>NC_134495.1:18090682-18445682 GCF_040206685.1 Ascaphus truei
AGAGAGTGTGTGTGTGTCTGAGAGAGAGAGAGTGTGTGTCTGAGAGAGAGTGTGTCTGAGAGAGAGTGTCTGAGAGAGAGTGTCTGAGAGTCAGAGGGAGAGAGTCAGAGAGTCAGAGGGAGAGAGGGAGAGAGAGAGTAGAGAGAGGGAGTCAGAGGGAGAGAGAGAGTAGAGAGAGGGAGTCAGTCAGAGAGAGGGAGGGAGAGAGTCAGAGAGAGAGTCAGAGGGAGAGAGAGAGAGTCAGAGGGAGAGAGAGAGTCAGAGGGAGAGGGAGAGTCAGAGGGAGGGAGAGAGTCAGAGGGAGGGAGAGAGTGGGAGAGAGTCAGAGGGAGGGGGAGAGAGAGAGAGTCAGAGGGAGGGGGAGAGAGAGAGTCAGAGGGAGGGGGAGAGAGAGAGTCAGAGGGAGGGGGAGAGAGAGTCAGAGGGAGGGAGAGAGAGAGAGTCAGAGGGAGGGGGAGAGAGAGAGTCAGAGAAAGAGAGAGAGTCAGAGAGAGAGAGAGAGAGAGAGAGAGTGAGAGTCAGAGAGAGAGAGAGAGAGTCAGAGAGAGAGAGAGAGTCAGAGAGAGAGAGAGTCAGAGAGAGAGAGAGAGAGAGAGAGAGAGTGAGAGAGAGAGAGAGTCAGAGAGAGAGAGAGTCAGAGAGAGAGAGAGTCAGAGAGAGAGCGTCAGAGAGAGAGAGAGAGAGAGTCAGAGAGAGAGAGTCAGAGAGAGAGAGAGTCAGAGATGCCAAGTGTCAGGAAGAAAACATTAATTTTATCGTTGTTCTTGTTCTTTCTTTTTTATAGTGTACTTTTCTAAATAAACCTACGTTTCTATGAAAATTGAAGTTTTTGTTTTTTTGCGGCCCACCTAAACTTAAACCTTGTTTATTTGGCCCGTGTTAGCCTTTGAGTTTGACATGCTTGCTCTAGACATACATACATACATACAGTGGCAAGAAATGATAAAGCAAAGAATAAAAAATATACACATGTAAAAAGCCTTTAAAAAATAAATCAAGTTAAATAAAATACATTTCTTGAGTTCACTTACCATTACTTGACCCCACCGACTCCTGTTGAACAGCTTACTCATGAACCAATCCACGAACAGGAACCCATAAAATAATAAACCAGAACATAATAAACTTTAAAATAATAAAACACGACAATCCAGGGGTCTTCTCCTTGTAATCCACCTTCATCTGTATTCTTCTACCTTCTTCCGGGGTCTTCTTCCCGTCTGCTGCCACGCCCTGGTCTTCTTTCTTCTCCGGAGGTCCTTCCTCCTCGGCGTCTGGCTTCAAAATGAGACGACATAGGCTTTTAAAGGCCTATAACGTCACATTTTCGTCATGGTTCCCACGGCCCTGATTGGGCTGTGAAAACCATGTGTTTTGGGCGAGGTAAAACAAAACTGATGACGTCATTTAAAGGCAATGAAAGCACAGCCAATCAGAATGGCTTTGCTTCAATTGCCTTTAAGATGACGTCATGAAAAGAAACATGGCCGGCCTCACATGGTACGGTAGTCAATCAGAGCGTGGGAACTCCATCCCAACTCTGATTGGCTCTAATATACCATGTGACAGAGGCTTGTGGGAGGACGGATGTGACGTCATTGAAAGCCTGTCACATGGTTCTAGACTAAGAGGTAATAAAGAACTGCTCACCTATTAAACCAATAGTCCTTAAAAAGTAGGTGCAAAGGGGTGGGTTACAATATAAGCAGGAGTGAACAAAGAAGTTCAAGAAGTACCCCTATAACTGCACTCTAAACTGTATGTATATGTTTCTAAAGTAGTAAGGTAAAAGATCCCCTATACCAGAAACTAAAAAACGAAAGCGGCGCAAAAAATAAAAAAGTTTTAATACATGTTTCAATTATTTACACTCAAATAGATGAAATAGGTATGAACTAGACCCCTAAGGGGAGCGAAATGAGTCCTTAAGGAGGTGCTTAACGTACTAGTATATCCTTATAATTGCAAGGTGCACCCCATAGGCTCCTGCAGTAATTGGAACGTATATTGCCACTGAATCTGGGTGCTTGTGATAGAGAGTGTTCTGTGAAGTGTAGTTTAGTAGTACAGATCACTGTGGATATTAGCTTAAACAAGCACTCTATAGAAAGTATACAAGTAAAGGGAGTGATTACTCCTAATGATGTATAAGTTCCTGGGACTGTGTCAATAACATGGGTACAAACCCTTTCACGTATGTAACTGGAGTACTGCAATCTGTGTGATTGGCTAGGAATAGGTAAGTGACAGTGTATTCCTTGGTTGGTAGATACCAGCACTATGTGCTACATGTAGTGTAAACCATGGATACATATACTGTAGACAACATAACCCTATATGCAACAGGATAATCACAGACCCCAAGAGGGTAATAGCATATCAGTCTCGCGATTCACGCCTCTGCCAAGATAGCACACAAAGCATGTAACTCAATAGACACAGATGGCTGCCGTTTCAGCCGCACAGAAGCCCGTGGTTGGCAAAGTGCCAAAACCCCGCGAGGAGGGAAGGTATTACAAATCGCAGCTACAGGGAGCTTCAAACCGGCTAGCCTATACCAGGAAAATAGAGGCATACAACCCGTTTCAGATGGCTGATAGTATCCTTGCAGTCGCTCCTACAGTGACGTCGCCGTCATGACGTCAGCAAACACCCGACACGTGTTTCGCGCGGATGACGCGCTTCATCAGGGGGAGGAGTCTGCCCTTCCGTCTAAGTGACTGTTATTTATAAGGGGATCTGTGTTCCTATTGGTCCCTAATGTAATTGGTGATAATAGCCTAGAAACATAGCATAATTAGCCCTATCAGACCGGGTAGAGTCTATAAACAAAATCGTTCAGGACTTCTAATTAGATTCTCATAATTTTAATGGAGGGTTACACATTGTATGTACAGCTAATTATCCATATCCTTGTGCATAGGCATCATGATACAGTGGTGCACTCATATGGTCAGTGCAGAACCAGATAACGTAATGCTGCTGGTGAGAGACTCAACAGTGATATTACTCTAAGGTAGGTGACAGGACTCATGTAGTAGCAGAGGTGTAGGAGTGTGTCTGAAGGAGATAAATCATGTTGGAGGAGGATTTTATCCCAGTCGCCTCCTCTCGGTCTTGGAGGTACATGTTCAATTGCTGAGAACGTCATTGTTTTTGGGTTACCCTGATGATGCTCCGCGACATGTCTAGCAATGGGGGTATCTGTAATTGCTAGACATGTCGCGGAGCATCATCAGGGTAACCCAAAAACAATGACGTTCTCAGCAATTGAACATGTACCTCTAAGACCGAGAGGAGGCGACTGGGATAAAATCCTCCTCCAACATGAGTGTCGGTGGATTTATCTCCTTCAGACACAGGCCCCCTCGGGACTCAATGAGGGTTTCATGTACAGTACTCCTCATTCCTACGCTAGTGTGTAATAGAAAGTAATATCTATATACACCCTTGTTTACTTACCCTTTTCAAGAGATACCAACTGTGATAATGGCATCCAGTATATTTATGTAGTCCTCACTCCCACGCTAGTGTGGAAAATAGGGAGTTATGTTTTATTTTTCACCCATACGCTAGTATGAAATATAGAGAGCTATATCTATATACACTCATGCCATTGTTTTTTTACCTTCTTTTACCTTATTTACAGTTGATAAATGAGATTTCTTTTGGGATCATGGTATATAGCATGTAAATGAAGTCTAGATCCGTATTGACCTTAGGGGCGGATCACCTTAAGTGGGCAACACACTCCTACACCTCTGCTACTACATGAGTCCTGTCACCTATCTTAGAGTAATATCACTGTTGAGTCTCTCACCAGCAGCATTACGTTATCTGGTTCTGCACTGACCATATGAGTGCACCACTGTATCATGATGCCTATGCACAAGGATATGGATAATTAGCTGTACATACAATGTGTAACCCTCCATTAAAATTATGAGAATCTAATTAGAAGTCCTGAACGATTTTGTTTATAGACTCTACCCGGTCTGATAGGGCTAATTATGCTATGTTTCTAGGCTATTATCACCAATTACATTAGGGACCAATAGGAACACAGATCCCCTTATAAATAACAGTCACTTAGACGGAAGGGCAGACTCCTCCCCCTGATGAAGCGCGTCATCCGCGCGAAACACGTGTCGGGTGTTTGCTGACGTCATGACGGCGACGTCACTGTAGGAGCGACTGCAAGGATACTATCAGCCATCTGAAACGGGTTGTATGCCTCTATTTTCCTGGTATAGGCTAGCCGGTTTGAAGCTCCCTGTAGCTGCGATTTGTAATACCTTCCCTCCTCGCGGGTTTTGGCACTTTGCCAACCACGGGCTTCTGTGCGGCTGAAACGGCAGCCATCTGTGTCTATTGAGTTACATGCTTTGTGTGCTATCTTGGCAGAGGCGTGAATCGCGAGACTGATATGCTATTACCCTCTTGGGGTCTGTGATTATCCTGTTGCATATAGGGTTATGTTGTCTACAGTATATGTATCCATGGTTTACACTACATGTAGCACATAGTGCTGGTATCTACCAACCAAGGAATACACTGTCACTTACCTATTCCTAGCCAATCACACAGATTGCAGTACTCCAGTTACATACGTGAAAGGGTTTGTACCCATGTTATTGACACAGTCCCAGGAACTTATACATCATTAGGAGTAATCACTCCCTTTACTTGTATACTTTCTATAGAGTGCTTGTTTAAGCTAATATCCACAGTGATCTGTACTACTAAACTACACTTCACAGAACACTCTCTATCACAAGCACCCAGATTCAGTGGCAATATACGTTCCAATTACTGCAGGAGCCTATGGGGTGCACCTTGCAATTATAAGGATATACTAGTACGTTAAGCACCTCCTTAAGGACTCATTTCGCTCCCCTTAGGGGTCTAGTTCATACCTATTTTATCTATTTGAGTGTAAATAATTGAAACATGTATTAAAACTTTTTTATTTTTTGCGCCGCTTTCGTTTTTTAGTTTCTGGTATAGGGGATCTTTTACCTTACTACTTTAGAAACATATACATACAGTTTAGAGTGCAGTTATAGGGGTACTTCTTGAACTTCTTTGTTCACTCCTGCTCACATGGTTCTAGAGCCAATCAGAGTTGCGATGGATTTCCCACGATCTGATTGCCTACCGTTTTATGTTTTTTTATAATTTCTTGCCATTGTATGTATGTATGTATGTCTAGATCGATATATACATACAGGGTAAGAAATTATGTTGTGTTAAAAGCTTGTTTTGCTCTGTTTAAAATGATTTTGCCTATGCTGCTATACATAAATGTGTGTGTCATGCATTTTAAAATTAGATAGTTGTAATTTTTGCTATTGTATGGTGTACTTTAGGTCAGGGTGAGGCTTGCTTTGGTATATTGTATTATTTTTGGTACATGTATTTTGTCTGAGGATAACTTGTTCTGTTCAACGATTGAATTACTTAATTGTTTAATTGTTATGGATGGAATGTAAATTGTTTAGTGATTTAATTAATGAATGCTAATTGATGTATGGTTACTGGATTAATTTAAATAGTATACTTGTTTGGATGTATTGGTATTTTGTTTGGAATATGTTATTGTTAACATTCATTTGCAGAATGTACATGGTGCATAGATTGTATGCATCATGTATAAAATGTAAATGCAATGTTTTGAGTGGCATTTGAGGCTTTTGATTGGCATTTGAGGATTTTGATTGGAAGATCAGATTGAATTATTAAAGGAAATTGATTTTAATGTACTGTGTCTGTATGGAGAAGTGGTATTTGTAGTACAGCATGTTTTTGATAACCCTTCTACATTTATTTCTATATTGGTTCATCATGTGTGTATCTCTCTCTCTCTCTCTCTCTCTCTGTATATATATATATGTGTATATATATAGTTGCATGATGAAGTCACTGTACAAATGAATGGGTGAAGGGTGAGTATCGGGCCAGTGTGGCTTAACCCCTTTATTACCTTTGCGGTTATTATTCGATAAGGTGTTTAAGGGGTTTATTGATGTCTGAATGTAATTGCAATGTCTTTGCTATGTATTGGCTATGTATTGCCTATGTATTTTGTGGGCAACGAAAGACAAGGATGTTGCTGGCGACGGGGGCTTCTTATTGATGAGGTCAGTAGTACTTTATTTATTTTAATATGCTAGTTAATGTGTTTAATAATGGGCAAATAATCTATTATCCCTATCTGGATAATAGTTATTTTACACATTATTGTACTGTAGGTGTTGGGGGGGGGGGGGATGTATGTATTGAATGTATAGGTGAGGTTTATTTATTTTACATTCAGGGTTTGTTCCTTGGTTCTGCATGAGACCTCTGGAGACCACCTGCGGTATCCTCGGGTATCTCATGGGTATCAGGCTGCGTGGTCCACGGGTGACACATGCGAGGAAGAACCGGTGGTCCCACATCCGTGGGGGCACCGCGGACCTGTAGTGAGCACCCGTGAGTCCCCAGACCCCCGTGAGAACCACCCGAGGCCCCTCAGACACCTGTGGGTCTGGCCCGGGGCTCCCAGACATCAGCGGGCCTACCGTGGGGACCCAATTGTGGCCCACGGTGTCCCGCGGAGACCACCTGGGGGCCATGGCACTTGGCAGGACCCACCAACAGGCCTCCAGAACCTGTGTGAAACATGTTGCTGGTACCCTGTAGGTCTGTCTAGTGACCCGTCAGCCCGCCGGGGACTCGCGTGGGGTTGGGGTATGAACCCTGTATGTAAAAGAATAAATCATGTATTTATGGGGGGGGCACAGGGGGTGGGTTATGTATTTAATAAATTGAATGATGTTTAATGTGGGACTGTGTATTGTTTTTATTGTGGGTACTGGGGTTGGGGGTTGGGGGTATTGGCCCCAAGGGTATGTGGTTAGGCCTCCCTTGTGGGTAGTGGGTGAGGGTGGTTAGGCCTCACGGGGCGGCGGTTAGTGGGGGAGGGTATTTAGGCATCCCGAGTGGTGGGTGAGGGTGGGTTAACCCCTTAATGACTGTAGCGGTTAATAACCGCTATGGTGATTAAGGGGTTAGGGGACATTACATTGGATGTTTTTATTGTTGTTTCTGTTTTGCAGCAGTGGATGGGGCATTAGCAGGATGAAGATGAGGATGGCCTTCATCGTGGCAGCCGGACATGGGTGAGTGCTATATGTATTTAATGTATTTATTGTGATGTATGTATTTAAAATGGACAAATGCACTATTATCCATTTGTGGATAATAGTAATTTTGCCCATTACTGTATTGTATGTTGTGTAATGGAATGTTTATTGGGAGCAATTGTCCCCGATAAACATGCTATTATGCCTTAATCCCTTCATTGCCTTAGCGGCTATCCGCTATGGTAATGAAGCAGCATTAATGTATTTTAATAATATTGTGCGGTAGCAGGGGGTCCCCTGAGCTGAACCGCATTGATTTGTGGCTCAGGGACCCCCTGCTTCCCGAGTTACAGGCCCCGGTTCCAATGTCGCCACCATCTTTATAGAGCCCACATATCGTCTTGGACGCTATAAACATGGCGGCGACACTGGCACCCGATGCCCTTTACCGGGGCCTGTAACTCGGGAAGCAGGGGGTTCCTAAGCCACAAATCAATGCGGTTCAGCTCAGGGAACCCCCTGCTCCTGCACAATATTATTAAAAATACATTAAGGCTGCTAAATTACCATAGCACATAGCCGCTAAGGTAAGGAATGATTGTTTATTTATATGTGTGTTTTACTCATAGTGTAGATGTGCAGAGGGTCTCCGGAGCTGAACCGCTTTGGGTTTAGGTCCGGAGACCCCCTGCTTCCTGAGATACAGGACACTTTAGGGGGTGCCGGTATCCCTCTGCTTTGTTTACATTCCGCGGTCACGTGATCGGGACATTTAAATGAAGAGGGATACCGGCACCTCATAAAGGGGCCTGTATCTCGGGAAGCAGGGGGTCCCCGGACCTGAAACCAATGCAGTTCAGCTCCGGAGACCCCCTGCACATGTACACTATGATTAAAAGTTGTTTAGAAATATTTTTAATGTGCCAATGTTTGCGCTGAGAGAGTGGCTGCTCTCTCTGCTGCAAATATCTATCGGCAGAAAAGGCCTATAAAGGCAGGTTATCGGGAGCCAGCCTGTTTCGGCACAGGTTCATCTGCGTTTTGCTTTCACAGTGATTCGGTAGGGATCGGCATGGATTTGGCCCTTACTGAATACTGCGAGGGCAAATCGCCAAAATCATGCCTATCGGCAACCCTTGGCAATTGCACTTTTTCGGCGCTTACTGCATGAGGCCCATAGTCGCCTCTCCATTCAAATCGTTTTGATTGGATATAGCATCTCGAGCAAAGTATTTTTTCAGAGCTAACTTTCTGGCAAATTTGTGAACATCTATAATTAAATGTAAACTATTTGGCCCACAAACAGGAGCAAAGGTTAAACCCTTACCCAATACCCTTTTTTTAATATTGGTAAGTGAATGTTTACTGATATTAAATACATTTGGGTAATCGGTCTTCTTTTTTAATCGATTTCTACTAACACCTCCTCTTCTTCCTCTGACACTGTTTTTCTTTTTTTGAGCTTTGAGGGTGGCCGAGAATCTATGTGGGGTATTACAATCTCTACTTCTGGGAAAATATGCTCCCTTTCTTTCCTCCATTCTAAAAAAGTAAAGCTGGGTTTATTCCCTGGGGTAGGAAGAGGTGTATATGAAACACTTTCTGCCTCACTTTCTGATCCTATATCTGATAGTATGGTGTATCTATTGCTAATAGCAATAGGTGCTTGTTGGGGCATATTTACATTTTAAGATACTTTTTATCTTTATTGTTGGGTCAATACATTTTGTTTTCCAGGTCTCAAACATTTTTGTAGGCCCTTGAAAGACTCGTAGGCCCTTTGCACTGTGCCTATTGTGCCTAATGGATACAATGGCCTTGTACATGAGTAACCTCACACAACTTGTATAATAAAAAGGCTATCGGAAAATTAGGAGCTTGTGACTGCTGAGACGCCCTGAACAGATAAAGATAATTTTAGTTTAGGAAGGCAGGACTGGTAGCTCACAGCAGCATCAGTTCTCCTGGGAGATTCAGATACCTATAAAACACGATCAGCAATCGTGCAGCTTTATTACTGTCACGGAGAACCAAGGCACACCTGTCAGCAGGTAAGGTATGCTGATGCTCCTATGCTGTAATACTTATCTGTGTATGATACAGTGGTATTTACATGAGCTTGTTATGTGCCCTTTCCTTCTGAATAATATGGCTCATGTTGTTAAAGTTTGTGGATTATTTAGTAGGTATTACTGTAATGTCAGTTGTGCTTTGTATGTCTTTATATGACATCAAATACTGTATAAATCCAGTTTAAGTCATGTAACAGTTTTGAGTATGTGAAGGGGTGTGTGTTTTTCGTAATGTATTATTTTTATATATAATGTGAAAAGCAGCAGTGCAGTTTCAGAGGATTTCAACTCAGCAAGCTCATGTTAAAGATACAAGCATAAAACAATGCAAGTTCAGTAACATTGCTCTCATTTAATCTCCCCCAGACTTTATCATGAAGTGACAGGGATACCCATGTATATAGTCTTTAATTATCTCATACCATGTGTACGTATTTTTTACATTGCATTTCCTTGAAAGGTTAGTGTTTTTTAGCCTAACTTCCAGGAAATGTGGCAAGAGATTGCATTAATTATTATTACTGCGTAGCACAATCAGGTTACAGTACATATGTAGGGATAAAAGTCATAACTGTGGCATCATAGCCTTATTAGAAGTAACGATGTAGCCAACGTTATCGCACCTGCTAGCGCGCTTCCGCCGGTGAAATAGTCGCCCGTTTACTTGGCACTCCCAGCTGATTCAAAACAAGGCTGCTTCTCCCACTAAAGTAGGGGGAGGGGGCGGGGGGACAACTTCAGTTTTCAAGGTCCACCAACAGGTCAGGTTTTAAGGATTTCCTTGCTTCAGCACAGGTGGCTCAGTCAGAATAACTGAGACACTGATTGAGCCACTTGTGCTGAAGCAGGGATATCCTGAAAACCTGACCTGTTGGTGACCCTTGAAGACTGGAGTTGGCCACCCCTGCACTAATGTGTTGTGCACACCCTGCAGCAGCGAGCTCGCAGTTGCAGTAACATTTGCTACATCTGAAAGTGCTGGATCATTTTGATCAATAATCCTCAACTTGTAGTTGTTCCCTAAAAGTTTCTAATGACAAGTGTCATCTAATTTGGGTTACCCTGGTTTAACAACCATTACTAATTCAGTGCGACTTTAGTCTGTGCCTTGGTCATTATATATTAGATTGTCACATCTTGCTCGAAACAGGAACTACAGTAATTGTAATTTTTTTTGTTTGACTATGCAAAAAGCAATACATATTGGGAGAATACTATATTTATTACAACCTCTCTAATTAAACATTTGCAATCATCTGATTAAAAACTTCTTATTGCGCTCTTACAACTAACACATAGGGCTTATTTCCCTGTAGGAAGAATCAGACAAACTCATGAAAAACAACAACGAAACAATGTGGGTATCAGAATTCATACTGTTGGGACTGACCAATGACCCCGAGAGTCAGCTAATACTCTTTGCATTCTTCTTGGTGGTTTATGTCATGACGCTATTGGGCAACTCTCTCATGGTCATTACCATCACCCTGTCCTCCACCCTTCACTCTCCCATGTACTTCTTTCTCCGTATCCTGTCTATTGTAGACATATGCTTCACCTCCTCCACGGTCCCAAAACTGTTGCTGGATTTTCTATTTGAGGTAAAACGAATCTCCTTCCCTGGCTGTGTGGCACAGTTCTATTCATTCGTATCTTTTGGGGGCATTGAGTGTGTTCTTCTTGCCGTCATGGCAGGCGATCGCTATGTGGCTATTTGCATGCCCTTGCGCTATACGCAAATGATGAGCCGGAATGTGTGCCTGATTCTGGCAGCGATTTGCTGGATCATCGGCCTGTTAAATTCTCTTGCTCACACTGTGCTCACATTCCGGTTACCATTCTGCAAGTCTAAAACAATCAACCACTACTTCTGCGACCTCCCGCCCCTCCTTGCTCTCTCCTGTGCTGATACCACTGTGAATGAAGTGGTGGTGTATACCGCAGGAGGGTCAGTAATTGTAGGGTCTTTCTTGCTGACTCTATTGTCATACATCTTCATTGTTACAGCAGTCTTGAAAATTAAGACAGTGTCAGGGAGGCTCAAAACCTTCTCCACTTGTGCCTCTCACCTGATAGTGGTAACCCTTTTCTTCGGGACAAGTGTTTTCACATACATACGACCCACCTCGACCTATTCGCTAGACCAGGACAGGGTAGTTCCTGTGCTATATGGAATTATGAACCCCATGTTGAACCCTTTTATTTACAGCTTTATGAATAAGGAGGTTCAGGGGGCTCTAAGGAAAGCCATTTGTAGGAGAAGCCAACCCGATATGAGTCGCTGAAGGAAACATTGAACTTTACGTGAATTTGCTGTTAACTTATTGTGTTGGAGTATATAGTATGCTCCTTTCAAACTCATAGCATCTTCCCCATAATCATATAACCAACATTCTATCCACTGTACAGTATATGGACCTCCAACGTGCTCTGTCTAACACCTGATTACTTTTCTTTTTTTTCCATTTAAACACTTAACCATTATGTTGTTTGAACTGTCTTAACTGCTAGTGTTTGCGCATTTATTTGACTCAGGTCATTAGTAAATGTCCCCAAACCCCCCAACATTAGGCAATAATGAAAGTACTGTAAGAGCTAACTCTCTGTCAACTTGGCAGATAGCAAGTCATCTAGGAAAATAGGTTCATCCCAGAGAAACACGCTAAAGTGAATCCAGTTACTGTATCTAACAGCTCCTCTCTTACTTCATCTCAATTATAATACAAATATATGTTATGTCTAGCTTTTTAATCATCTTTTATTCTCTCTCCCCCCCCTTTAACCAAATCCTAAAATTGAGTTGCTCAATAATTAAACGTTGTAATGACTGCATAGTACAGCTTACTGCAAAATCATAAACCTGGTGGAAGAGAACGGTTGGGTTGAACCATAGTTAGGTTGATTTCCAAAATGGGAAAGTAGGGTGGGTGAAATAAGACTTGTGACTTGTATTCTTTTCCCAAAGGTTACACACCTAAATCCTGGTAAATGTGATGCCAGTGTAACTAGATTTTAGTCACAAATATGTTGATTGACCACATCCTTAATTAGCATCTGTTTATTGTAATGATATAAAACATTTATGAGCACATTCACATTCCACTGCAGCTAGGGACCCCTATTAATTGAAACCATGCCACTGACCTCTTTAAACAAGTATTTTTTGAAAATATGAACTACTCTATGGGGGCTATAATGTTATCTTTTGCTCTTTGTTAAATATTTGCATTTTCTGCATAGTTTTTTTTTCAGGTAGCAAATAGTTTGATAAGACTCCATCAGCAAAATTGATGGTCAGTGCAAAGATCACCCACCTACCCCAGGTAGAGGCTCCATTCTACTATGCTAGCTGAATAAAACTAGTACAGAGCTGAGAAAATAATCAGTATTATATAAGAATGGATGCATAAATATAATTTCTGACTCAATAAATAATGTTGTATTATCCTTTGTCATTTCTCTCTCTTCCAATGGACCAAATAGGCTTCATGCAAAACTCACTTGTGTGGTGGCCCCAAAAAAACAAGTAAGGGACAGGACAGATAGTACTGTAGGTCATGAGATGTGGAGAGAGGTGTGGGTGGTGAGGACACACTAGTGTCATGGAAGTTTAATATTGCAGTGTGCTGCAGAGTGAAATGCTTTATATTTTTTAAACTCACAAGATAGTGAACTATTTAATACTGTATAACTAGTGCTGAATTCAATGCACCTTGTGCTATATCACTTTCTCTGCCAAAGTGGCTTGCACAGCACTGGGAAAAAAACCTAAGATGTCTGCCTGACAATTTCTTGATTGGCAAACCGCTCATTAATGGAGACATCATCAGTTCATGCCCATATTGGTCACTGTCGGAAACAAGACCAGAGGAAATGTTTACCCTTGGAATTCTCACAACTGGGAGGCTCACACATTTTTCCTCAACATATTTGAGATAGTGAACAATAACACCGATGTTAGCCTCTATTTATCAAACTCATCAATCAATCAAAGAAAGGACTTGACATTTTATTTTCATTTTGCGAATGAGGGCAGACATATAAGCCATGCGACTCCTGACAGTTAATTTACCTGATCCCAATGTTCTTCTACCTGTTGGGAATTTATCCAGTTGTTCGGTGAAAAAAAATGAAACAAAGTTAAATTAAGCATCTAAAACATTTCACAGCAGAGCTTGGCATAATATATCATGCATCAGCATTCTGCATTCTGCATTCAGCAATCATTTTTTTAATTGTCTCCACTAAGGCTCAGGCATCAATGGGACAGTTCAGTTCTTCGGGTGGCAGTTAAGAGAGACCAAGGAGGGAGGTCACTGGTAGTCCACGGTCTTCTATCAGGCCAACATATTATGTTAGTGAATATATATACATCTAACGAGGGACAAATTGATTTTTTAAAGGAAACATTGTGGGATAATCAAGAACAGTTACAGTATATATTGTAGGAGGCTATTTTAATATGGTCCCAGAACCGGATCTGGACAAGTCCACATACCCAGGGAACTCACACTCCACAATGACTTACAGTGTAGCAAAGAAATTTAGATTGCTAATTAAAGAATTCGGCCTGTTAGACGCCTGGCGCTGCTCGCACAAAGGGCTGAGAGATTATTCCTTCTATTCGTCCCCGCATGATTCATACTCTAGAATTGATAATATTTTGGTACCTCCAAATATTCTAGAAGTATTGGTCCGTTCAGAAATAGGCCCTATCACCTGGTAGGACAACGCCCCGATGTCTTTTCTATTTGATCCACCATTCGCTAAAACTCAGTCATTTCATTGGAGGATGAATTACTCCTTATTAAATTATCCAGAGATTAGCGCAGAAATTGGAGATTCACTTAAAAATTATTTTCAGTCAAACAAAGGGTCTGTAGAATCATCAGCGATTTTGTGGGAGGCACATAAGGCCACTATTAGAGGACAGCTTATTTCAATTGCATCGTACAGAAAGAGAGAAAAATGGAAAGACAAAAATATTTAACGGGGAAAATTAAAAAGTTAGAAAGCTCACAAAAAAAAAAACAGTCGAGAAAAGTATATAAAATCCTGAATCAAGCAAGGGAGGAACTCAAGAGAGAACAATTGGAGGATGTAGAGAAAGCCCTTAAGTAGACTAGGCAGATGTCTTACGATAAGGGTGACAAGGCAGACCGTCTATTAGCAAATAAACTAAGAGGGATTAAGGCGCGGGCCTCGGTTCCCGCTATTAGAACGAAAAAAGAGAGAGTGACCTATAACCCATTAAAATAGCAGAGGAATTTGCTAAATTCTATTCAGATCTTTATGATCAAGATAATCCAACCCCTAATGCTAAAGTCCCGAGTTTGAACCAGATTGAGGACTATCTGAGAGATTGTACCCTCCCGAAATTAACAGAAGAAAATCTTAAAACCATAAATGCAAAAATATCTCCGGTAGAATTAGGAAAAGCGATCGGCTCTTTGAAACAATCGAAGGCCTCAGGTCCAGATGGTTTCTCAAATCTCTACTATAAAAATGATATAGGAATTTTAGGACCTCTATTGGATCTATTTAATGACTTTCTAAGCTGAAATCAAATTCCTCCACAGATGACAAAGGCCAATATATTGTTGATCCCTAAAGAGGGAAAGGATCCTCTATGTTGTGGTACTGCACCGACACACTTTATTCGAGCAAATACCCGGTATGTACCTGGCAGATACCTGGAATGCGCCGCTCCTCACCTCTGACAAGCCCCGTTGCGTTTGCCTTCCCAGCCTGGGTTCATGCCTGGCTGACGGGCGGCTAATCTTTTAAATGATAATGATAAAAATTTAATAGGCTGCAATGCTTCGCGTGTCTACCAGATGGCATAAATTCATGAATTGTAATGCAGTATATATATATATACTGTGCAGTATTGCAGCCAGTGGGAATAAAATGCTTAAATCCCTGCATGGAAAATACCTCAATGCACTCGGGCAGAAAACAGTCACAAACCTCAATACACCCGGGTATACCCGAATTCGTGGTACTAGCCAAGCTCGAATAAAGTGTGTCGCCAGTGTAGCTACAGGTCAATTTCCCTACTTAATACGGATTTGAAAATCTATAACAAAATTTTAGCTAACAGACTGAATCCAATACTACCAAGAGTAATTCACTATGATCAGGTGGGATTTGTGAGCCAGCGCCAGGCGTCAGATAATACAAGGAAAATTATTAAGGTTATTGATCAAATACATAAGTCCAGATCGAAAGCTATGTTGCTGAGTCTTGAGGTTGGACTTTCTGGATAAGACATGGAGGCATTTGGATTCTCTGTAGTCTTTCTACAGGGAGTCTGTGCTCTCTATCAGTTGCCAACAGCTACCCTGAAGATGCCAGGAGGGGAATCTAATAACAATTAAAAATGGGAATAGGCAGGGGTGTCCCCTCTCCCCTCTTCTTTTTGCTCGGACAATTGAGCCCCTAGCGGCCACCATTAGAGCCTCTCCAAATATACAAGGGATCAAAATAAAAGATGAGTGTTATAAAATATCGCTGTTAGCAGATGATGTTATTCTGACTATAGCTAACCCATTGACATCGCTCCCGATTTTGCAGTTTGTTCATTGGGGTTTGGCGAGCTCTCTAGGTATAAAATAAATATGGGAAAATCAGAGGCTTTAAATTTGACGCTAACGGAGAAAGAGGCTGAGGTGCTTAAACGACATTTGATTATAAATGGAAAGAGACACATTTGAAATATTTAAGAATTTATCTTACCAGAGATTATAACTCATTATATAAATATAACTACCCTGATCTATTCTCCAAAATTAATAAATATCTACAAGTCTGGAACTCTCATTGTATATCCTGGATAGGGCGACTAACAGCAGTTAAGATGAATATTCTCCCTACACTTTTGTACTATTTCCAAACATTATCGGTGGCCGTCCCGCACTCAATTATAAAAGAAATTCAGAATCGAATTATGCAATTTATTTGGAAACATAAAAAACCGAGGATAGCTAGGTCAATTATGTTGGACACCAAGGAAGGAGGTGGTATGGCTGTTCCAAATATTCAAAAATATTATATAGCCTCTCATATGAAACAAATGGTTTACTGGCACTCCCCGAGAGGAGTCTATGCCTGGGTGGACCTGGAGAGCTCGCTGAAAGACCCGATTGGGCTGACGTCTATGTTGTGGTCAAGATCTGGGGCGGGACCCGGGAGACAGTCGGAACCGACAGTAATTGGATTCACATTGAAAATTATGGCAGTTGGCATAAAAGAAATATAAGGTTGTGTCGGCCCCTTCTAGGCTCGCGCCTGTGTTCGGTAACCCAGGGTTCACCCTGGGATTTCAGGGTCAGGGGTTTGAAGTTTGGAAACAAAGAGGAATTCTGGAGGAGGGAGATTTACTAGAAAAGGATAAACTAATGGCTTTTGAGAAATTGATTAGAAAGTATGGTCTGCCTCAAATTGAGCTATTTAGCTATATGCAAGTCCGACATTTTGTGCGACAGGGCCTCTATGATGAGGAATTTCCTAGATATACTCAATTTGAGGATCTATGTATAACAACAAAATACCAAAGAGGTTTGATATCATCTCTATATCAGGGGCTAACTCTTAAGAAAGATACCCCAAACCATAAATATATGGACCAATGGGCCCGGGGACTCTTCCATACAGAAATAACAAGGGAGGACTTGGAGGATATCTGTGATAATGCGAGCAAAACCTGTACGGTAACAAAAGAGAATATATATAAAATTGTGCTACGATGGTACTACAACCCCCAAAGATTAAAACAGATGTTTCCAGGGATTTCGGATAGATGTTGGAGGGGTTGTGGACAATTAGGAGATTTGACACATATTTGGTGGTTCTGCCCAGTAATGCAGGTGCATTCGAGGATGGTTTTGAAACTAATAAAAGATGTGACGGACATCAAAATCCCGCTTGATCCAGTTTTTATTATTTTGGCCAAACCTATGGAAGATGTAAATCACTATACACAAAAATGAATTCTGCATATTTTAATGGCGGCTAGGTGCGCTGTTGCAGCGGCATGGAAAAAGTCACTCCCGCTCTTCAGAAGAGAGGTCATTAGAAGGGTTTATGATGTTCAATTGATGGAGAAACTTACCTCATTTCTGAACCTCTCCACTAGGAAGTTTCATAGGGTCTGGGAGCCCTTGGATGCTGGACAGGGTTGTGCACCCGGAAAGAGAGAGGATTTGGGAGTGTTGTGTGTAAAATATGGTGTTTACCAAAAAATTGTATGATTTGTAATGTGATTGTTGTTGTTTGTAATTTGATACAAAATGATTGTTTCTCCCCCCTTTTTATTTTTGTATCCCTCCTCCTCCATTTATCTGTGAAAATGTATAAAAATATAAGTTAAAAAAAAAAATTGTAACTAACGTATAATTTGAATATTCACTCATAACTGCCATACGCATAAAAGTAATATACTTTACCTACCACTTAGAGTTTCATTGTAGTATTATTTACATCATATTTTTGAATTTTAAGCAAACTTTTTGCTCTCTATATAGTTTTATATTTACATTTTAAACAGAATAAAAAGAAGGTGTATTTTAAGTGCTAGATAATTATAAGTGATATACCTTAAAAATATGCCCCTCAATGGTAGGCTAGGCTGCCTGGTGACAATACTGATAATACAAATCAGAATACAGAATACAAAAAAAAGGAGAGACCAGCGCCTTACAAGACCAATCTTGTGAATTGGAAGTCCAATATGTGAAGATAAGTTTCCCAATAATATAGACCCTTCTGTTCCTTGAGTGCCAGATGGTCTAGTGTGGCATCCGCCGTGGGTTTCGTGATATGTGGAAAAAACACAAACAAAATAATAGTGCAATATGCCAACAAATGTAGCCCTAAGACTGACACACATACTGTACAGATACAAAGAAATCACTTGTACAACAAATAAGACAAACAATACAGGATAAGACACTACACAACAAGTATGACAAACAATAGCAAGGCTGAAATTAATAAAAGCTAATTTAATAAGAGATAAAACAACATAAAATAGTGAATATGCGGATGACTGAGAGACCGCTTGTCCGGAAGGTCTAAAACCAGGACCCTACTCACAGAAATGTAGAAGTAAGCAGGCAGTGGATGTCGGTCATGGGACGGTGAATGCTCTCCCTCCGGTCACACAGTGGAGCGGTTCTTGAATACACTCCTATGGTACCCCACGTCTCTGGGGCGGATGCTCCGTCACTGGGGGGCGGACCTTGTGGTTGAATACTCCTTCCGTCTCCGACTCGCGTCTGCCACACTACTCTCGTCACTCCGTCAAATGAACTTTGAGCTTTGCCCTTCACGTTTCGTGCGCTTGCGCACACTTCTTCAGGGGTAATAGTGATGTTGATAGTTCGTGGTATATATAGCATAGCTGTGATTTTGATTGGTTTATCACTTATGCCAAAATTTCATCACAGCAATTACCACTGATAATACATTGATCAATTCTAACAACATTTTGACAGCCTTACAATAAACATAACATTTAAACAATACATTACAATAAACAAAAAAACAAATAACAAAAATCAATAAATTGGATATAATGCCAGAGACTTAATCCGGTGATAATCTATATCAGACACTCATCATTTACAAAAAAGCCCCCAAGTCGAAGTCTATGTTCAGGCCACTTGGAGAGAGTGTCCTAAGCTCATAAATCCAGTATGCCTCTCGCATACTGGTTTGTTCTAATCTATTCCCTCCTCTCCAATTGGCCTGAACGACCTCTATTGCTTGACATAACAATCCTGTGGGATTTTTATTGTGGCACATGAGGAAAGGATGTGAGACACTGTGAGTAACCAATCCCTTCCTGATATTATATATGTGCTCATATATTCTCCTCTGAAATGTTCTCCCTGTCCTGCCTATATATTGCAAGCCACAAGGGCATTGAAGCAAATATATAACGAACATTGAGTGACAATTAATAAATGACTTAATGGGATACGATTTAGAGGTTACATTAGATTTAAATGTCTTGGTGTTGCAACTATAAGAGCATGCTAGACATTTGGCACAAGTG
This sequence comes from Ascaphus truei, assembly GCF_040206685.1. Lineage (NCBI taxonomy): Eukaryota > Metazoa > Chordata > Amphibia > Anura > Ascaphidae > Ascaphus > Ascaphus truei. The sequence goes on from NC_134495.1 coordinate 18,109,942, forward strand.
TAAAAGCCTTTGTTATTCCCAACCTGTTTCTGCCTTCGATGGTCAAGTGGACAACTTGGGGCCAATTTAGATTTTAGATTCATGGCCTTAGTAAATATAATATTTGGTTCCTGGGGAAGAATTTCGGCTAGAGTATTATCTCTAAGTAGAATTGGCCAATATTTGTTAAAAATATGTCTTATTTTAGGTGCCATCTCGTTGTACTGAGTCACAAATGAGACCGTACGATTGTACTTGTTCACCTGATCTTTTTTCTTATATTCAAGCAGTGTATCTCTTTCTACTGTATATCATTAACCTGTTTTAAAGCTTCATCTATAAGATTCTCTGGATATTGTCTCTCGATGAATTTACATTTCAACTCTTCGGCCTGAGTTGCAAATGTCTCTTTATCTGAGCAGTTGAGTTTAAGGCGCACAAATTGACCCTTTGGAATGTTCCTTAACCATTGAGGGTTATGTTGACTATCTGCCCTCAGGTAGTTATTTGCTTGTACTGGTTTGAAGAATGTTTTCGTATGAATTGTATTATTTTTTATGTGTATGTGAAGATCCAAAAAATCTATGTGATCTGTACTGTGATGACATGTAAATTTTAGATTCCTATCATTATAATTCAAATATGTGAAAAAAGTGTCAAGCTGGGCCTGACTGCCCGACCATATGAATACCACATCATCGATGTAGTGCTTCAAGAGCACCAGGTTTGCCCCAAGAGGACAGTTGTTCCAGATGTAATCTTCCTCCCAACTGTCCATAAATAAATTTGCATAACTTGGGGCAAACCTGGTGCCCATAGCAGTACCACATACCTAAATATAGTACTGCGAATTAAATATAAAATAATTGTGTGTTAAAATATAACGAATACTATCCACCAAAATTTTTTTTTAACTAATGAAAAATTACAATATGTTTCCAATTTGCGAGACACTGCTCTGCAGCCCAGCTCATGATCGATGACAGTGAATAAAGATGTTTCATCTGCCGTGACTAGTATATAGCCGGGCTGCCACTGCAATCCTTTCAGGATTTGCAGTACATGAGTCGTGAAATCACATGCAGTCTACAGTCAGTCATTCTCCATTCGTATAAAAATACTATGATAATAACATCTATCACCTCTATTAAAAATACTGGGAGATTTTACTTTGTACTGCAAATAGGATTTAACCTGAGTGACAATCGGCTGAAGATGGTGATCAATGAATTGAGATAAATTAGATGACAAAGATAATATTCCTGAAGTAATAGGTCTCCCAGGTGGTGAAGTCATGTGCTTGTGGATTTTTGGTATAAAATAAAATAAAGGGGTGCGTGGAAATTGAATGAACAAATAATCTACCTCTTCCTGCGTGATGGCCCCATTGTTCAAACCAGTAGTGAGCATAGAGTTAAACTCTACCTTGAATTGTTCCAAAGGGTAAGGGGGAGGTATGTGGCTGTGTCGTTTAATAATCTCATGGATTCCTGCATATAATAACACTTGTCCATCACCACTATACCTCCTCCCTTATCTGCTGATTTGATGACTATAGAGTCATTGTTCTCCAATACTTGAAATGCTTCCTTTTCCGGAATGTTAAAATTATCGTGTCTGATCTTGTATGTCCGACTTGATTTCTCTAAATCCATAGTAACCATCTCTACAAATGAGCTGACCAGATGTCCTTGAGAGAATTTAGGATAAAACGTGGACTTCTTTTTGAATTTTTTTGGAGAAGAATCAGATATAGTCGCCTCTCCATTCAAATCGTTTTGATTGGATATAGCATCTCGAGCAAAGTATTTTTTCAGAGCTAACTTTCTGGCAAATTTGTGAACATCTATGAATAAATTGAAACTATTTGGCCCACAAACAGGAGCAAAGGTTAAACCCTTACCCAATACCCTTTTTTTAATATTGGTAAGTGAATGTTTACTGATATTAAATGCATTTGGATAATCGGTCTTCTTTTTTAATCGATTTCTACTAACACCTCCTCTTCTTCCTCTGACCCTGTTTTTCTTTTTTTCTGATTTGAGGGTGGCCAAGAATCTATGTGGGGTTTTACAATCTCTACTTTTGGGAAAATATGCTCCCTTTCTTTCCTCCATTCTAAAAAAGAAAAGCTGGGTTTATTCCCTGGGGTAGGAAGAGGTGTATATGAAACACTTTCTGCCTCACTTACTGATCCTATATCTGATAGTATGGTGTATCTATTGCTAATAGCAATAGGTGCTTGTTGGGGCATATTTACATTTTAAGATACTTTTTATCTTTATTGTTGGGTCAATACATTTTTTTTTCCAGGTCTCAAACTTTTTTGTAGGCCCTTGAAAGGCTCGTAGGCCCTTTGCACTGTGTCTATTGTGCCTAATGGATACAACGGCCCTGTACATGAGTAACCTCACACAACTTGTATAATAAAAAGGCTCTCGGAAAATTAAGAGCTTGTGACTGCAGAGACGCCCTGAACAGATAAAGATAATTTTAGTTTAGGAAGCCAGGACTGGTAGCTCACAGCAGCATCAGTTCTCCTGGGAGATTCAGATACCTACTGTATAAAACACGATCAGCAATCGTGCAGCTTTATTACTGTCACGGAGAACCAAGGCACACCTGTCAGCAGGTAAGGTATGCTGATGCTCCTATGCTGTAATACTTATCTGTGTATGATACAGTGGTATTTACATGAGCTTGTTATGTGCCCTTTCCTTCTGAATAATATGGCTCATGTTGTTAAAGTTTGTGGATTATTTATTAGGTATTACTGTAATGTCAGTTGTGCTTTGTATGTCTTTATATGACATCAAATACTGTATAAATCCAGTTTAAGTCATGTAACAGTTTTGAGTATGTGAAGGGGTGTGTGTTTTTCATAATGTATTATTTTTATATATAATGTGAAAAGCAGCAGTGCAGTTTCAGAGGATTTCAACTCAGCAAGCTCATGTTAAAGATACAAGCATAAAACAATGCAAGTTCATTAACATTACTCTCATTTAATCTCCCGCAGACTTTATCATGAAGTGACAGGGGTAGCCATGTATATAGTCTTTAATTATCTCATACCATGTGTATGTATTTTTTACATTGCATTTCCTTGAAAGGTTAGTGTTTTTTAGCCTTTGCAAACTTCCAGGAAATGTGGCAAGAGATTGCATTAATTACTATTACAGCGTAGCACAATCAGGTTACAGTACGTAGGGATAAAAGTAATAACTGTGGCATAATTGCCTTATTAGAAGTAACGATGTAGCCAACGTTATCGCACCCGCTAGCGCGCTTCCGCCTGTGAAATAGTCGCCCCGTTTACTTGGCACACCCAGCTGATTCAAAACAAGGCTGCTTCTCCCACAAATGCAGGGGGAGGGGGGGGGGGACACACACAACTTCAGTTTTCAAGGTCCACCAACAGGTCAGGTTTTAAGGATTTCCTTGCTTCAGCACAGGTGGCTCAGTCAGAATAACTGAGACACTGATTGAGCCACTTGTGCTGAAGCAGGGATATCCTGACAACCTGACCTGTTGGTGACCCTTGAAGACTGGAGTTGGCCACCCCTGCACTAATGTGTTGTGCACATCCTGCAGCAGCGTGCAGTTCCAGTAACATTTGCTACATCTGAAAGTGCCGGATCATTTTGATCAATAATCCTCAATTTGTAGTTGTCCCCTAAAAGTTTCTAATGACAGGTGTCATCTAATTTAGGTTACCCTGGTTTAATAACCATTACTAATTCAGTGCGACTTTAGTCTGTGCCTTGGTTATTATATATTAGATTGTCACATCTTGCTCGAAACAGGAACTACAGTAGTTGTAATATTTTTTGTTTCACTATGCAAAAAGCAATACATATTGGGAGAATACTATATTTATAGCAACTTCTCTAATTAAACATATGCAATCATCTGATTAAAAACTTCTAATTGCGCTCTTACAACTAACACATAGGGCTTATTTCCCTGTAGGAAGAATCAGACAAACTCATGAAAAACAACAACGAAACAACATGGGTATCAGAATTCATACTGTTGGGACTGACCAATGACCACGAGAGTCAGCTAATACTCTTTGCGTTCTTCTTGGTGGTTTATGTCATTACGCTATTGGGCAACTCTCTGATGGTCTTTACCATCACCCTGTCCTCCACCCTTCACTCTCCCATGTACTTCTTTCTCCGTATCCTGTCTATTGTAGACATATGCTTCACCTCCTCCACTGTCCCAAAATTGTTGCTGGATTTTCTATCAGAGGTAAAACGGATCTCCTTCCCTGGCTGTGTGGCACAGTTGTATTCATTCATATCTTTTGGGGGCATCGAGTGTGTTCTTCTTGCCGTCATGGCAGGCGATCGCTATGTGGCTATTTGCATGCCCTTGCGCTATACGCAAATGATGAGCCGGAATGTGTGCCTGATTCTGGTAGCGATTTGCTGGATCATCGGCCTGTTAAATTCTCTTGCTCACACTGTGCTCACATTCCGGTTACCATTCTGCAAGTCTAAATCCATCAACCACTTCTTCTGCGACATCCCACCCCTCCTCGCTCTCTCCTGTGCTGATACCACTGTGAATGAAGTGGTGGTGTATACCGCAGGAGGGTCAGTAATTGTAGGGTCTTTCTTGCTGACTCTATTGTCATACATCTTCATTGTTACAGCAGTCTTGAAAATTAAGACAGTGTCAGGGAGGCTCAAAACCTTCTCCACTTGTGCCTCTCACCTGATAGTGGTAACCCTTTTCTTCGGGACGGGTGTTTTCACATACATACGTCCCACCTCAACCTATTCGCTAGACCAGGACAGGGTAGTTCCTGTGCTATATGGAATTATGAACCCCATGTTGAACCCTTTAATTTACAGCTTTATGAATAAGGAGGTTCAGGGGTCTCTAAGGAAAGCCATTTGTAGAAGAAGCCAACCCGATATGAGTCACTGAAGGAAACATTGAACTTTCTGTGAATTTGCTGTTAACTTATTGTGTTGGAGTATCTAGTATGCTCCTTTCAAACTCATAGCAACTTCCCCATAATCATATAACTGAGATTTCTATCTACTGTACAGTATATGGAACTCCAATGTGCTCTGTCTAACACCTGATTACTTTTCTTTTTTCATTTAAACACTTAACCATTATGTTTTTTGAACTGTCTTAACTGCTAGTGCTTGCACATTTATTTGACTCATTTACTCATTAGTGAATGTCCCCCAACCCCCCAACATTAGGCAATAATGAAAGTAAGAGCTAACTCTCTGCCAACATTGGGAGATAGCAAGTCATCTAGGAAAATAGGTTCATCCCAGAGAAACACTCTAAAGTGAAGCCAGTTACTGTATCTTACAGCCCCTCTCTTACTTAATCTCAATTATAATACAAATATATGTTATGTCTAGCTTTTTAATCATCTTTTATTCTCTCTCCCCCCCCCCCCCTTTAACCAAATCCTAAAATTGAGTTGCTCAATAATTAAACGTTGTAATGACCGCATAGTACAGCTTACTGCAAAATCATAAACCTGGTGGAAGAGAACGGTTGGGTTGAACCATAGTTAGGTTGATTTCCAAAATGGGAAAGTAGGGTGGGTGAAGACTTGTGACTTGTATTCTTTCCCCAAAGGTTACACACCTAAATCCTGGTAAATGTGATGCCAGTGTAACTGGATTTTAGTCACAAATATGTTGATTGACTACATCATTAATTAGCATCTGTTTATTGTAATGATATAAAACACTTACAGTATCAGCACATTCACATTCCACTGCAGCTAGGGACCCCCATTAATTGAAACCATGCAGCTGGCCTGTTTAAACAAGTATTTTTTGAAAATATGAACTACTCTATGGGGGCTATAATGTTATCTTTTGCTCTTTGTGAAATATTTGCATTTTATATATAGTTTTTTTTTCAAGCAGCAAATAGTTTGATAAGACTCCATCAGCAAAATTGATGGTCAGTGCAAAGATCACCCTCCTACCCCAGGTAGAGGCTCTATTCTACTATGCTGGCTGAATAAAACTAGTACAGAGCCGAGTAAATAATCAGTATTATATAAGAATGGATGCATAAATATAATTTCTGACTCAATAAATAATGTTGTATTAGCCTTTGTCATTTCTCTCTCTTCCAATGGACCAAATAGGCGTCATGCAAAACTCACTGGTGTGGTGGTCCCCAAAAAACAAGCAGGGACAGGACAGATAGTACTGTAGGTCATGAGATGTGAAGAGAGGTGTGGGTGGTGAGGACACACTAGTGTCATGGAAGTTTAATATTGCAGTGTGCTGCAGAGTGAAATGCTTTATATCTTTTAAACTCACAAGATAGTGAACTACTGTATTTAATATTGTATAACTAGTGCTGAATTCAATGCACCTTGTGCTATATACCTTTCTCTGACAAATTGGCTTGCACAGCACTGGGAAAAAAAACCAAGATGTCTGCCTGACAATTTCTTGATTGGCAAACCGCTCATTAATGGAGACATCATCAGTTCATGCCCATATTGGTCACTGTCGGAAACAAGTCCAGAGAAAATGTTTACCCTTGGAATTCTCACAACTGGGAGGCTCACACATTTTTCCTCTACATATTGGAGATAGTGAACAATAACACAGATGTTAGCCTTTATTTATCAAACTCATCAATCAATCAAAGAAAGGACTTGACATTTTATTTTCATTTTGCGAATGAGGGCAGACATGGAAGCCATGCGACTCCTGACAATTAATTTACCTGATCCCAATGTTCTTCTACCTGTTGGGAATTTATCCAGTTGTTCGGTGAAAAAAAATGAAACAAAGTTAAATTAAGCACCTAAAACATTTCACAGCAGAGCTTGGCATAATATATTATGCATCAGCATTCTGCATTCAGCAATCATTTAAAACTAAGGCTCAGGCATCAATGGGACAGTTCAGTTCTTCGGGTGATATAATAAGTTTCCGAGAACTTAAGCCAAATATCCCGGCTGTGCTCACACAGTGAAGATGGGGTCCAGGTCATACAGTAGCAGGTATTCCATTCCAGCTGTGTACAGTATGTGACTTTTAAAATTATTCTGCCAGCCACGGATAATTGAGGTATGCAACTGGTGCCTTTTAGTTTTTATATTTATTTTAACTATGTTGAATGCTGTAAAGTCCAGCAAAGTCCAGTCCATCCAAAACAGTCACATCACTAGCCTGAAAAAGATATTTAATTTTTTTCCACAAGCTGCTGAAACTATGTTGCATTCATAAATAGTAATGCAAAATAACACTTGTATTTGTAATGGTTCTGTGTCTCTTTTTGGTTTTGGGTAACTGACACCCACACAACTGTATCACTACTTGGGCCATTTGCCATTCTTGTTTAATATTGTATAGCATTAGTAATTAGTACCTTTATATTTTCAATACTCTCTTGACACTATTTGAGATATTATATACCTACTGTATATGCTATATATATCTTGGGTTTGGCTTTGTCTCTTTGCACTTTTAAGACTATGCTATTAGCTCTGTGAGCTGAGGTCAGGCTCTATGACTTGATTTAACAGAATATCAGTTGTGTACCATTTGTTTTCATGCTTTTCCATAAGAGTTGTTCCAGCACAGGAACACAGCACATGCTTCAAGTGAATATGCTGTAAGATGTCTTCCTGCACTGGAAGGTGTCTTATGGAATAGCACCACTTAGTAAATATGCCCTTGTTACCTTGTTTGGACATGAACCACAATGAAACGAGAGGAGATAAAGAATAAATATATATATATATATATATATATATATATATAAATATATATATATATATATATATATATATATATATATATATATATATATATATATATATATATATATATATATACATACACATACATACATACACACTTAGATAAATTATGGTGGGTAAAAAAAGTGACAAAAACCCTCCACAGTGAAGCATATAGCAAATGGAAATATTACTGTGTTCTCCTTTGCATGTCTTAGACAGGTCTGCAACCCTGCCCTTCACCATTATCACCCAGCATACAGCGCTTCCACTGCAGCAATCAAATCAAAACTCTGCAAGTGCCAGCAAAGAAGTTTCACTTCAACAGTCTACCGGAGACTCTCACAGCCGCCACCAGTCTAAGTTCTTTCAAAACTAAAGCTGTCTCACATTTTAATCTGTAACTGTTACATACGCCTATAACATATACAGCTAAACCCCGTTATAACGCGCCTCGCTATACCGCGATTCGGTTATAACGCGGTTTTCCCGTGGCTCCCGTTTAAAAAAAAAAAAAAAAAAAAAAAAAAAAAAAATTTAATTTTTAAAATTTTTTTTTTTTTTTTGCACACTGCACACTGCACACACTCACTGCACACACACTGCTCATTGCTCACACTGCACACACTGCACACACTGCACACACTGACACTGCACACACACTGCTGATTGCTCACACTGCACACACACTGCTCACACTGACACACACTACACACACTGCACACTGCTCATTGCTCACACTGCACACACTGCACACACTCACACACACTTACACACACTCACAGACACTCACACACTCACACACTCACACACACACAGCAGGCTAAAATTGATTCATACAATTCTAGCAGTTCCCATTTACTGAATAGCAAACTCCCATTTATAGTTATTCCTACATCTATAGCACACTCCCTTTCAATAATTTGTTTATACACCTATTGCAGGCATCCAGCAACTTTATTCATTCATACGCCTGTAACAGGCTTTGATTCATTCTCTCTCACACCTGTAAATGGCTCCCAATTAATGTTTACACCTACACTGTATAGCAAACGTTCACGTATTTATCTATAGCAGTTTTTCCTGTATTGATTTATTCTGCCTTTGTTTAAACCTTATGCTTTAGTGTCTGTTCAAACAAGAATACTGAACACACAGGCAGAATTGTGATGTGGAAGTGTGTGTGGCAGCCTGTCATATCAGAGAATTGCAGACCAGTTTGTAGTTACAAAGGTCCAGGGCACATGACACTCAGATGTTGCACAGCTACCAGGTAATCTGTAATTGTATTGCTGTACTAATGTACAAAATAACACGAACAGGATATAACAATCAGAGTGCCTCACTGCACTGAAAATTAAGTATTATAGGGAATGTGGTCACAATCTGAAATTTTTTGGCTACCACCTCAAAGTGGGGTTACACAACATGGACAGCCCACACCAGTCATTCAATATGATTGCCACATGGTTTAAATGTCACTCACTACTGTACTTAAGGCAGTTTGTTATTTCCAGCATAAATAGCATCCAACACTTCAGTGGCTTTGAAATCACAACTATTAACTTAAATGCCATTCTCCGGATCAGAAGACATTTGTTAATTGCTGACAATTATAAAAAGCACAACAGGATACTGCATGATGCAATGACAACATGCCACAGTCACAAGACTGCAAGACGCAATGACAATACACAACCATACATGCACATAGCACTGCATGATTTAACAGCAGAACACACGACACAATAACAGACAAAACGACACATGGCACTGCGTACACAATCACTCCACACTGTTTGAGACAAACACACACAGTGGTTGGCATTACCCGCAGCATTGTGGTGCAGGATGGTGGGAGGCATGGTGCAGACTATAGTTCGGCACACAGGGGGTAGGAGATGATCAACAAGGCTCAGCACAGAGCAGCGGTGCAGGAACAGCGTGTCAGATCCCTGCTCTCGCTGGACACATGGCTCATACAGCTGGTGCAGACCGGAACTGCTTCATGTGCGAAATGTCTGACTTACTAATACTGAGCATGCGCAGTTGCTTTAAAAGTGCACGACATAGCCACTGCATCATGGAGGCCCGCGGTGACAGGGGGAAGCGGGGACCGGAGGGACATCCCCGCTCCCATCTCCTGCCCCGCGGGCTGTCCCGCGGTGACAGGGGGAAGCGAGGAGCGGAGGGACATGCCCGCTCCCATCTCCTGTCCCGCGGGATGAATATGCGCTAAAGCGCGGCGGCCATTTTTTTTTTCCGCGACCCCGTTAGTAACGCGGTGATCTCGGGGTGGACCCCGAGACCCGCGTTATAACGGGGTTTAGCTGTATTATCTCTTGTTGTGCGTGCAATGTCTTGTATATAATGTATAACCCTGTTCACTTAATGTAGCTCTGTTCAGTATTTGTAACCATGTATCTGTCATCATAACTCGTGAAAACGAGCGGTAACTCTCAATGTGTAAAACCTTTTTATAAAATAAATAGGTATTATATTTGATTTTTCATAGTTTTCCAAAGTCACAATGTCCCACCACAGTCTGCTATCTAGCATTAAAAGTTTTTCCAGTCTGTAGAATTTATTTTTTTAGGTCTGACACATCATCACAATCCACATCAAAAGAATGATCAAACACTCTTTCTGCCCTTTTAATTCGGACTGGTTTTTGAAGGAATGTCCTGTTCATTATGTTGTGTGTCCAGTTTGACATCCCAGATTTAGTGTAGCAAAAATGTAATCTACACAAGTATAAATCCTGGGTATAGCAATAAGTTGCATGTAAAAAGGAGGAAATCAATAAATAATGGGGTCACCTTCTTAGTGATTTGGATAATACATAATAAAGCAACCAAAACGAGCTACCATAGAAATGCTTCAGTGCCTGCTGAGCAGACCCCTCCCAGCAACGAACCAGTGGCCTGATTCTATTATCATCTTCTGCTGTGCAGCCATTCATCTGATTGGCTATTCCTCCTTTATAGGCTCAGCAATTCCGTCTGCAAATCTGCTGAGCATAGTAGCTCGTACCCAGTGACGACGTGCTGTCCGCAAGCACTCTGCTTTGCCTTGCCTTGTCTCGTTTTGTTTTCCAGTTAACAACTAGACCTTGGCTTGGATGTTGACCACTCTACTCTGTAACCCTCGACCTCGGCTTGGACCTCTACCACTCTACCACTCTATTCTCTACAAACCTCGATCTCAGCTAAGTGACACCTACTATTCTCCAATCTCCTAACCTCGACCACAGCGAGTGTACCTACACTCCTTACCTCTCTTACACGACAACGAACCATCATGTGCGGCCTCGTGGCTCCAGGTCGGTGTTTCCAAAAACCCCATCTAGGAAGTAATACATTGAGAGTTACCTCTCGTTTTCACGTATGTACTGGGCACAAAGTTATGATGACATATACAGATGCAACTGTGGGTTCTGAGCCACTTGACAAAATTCCTGGCTATCTCTTAGGCATCCCATGTGGCATATTCTCCCTGTTTGCGGCGATTTGACGAGTTGACGGTGAGTTGTCCAGGGCGGCGAGTTGTTGGCGGCATGTTTTCCCTCCTGTATTTAGTGGTCAGACACTCGAAGCAGAAAAATAAAAGAACATTGTAAATTTGGAAGAAGAGACTTGTATTTTTGTAATATTCATTTCTATTTTATGATCGTGTGCTAATAAAACATTCCATTCTCTAAAAATACTTTTTGGTGTGTTCACATTTTTACTCTTTATATTGCAATTAAATAAACTTGAAGTACATACAGTACTGTATTGGATCGTGCACATATGAATGGGAATAAGTGATAGGTTGCATTGCAGTTAGAATTTTAAGACACAATAACGCGCGATCGCTGACTTGCGTTTCTGGCTGGTATTGCATACAATGCTAAATTTCAATTTCTGCCCTCTTTCAAATTACGGCTAAATTGCGTTGAAATTTAGCAGATTAGGATTGCCACGTGACCCGCGCAGCAAGAGGCTCATAAACCTCAGTTTCATCTGTACATGCAAATACATGGTTGCATAGGAGAACAGGGTTATACATTATTGTCCTGTAACCTCTCTGTTCAGAGGCAGCCATTCCTCCTCAGTCTAGTTTGCAACAATTTTTCTTCCCCTTGTGGCTTCCCAGCCAGTTGCCTTGGCAACGCCCTTTTTTTCCCAGTAAGTTGGACTGCTCTGCCTCCTGCGGGTGTCCGGGAGCCCGTATAAGATATGGAACGCGCCCTCTCTTACGCGTTTTGTATAGATAATACTTCTTCACGAAACGCGTAGGAGAGGGCAACGTTCCATATCTTATACCCATTGAGGCATTCAATCTCTGAGCAGCATTTAACTGTGTTCGGGACATTTGCTGGTCTGCGTTACAATCCAGCGCGGCACGACGCGAACTGTGGACAGACACCACTGATGACGTCACGTACTGTATACACGTGGAGCAACCCGGAACCGGCAAGGAGACTAACCTCCTCTTCAACAACGGCAGTGGCGTCCCCACCGTGAAGTGAGGAACTTCAATTTGGAGCGGAGCTTTCCAATCCTGGGTCCCTGCCACCAGAGGAGAGAAATCCAAGCCTGCACAACGGGTTCCTGTGTTGCTGTTTTCGCCGAGTGGTAACATGTCCCAAACATGCTATGCTGTGTATTTTTAATCTTGATGTACGTGCAATACTTACCACTGTTATAAAATATTTATTTTTAATATACTACACAATGAGGTTTTTTTGCGCTGTTTTTCTTTCTGTTTTCAATCATCCCGAACCTGTCATCACATTCCTGCATGAGTGACACAGAGCCTGGTGTCACATTTCAGCACCTGCGTGTAATCCTAGTTGATGATTAATGTGCATGCGTGTTTAACTTCACATTCATGTGGAAGTTCAAGTCTGGAAAAAAATATATATTTTTGTTGTTGTTTTTGTTTTGTTTCCAGACATGTGTGCCTGCATAAAAATTCTTGTTATTCTGATATTCTATCGGTACTGTAGCTTTTTAATGCGACACTAGTCATTCACATGCTTTATGTGATTTTTATTGATTTGGGGGTGTGGGATCAAAAGATTATAATGACCTGTTGGAAATATGTCTTTGAACTACAGTACAGCTAATCCTTCATGCAGCATTACCCCCTCCCCCTCCCTCCCCGCAGACAAACACAAGGCTCAAGGTTTTCAGCTTCTTATCGACACCTCTTGCAAACCATTCATTTTCAAATGCTTGGCTTTGTACTTTTAATCGTCCTGAGCCGAGCCTGGTGTCACATCTCTGCGCCTGCGTGTAATGCTCTTTGGGAAGGGACCTAGTTGATGATTAATGCGCATGCGTGTATAACTTCACATTCATGTGGAAGTTCAAGTCTGAAAAAAATATATATATTTTTTTGTTGTTGTTTTTTTTGTTTCGTTTCCAGACATGTTCCTGCATAAAAATTCTTGTTATTCTGATATTCTATCGCTACTGTAGCTTTTTAATGCGACACTAGTCATTCACATGCTTTATGTGATTTTTATCGATTTGGGGGTGTAGGGATCAAAACATTATGATGACCTGTTGGAAATATGTCTTTGAACTACAGTACCGCTAATCCTTCATACAGCTTTACCCCCCTCCCCCGCAGACACACACAAGGCTCAAGGATTTCAACTTCTTATCGACACCTCTCGCAAACCATTCATTTGCAAATGCTTGGCTTCGTGCTTTTAATCGTCCCGAGCCGAGCCTGGTGTCACATCTCTGCGCCTGCGTGTAATCCTCTTTGGGAAGAGACCTAGTTGATGATTAATGCTCATGCTTGTATAACTTCACATTCGTGTGGAAGTTCAAGTCACACACAAGGCTCAAGGATTTCAACTTCTTATCGACATCTCTCGCAAACCATTCATTTGCAAATGCTTGGCTAATCCATTATGCTAATCCATTATGATGACTCATCCATCCCCCCCACCCCCCCAACCCTTTGAGGCTTTGTTTACGGTAACGCATGCACACTTGTGATAAACCCTTCTCGAATTGAATAATCTGATTTGCCAATGAATAAAAATGTAACCAATGAATAAAAATTTAAGCGTTCTTGAAGAATCCCCCCCCCCCACACACATTCACAGCGAATTTAAAAAAAATTAGATTATGATCATGAATGTAATGAAATATTTATTTTATCAGGAATAAAAAATACAAATAATCATTTTCAGTGTTTATCTTGTTTGTACACGTACAGTAGTGTACTGTAGTTCTTCTGTCAGTTGAAATTTGAGGGCCGGTGCATTATCATAGAAGAATGAAAAATACAAATAATCATGAATAATGCACATTTATAATAATAAAAACAGTACTACACATTTTTAGTCTTTTTCTTGTTCGTCATGGCCACATTGCATTCTGTAGTTCATTGAGAGAGGGGGGTTTTGTGTAAATAATGACTGTACAGTAGATACACTATACACACAGTTCACACAATTTACACATGATACCCCTCCTCCCCCCACCAGTCCTTTTGTAGTGCAGCCAGCTGTCTCTGAAAAGGAAAGAAAAGATTAGTGCAGTTGTGCATATAATTGCATTGTGTACAGTATAACTACTCCACATTGGACTACTGTATGCAGTTACTACTGTCACACTACTGTATACTGGAACTACTGTACTGTAAAATACTTTGTAACAAGATTGGTAGTGCAGCTCTCTCTGAAAATTAAAAATTAGTGCCATAAAGTTCATGCTGTATACTGTAAAACAATCTGTGGCATACTTACCTGTATCATACTGTACTTGGTGTGCCTGTATTTACCATACTACAGTACAGTACAGTACCATACTACCTTCCTGATGCTTGCCCATTACACTCTATCACAATGGGCAACACAGTCGCAATATGGTCGATATATTTATTACATCGTTCCACGGTGAGCACATCGTTCCAAAAACTCATTATGCCATTCGCCAACTCATCCTTTTTTGAGGGTTTCGCCACTTTTCGGATATGGTCCTTCAGCTGATGCCAGACCATTTCGATAGGATTGAAGTCTGCGATCTGTCATTGGAGGGTGAAAAAATGTGAATTAGTTAAAGAGATACACAGTAAACAGTGGGAAAAAATGAGACACAGTTACCGTACTTACTCCGCTGGCATATTCACCCAGTTGATACCGCAGGCAAGAATATGCGCAGTTGACGCGGTGTGCTTCGGATCGTTGTCCTGGTAGAAACGGTGACCATCTGGGAATTCATGTGTGATGTATTCCACAATCTCATTCACTATTTGCTCTTGGAAAAAAGCTTTATTCATGATTCCTGTAACAAGAAAAGAAAAGTGCTCAAAATAATGCACACTACAGTAGTACAGTACAGTGCTTAAGGCTACAGCATGTGACTTTGTGCATTATTATACTGTACTATCAAAGATGACGATGCATCCTGGTCTACGGCTAGAGATGGCACCCCACACATGCATCTTCACTGGGTGTTTTGGACGCGGCTTCATAGATATGCGTCTTTTGTGGAATGCAAAGGTGGCAAATCTCTCCAAAGATACAGTAGACTCGTCAGTAAAATGCAATCCTGAAAAGTTTCGCCACTGTCGATCCATGCCTGTGCCTGGACCACTCTCTTTATCTTATTGACGTCCCTTATCATAGGGTACGCTCTGTAATGACAAGGAATAATTTTATAGGTACAGTACAGTTTATTAAACCCACTTTTCACCTCTTGTACTGTCCAGTACTAACCTCACACGTCCATATTTCCATCCAATTCAGCGTCTCATCTTCTTAATGCTGGTCTCTGATACGGTTAGATTGTGATTTTTCTGCAGTGTCTTTGACCCTTAAGGCCCTCTTCTCATCATTCTCTTCACTTATTCGGTCAACCAGAACAGTCGTCTCCCTACAGTTTAAAGGAAAAACAACAATATGTTACAGTAGGCCACAAGTACAGGTACAGTACAGTAAATAATTTATGCTCAGGCCTACAGTATGGCCAAATATATATTACTTTAATATAATAGTTATACTGTATAAATATACAGCGATAACAATAATAATAGATAGATACTGTATAGAATAGAGTTATATAAATATACAGCGATAACAATAATAATAGATACAGTGGATACTGTATAGAAAAGAGTTATATAAATATACAGCGATAACAATAATAATAGATAGATACTGTATAGAATAGAGTTATATAAATACAGTATACAGTGGTACTTTATGTGTGTGTGCGTGTCCTAATGTGAGTAAACTGTGTACTGAAATGGGGGGTTGTGAGTTCGTGAGTCATAATGAGTAATAATGAAGTGAGTGACAATTACTTTACAGTATACAGTACTTACGCGGTAGTTACCGTTGGTGTCCTCTTGACTTTTTTGGTCTTACCGTGGGCATGATAGCTCACAGTTGCTGCTGGTACAACGAGGCCAGAAGTACATAGCCAGTGTTGAATATCCGCAATTCATTGTCCTCTCGTGTACATCTCCTTTATTCTCATGCTGAGATCCTTAGAAATCTTTTTAACAGGCATCACTGCGTGTAGAAAGAAATACAAGCACCAGAATGTATATTCGATGTTTAGTCGATGTGTATTCAATGTTCAGTGAATCCACAAAATGGATGGTGTATTTATACTTTAATGAGTCAAATTAGAGTACGCCCACTTTTATCACCTGCACCTCGTCGCCATGCATAAAAGGTGATACACGTTGCATTGCCTCCCACTCGATGATCTGTATCTGAACATGCCCTTGTCCAGATACTGCATTGTGCCATCTGCTTCCATGGATCAACCCCGATTCTACGGATGCAGGAACCCACTCGACTCTGCCGTGCCTGTCATGCAGAAAAAGCGAAAGGCGGCAGCCGTTTCCAAGCCAAGGCCAAAGGGAAAGGCTAAGGCTAATAAAAAAAACCTTCTGACGACTCCAAATACAGGTAAGGCTTTAAAGAAGCCTTATTACTGTATGTCAAGAAGAAATTCGGTGATGTACACTCAAAGCAAAACTAATGGTCACCTTCTCCATCAGCCCTCGTTGCCGCTGCCGCTTCTCTCCCGGAAAGACAGAGGACACCTTCTCCATCAGCACTCGCCGCCGCTGCCGCTTCTCTCTCGGAAACCCAGAGGACACCTTCTCCATCACTCCTCGACGACTCTGTCGCTTCTCTCCCGGAAATCCACAGGGCACCTTCTCCATCACTCTTCGACGACTCTGTTGCTTCTCTCCCGGAAATACATAGGACACCTCCTCCATCACTCCTCGACGACGCTGCCGCTCATCTCCAGGGAACCCCCATCTCATCCTCTTATGCACCCATCCACCCAGATGTCCACAGCACCCCATGCACAAGATCCAGATCGTTAGACCGCATGCTGAATGGGTTAAGTGTCGATATCCCTGGGAACTCTATGCTGGGAAAGATACTGTAGATCTTCTTTTAGAGACCATGCTAAATATGGATCAACAGATGGAGAAGATGGATCAACAGATGGAGAAGATGGATCAACGGATGGAGAAGATGGATCAATGGATGGAGAAGATAGAGACTGACATAGCGGGGATACATAATTTGCTTGGAGTTCATGCCCCTGTATCTCGGACGCCGGAGCAGGAGGTGGCATGGATGGGATGAATGGGACGTTCAACCTTCCATCACCAAGCGCACCACCTCCATCAGAAGAATATGTGTTCATGTATGCCGTTGACGAGGATGACATGACAACCCCGTCAAGACCACGCCAGGAGACAACACTGTCAAGGCAACCAAGACAGGAGGAAAGCATCCTACCAGACAACCTACCCTCGCCCGCCGTCACAAGCACACCCGCTCCCAGAAGAACACCCGCTCCCAGAATCCAACCCACATACGGTTGCATTGAGATGGTGCCCGACATCATCCTGCGCGAGCTGCCCCAGCCACTCAGGGAGAAGTATAGGTTTACAAGTGCTGGTATACCCCAGAGGCATGCCATGTTCATTTTCAAGCACCACGTGCCCTACCCGGTGTACTGCGGATGGGCCCACAATGTAAACTACGAAGGGAATCGCAACAAAATGGCTCTTCCTGAAAATTTAAGAAAGACTATTGTGGAGGAATTGCAGCGCTATTTTACAATTACCAATCCTTTAATGAAAATCGTGCGAGACTCCATTAAGGGCATTTTGCGGCATACAAGGCATCGACACTGGAAGGACAATCTGCTGGGGATTGAATTCGCTTCGTGATTGGTCGTCTGTTAAAATGTTGATTCATTTCTGACTTGTTCATTGTTTTAAATTGTATTCTAATATGTTTTTAATTACAGTACACCGTAAATGTTTTTTTACTTACAGTACTCCACCAATAAAAATAATGTTGATTGTTGTAGATTGTATTCATACTGTCAATGTTTTTAATGTACTTAGACATCATTAATGTTTTTTTACTGACTGCACCCACCAATAAAATAAATTGCTGCTTTTTTTTAAAATATACCTGTATGTTTGTATTTACTGGACACCATTAATGTTTTTTTACTTACTGCACCCACCTGTAAAAATGTAGTGTACTACTGTATACAGTTCCATGAGGCATACTGTACAGTACTGTACTGTACAGTATACTGTAGGCATGCGCATTACAGTACATCAAAACACATTATCGGTATTTGTATTTGTAGAGGGAGAAAGGGGGTGGCCCAGTATTAAAGGGGTTGCACCCCATATGGCCATCCCCTGACCTCACCAGAGAGACAAGGGGTTAACTGGACTGCGATCCAGGGATGTGGTTTGCACCTTGTTATACCTTGAAAATGTATGTTCCCATGTTTCACCTTTAATGTTGTTTCCCAAGGCAGGGATAAAATCCTGCAGAGATTCCTTTGCACAAAGGGAAGCAGATGGTCAGAGGGGCGACCCAATGTCTAGAGACTAAGTATTAATCAACAGACTCTGCCAGTCTAATTGCTACCTGAGGGCGGAGAATCATCAAACTGGAGTGGTTTGTAAGTGTTATGTCTACACCTACAAACAATGCAGATCCTACCAGATACTTCATTTGGTAGCCTGATCGTTGCCCTTGATTTAATTATGGGGCTACCCATAGAGTCCCAGTACATATGGGCTAATTAGCTGGGGGGCATGGGTTAATCTGTGTCTCCACGTTAGGGATTGGATACAAATAATTGTTCACCAATAGTCTGTATTCAATGTTAAGAATAGGGTTACACAGGTATATAAATTGTGTCAACCCTACAGTTTTTAGTTCTTCTTCTGATACCATCTTGAATGTCACTGGATTGCTGGAGAATTGCTAGCTGATACTTCTCCATCCCCCAACCCTAAGTAAGTATTACCTTCTTGCCTGTTAATTGTACTATGTTGCTGTGTTCACCTTTTTTAAGGAATAAATTATATTTTATTATATCTAAGCCTCGTTCAGTTCAATCCAGATATTTGGTGTTCATTATATCTTGTCATAAGCTACCGTGACAGTATTATTATTACAGTAGAACACATATACTGTACTGTAATACATGTACAGAATAAATGCATACTTTTTATTTTTGGGGTTTATTATACAGTACAGTATGTAAAAAAGTATGTAAAAAAGCTCAGCTATTCTATCCTAATCAATAAAAATGGCACTGATTCAGATTCAGCAGTGTGCAAGCATCATTACAAAAAGCGATATTATCCATCGAAATCCCTCCATTTGCCGTTCTTAGCCTGATGACAAAGTTTCTTTTCTGAGGAAGAAAAATAAAAGTATTACTGTAATGGTTAGTTCAAACTAGTCAGTCCCCTAAAGAAGTTCCCACAGTCAGTCCCCACAGTCCCCTCGGTCAGTCCCAACAATTATATTCTCGGGGGGCGTCTCTTGTTCACATACACGCATGCGCCTAGATGTGATGAGACGCATATGCGTTTCAACAAGGTTCCAATGCGCATGTGCATAGCTGTCCACCAATTGTTCAGTATCTAATGTAGAAGCTGCTCAGCCAATGATATTGCTGGACTACATTTTGGCGAATTGTGACTAAAAGAACTAAATAACCATAAGCAAAGCGATTGATTACAGGAGAATCGCTTTACTGTGCATTGATATTGATATGGTAAAAAAAAATTACATACGGCAGCTGTACCCACCATAGACTTTGCCATTCGGTTGGCGCCGAGCCACTGCCAGTCCCGTAGTCTTGATTATACATGTACTGTAGTTGACAGGTGACAGCGGGCCTGCTAGACCTGTAGTTGACAGCTGATGAAGCTGGAAATCGCTTTGGTACATGCAAGCTTCCTGGTATCTGTGCGTGAAATCCTGCTCAGGCTGCAGGTATCCAGGCGGGGGCAGATAGCAAGGGTTGCCGGTCAGCAGGTTTTCACAGACGTCGGACCGTTATTGGAATCCGGTGCTGGCGCTAGCGCATTGCTTGCCTGGGACTGACGATTCTTAGTTGGTTTTACCATGACCTTTCGCCTTTTGAACTCTCCATGATCAAAGATACTGGAAAATTCAGGGGCAACACACCAATACCCTCCTCCTGTAACTCCGGGTGCAGGAGCAATACGAAAAAAACATGGATCGATACATAACTTTTTCCTTATTGCACGCTTCCACCCATGAGCATCTGGTGAAAAATGCGACATGAATACGGCACGAACGCCTCATGAACGCCGCATGAACGCGGCGAAGTGTGTGGCATTCGGAAAAAGTCACCGGAAAATATCGGGGAAGTGTTAAAATAAAAGGGGCAGCGGCTGTATGTGCATTTAAGGGGATGAGTTTAAACTGCCTGATCCTACTCATTACCTACACTGAGCCTGGGTCAGAACAATTATATATAAAGACATTGCATTACATTAGCTAAACAGGGTTATACATTAAATATAAAGACATTGAATGAACAGATAAAGATAAAATAAGTTATATTGTTACCTTAGTAATATAAGGATACATTGTAGCTGCTGAGATACACTGACTGAAACCGTTATTATGTTAGTCACCCAATCAGCATTTTGACAGGTTTATAACAGGAGCGCCCAATAATTGCTAGCTTAGGTAAAGATGTAGAATTATACATTGTCACATGCTTTACATATAAAAATAATAGTACAAAATAAAATAAAAAGTTGGAAAGTGGTATTGCTGCTTTAACAAATAGATAAGATGATCTGGAACAGTAAACCTCAATATATTTTACAGGGTGGAAACTGTGTTTACTGTGCACCTCAATCCCACTGGTACAATATTTGGTGAGGAGGCCCCAAGAGAGGCAGCAAAGAACAAATATAATAGGCAAAATGAATGCTATGTCTGCTTAGTGAGTTTCATCCTTCTCTTGGAACAATTTCAGCATAAAGTGCTACTCCAGATTTCTGCAGATTTTCTTCTGGATGATTGGACTCAACCTTTTTCAAGCTATTGTTTGAAATATTCTGATTTCTTTGAAGGACATCATATGCTTTGCACCTAGTGTGCCTTTCATTCCTAAAACTCCAATCTGTGCCGTAATTGTGTTTGTTGAACCTGAAATTATATGCTTCTATGTAGACCTCTTGGTGGTAAATATGCATTGTTGATACATTGATGGATTGTCTTTGGACCTTTAAAATTCAGCCTTGAATGTTCGAAGGTTAATCTATAGAACTGTGAATGATGGAGAGCTGTCCACTGCTTTTTACTAACAAACGGTATACTTTCATGAGTAAAGTGTTACTCGTGTATTTTTTACTGAATCAAGTTCCAGCGCTTAATTACATACATGACAAAAACATTATTTTTCTGATCAATTTCAATATATATATTTTTTATTTTTTTAAAATTAAATTCGCTTTTGGTACTGTATATATAACTGTCATAAAATCCTACAATTAGCATAAGAGAAGATTGAAATCCATAAAAAGTGTATGGTCTTCTAGACTCATGTCTATGTTATTTTGTATTGTCCAAGCTTCTATTTAAATCTATAATGTATTTACAGTCAAACAGGCAGCAGGTCTTAGCTAATAGGAATTTGGATATTCCACCTCTAACTTGTTGTTAAAGTTGAAAAATCCATGAAGCCCAATGAGTAAATAACAATGCAGTGGGTTAATCAGACCCGTGTTGTGGAATTCACTATCCTCGGTTTCCCTGGGCTTATGACAGCACCTGTTTTCTCATTCCTCATCTTGCTGATCATCTACATCTTCAACGTGGTTGGAAACACTCTTATCATTATAGTAACCAGGATGGACCCTCATCTCCACAAGCCCATGTACTTCTTCCTTGGTAATCTCTCTTTTGTGGACATCTCTTTTACTACAGTCACTTTACCCAAAATGTTGGCCATCTTCATCTCTCAGAAAAAGACCATCTCCTTTGCTGGGTGCATGACTCAGATGTATATTTTCTTAGCAGTTGGAGTCACTGAGTCTTTTCTCCTTGCAGTAATGTCTTATGATCGCTATGTTGCCGTTTGCAATCCTTTAAAGTATACGCTTATCATGAGGAGTGGACTCTGCATTCTTATGGTCTTGGGCTGTTGGCTTTGTGGCTTCCTCAGTGTTCTCCTCCCAGTTACTATAATCTCCAGGTTGCCCTTTTGCCAATCTCATGTCATCAACCATTTTTTCTGTGACATTTCACCTGTAATTCAGCTTTCTTGCAGTGATATTCATCACCTTGAGATGCTCATTTTCTTCACAGCAGCTATTGTCATCCTGGGACCATTTTCAGTCATCCTGATGTCCTATGTGTGCATCTTACTGAAAATTCTACATATCTCATCAGCCACCGGTAAGAAGAAGACTTTTTGCACATGTGCTTCACACCTCACTGCTGTTCTTATTTATTTTGGCACTATCATTTTCATGTACATCCGACCCAAGTCCAAAAGTAACCTGGATCTGGATAAACAAACATCTGTGTTTTATTCTGTTATAATCCCTATGCTAAACCCCCTGATTTACAGCTTCAGGAACATTGAAATAAAGAATGCTTTGAGGAAATTACTCAGAATAAAGCTTCTTTTCCCATCACTTTAATAGCCACTACTGTTGATTTTAGTTTCTGGATAAGAATGTATAATATTACCATTGAACTCACCTGCTACTATAGGTTTGTAATTAAAATAACTATTCTACCGAAAGCAAGAAGATGCCAAACAGATGCAAGTTTCAGAAGGGTTGCTCTCTATCTAGCCACAATGTTAAGTTACTTTATGTATCTAATTCGCTTGTTGCATGTATTTGGCACATTTGTGTGGCAAGGAGGACTCCCTGATAAAGTGCTATCACACACGAAACGCGTAGGAGTGTTATACTCTCCGTTTTTTAAACGGTTACTTTAATAAATTGATTTTTTTTTTATTCTCTTGACCCTGCTCTCTGTTTTGCTGTGCGCTACACTACAAACTTTTGGATATCTCTGGACTTCATACCAGCTGCACTCTTGAGGAGACACTATTGGGGAGGATAAAGTGAGTACTTGAATGATTTCTATTCTGAGGACTATCCCAATGAGGAGGGCAGGGGTACAGTTTATGTACCACTCACCACCTTCAGGGAAACATTTGTTCTTCACCACAGAGAATCTCATCAGACCCACCACTGACTTTTATCTTTGATATAATTCTACCGTGGATTTATATGCCCCATATGTCTGTGTCTCCTGACCATCATACAATGATCATCATCATATTTTAGACCTAGTACTTGAGCACCTGGAGCACTGACACACACACCCTTTTGTTACCGGATAGTCTGCTTTTTGCTATGCCACTTCATAAAGTAGAGAATACTAGTTGTGGTGCCTAATATTTACCCATTTATTGGAGGAATGAAAAATAAATCATTCCGTAGCTGATAACCGCAAGTGAAGGAGCCAACCTATTTCTATGTCCTATATAGAACTGCAAGGGCTACAAAGTTAATCCTGAGTTTGTGATTACAAAACAGAGATCATTTATGGAGAAGTGAGTACAACCAGGTGCACGTCTGGGGAAGTTATTTATTTATAAAAAATGTTTTACCAGGAAGTAATACATTGAGAGTTACCGCTCGTTTTCAAGTATGTCCTGGGCACAGAGTTATGATGACCAATACATGGTCACAAATACTGTCAGGGTCTCCTAGACCTCCTGCCTAACCATAGTTCTTCTTTGTCCACTGGGTGTGCTGCTGCCTTCTGTTTCCTCTGGGTTCCTCTGTCTGTCTGTCTGTCTTCTTGTTGCTCTTCTCTCTGTCTTATAGCTCTGCTTCCTGTTTGTTTCCCTTGCCTTTGTTTTGAGTCAGACTCCTATTGCACATGCCTCTGTCTTTGATCCTGATCTGTTCCTGTATTGATTCTGTTCTTAGTAAAGGCCCTTGCTGGTAATCTGGCTTGTCCCTGTTTGTTCCATAGTCTCAGTCCCTGCTCCCCGGTCTCTGTCCCTGCTCCCAGACCTGTTCCTGCACCCCTGTCCTGTTCCAGTCTCCTTGTTGCCGACCTCTGCTTGTTACCCAACTTCGCTATCTGCCGCCTGCCTCGGACCCCTGCTTGTTAACCGACTTCGCCATCTGCCGCCTGCCTCGGACCTCTGATTATGACCCTTACTACGCTCCTGCTGTTCCGGCCACCGAGATCCTACTCGCCACAGGAGTCTCCCGTGACAAATACATAGTTACATTAAGTGAAAAGGGTTATACATTATATACAAGGCATTGCATGCACAGTAGGAGATCATATATTATAGGCATATGTAACCGCTACAGACCAGATTAAAATGTGAGACAGCTTCAGTTTTGAAAGAACATAGACGGGTGGCGGCTGTGAGAGTCTCCAGTAGATTGTTCCAGTTGTGACGTGCACGGTAAGAGAAGGAGGAGCGGCAGGATACTTTGTTGAACTTTGAGACCATGAACAGTCTTTTGGGGTTAGATCTCAGAGGATAAGTGCTGCATGTGGTAGGGGTGAGGAGCTTGTTCAGATAGAAGGGTAGCTTGCCCAGAAAGTATTTGAGGGCAAGACAGGAAATATTAACTTTGCGCCTAGACTCGTTATGTCCCATTACAAAGCAAAGATAGTACTCCAGTTGACGTTAAGAAGTGAATTTATTTAACCAATGTTCCAGTCCCAAACTAGTTTGGTCATTTCCTCTTATCGCATTAATGGCTGTTATGGTCACAGTAACTTCCAAAGCCACAAAGAGAGGAAGATATGTAGTAAGAGGAAGTCTTAAAGACTAGGGGGGGGGAGAAACTTTTTACACCATCTTTGTACAGCAAACATAAGTTACCCACGAGCAGAGGAGGAACTAGGTATTTTTGCGCCCGGGGCAAGTTCTACCAACTGGACCCCCCTATTTTATTTTTTTAGAACCACGGTAACACACTTATGTAATTGTGAATCTTTAATATATCCTATCTCTCACTCCCTTTCTCTCTCTCTCCCTCTCCCGCTCTCGCTTTCTCTCTTCCCCTTTCTCTACTGCTGCGGCCAAGTTTATTCGAGCATTTGCCCGTTCTTGGCCGCAGCAGTAGCCTGGCGCGCCCGAGTGTGACGGGCGCGCGCCGAAGCAGCGGAAGAGCGCCCTCCGATCGGGGCGCTCTCCCTACCGCTACCGGGTCCGCCGGGTCCCCCGGAACCCCCTGCCGCCATCCCGCAGATCGCGGGACACCAGGGCTCCCTCGGGGAGCCCTGGACGCGCGTGCAGGGGGCGCAGGCTCCCGAAGACGCGTGACCGCGCGTCTATGACGCGTGACCGCGCGTCTATGACGCGCGGCACGCCGAGGGGCAGCCACAAGCAAGCCGGGAAATATCCCGGCTTGCGGTACCGGCCACACTTTAATAAAGTGTGTCGGTAGTGTATCTCACCTCAAATGTTGATCCAAGGAATAATCTGATTGCCAATTCTTGGAGTCAGGAAGGAATTTATTTTTCCCCTTATGAGATATCATTGGATGATATGCCACTGTTTTTTTTGTTTGGTTTCCTCTGGATCAATATACTGTAAGTACGGATATAGGATAAAGTATCTGTCGTCTAAATTTGGCATAGGTTGAACTTCATGGACATATGTCTTTTTTCAACCTCATCTACTATGTAACTATGTATCTTCTTTGATTCCTTCGGTGATTCAAAATCAGTGTTGATTCTGAAGGCTGTATACTGTATGTAGACTTTATTTGGATAAAAAGTTGAATTTCTATCAAAAAATGTTTAGCTTTGGCTTAGATATAATTGGAGCTGATTTCAGGTATTTGTGTTAAACTGTTGTACAACTGAAGTTGCACTTTGCAAACACCTGTGTGTGTGGACATATAAAGTAAATTGACACTTTGCAAAAGGGAGAACATTAACTATTTATAATCTTCATTTTGTTCCTAGTACAATAGGAGTTACTGTGTTAAATGAATATGCTACCACATGATTAGGATCAATAAACATGAATATGTTTGACAATGAGGAGAATGTCTTTACTCAGCGGTTCTCAATCCCCTTGATAGGTGAGGATATCCCACGAGGAAAAGCAAAAGACAAATATAAGAAGCAAAATCAATGCTGTGTCTGCTTAGTGTGTTTTATCCTTTCCAGAACAGTTGCACGAGAATGTGCCCCTTCGGATTTTGACAGATTATCTTCTGGATGACGGCACTCAGCATTTACCAAGATATTATTGTAAATGTTCTGATTTGTTGAATTAATTCATACATTTTTACTTGCACCGTGCTTAAGTTCTAACTCTGAAATCTCTAATAGGTTTATATCTTGATGTTTGACTGAGCTCAGTTGATATACAGTAGAAAGATGCCTCAAAATGTAAAATTGAGAATGAATAGGCATCTTTTCTTCACTGAATAGATACAGGTAAGTCTCCTTCTATGCTTAAGAATTACAGAATATTCTTGTATCCCCTTCCCCCAAACACACAGATCCCCTGCCCCCAGCACACAGATCCCCTTTCCCCCAGCACACAGTTCCCCTGCCCCCAGCACACAGATCCCCTTTCCCCCCTTGCACACAGTTCCCCTTTCCCCCAGCACACAGTTCCCCTGCCCCCAGCACACAGATCCCCCTGCCCCAGCACACAGATCCCCCTGCCCCCAGCACATAGATCCCCTGCCCCCAGCACACAGATGCCCCTTCCCGCCGCAGACAGATCCACTGCCCCAGCACACAGATCCCCTGCCCCCAGCACATATATCCCCCTGCCGCAGCACACAAAGACCGATGCCCTTAGCACACAGATCCCCTTTCCCCCAGCACACAGTTCCCCTGCCCCAAGCACACAGATACCCTTTCCCCCAGCACACAGTTCCCCTGCCCCCAGCACACAGAACCCCTGCCCCAGCACACAGATCCCCCTGCCCACAGCACATAGATCCCCTGCCCCCAGCACACAGATGCCCCTTCCCACCGCAGACAGATCCACTTCCCCAGCACACAGATCCCCTGCCCCCAGCACACAGATCCCGCTGCCCCCAGATACCTCTGCACTCAGCACACAGATCCTCTGCCCTCAGCACATGGATTGCTTACCGCCAACACACAGATTCCCTGCCCCCAGCACACAGATATTCTGCCCCAATACACAGATCCCTGCTCCCAGAACACAGATCCCCTGTC
The DNA here is from genome assembly GCF_040206685.1 of Ascaphus truei. Classification (NCBI taxonomy): domain Eukaryota; kingdom Metazoa; phylum Chordata; class Amphibia; order Anura; family Ascaphidae; genus Ascaphus; species Ascaphus truei. The sequence continues at coordinate 18,137,238 of NC_134495.1, forward strand.
CCCAGCATACAGATCCCCTGCCCCAGCACACAAAGACCTATGCCCTTAGCACACAGAACCCCCTGCTCCCCGAACACAAATCCCCTGCCTCCAGCACACAGATCCCGCTGCCCCCAGATACCCCTGCACTCAGCACACAGATACCCTGCCTCCAGCATGCGGATCGCCTTCTGCCAACACACAGATTCCCTGTCCTCAGCACACAGATCTTCTGCCCCAATACACAGATCCCCTGCCCCCAGAACACAGATCCCCTGCCCCCAGCACACATATCCCACAGCAGACAGTTCTGGGCTTGATAATTACAGAACATCATTGGATCTGAGAAAGTTAATCTATAGAGCTACATGTATAAGTAATAAAACACCTTATTCTCATTTTGAAAAAATTACCCCACTATTATAATCAAAAGATTAGAACTAAGCTTTGTATGAAATCAATTTTCATTGTTTGATAAGATATGCTACATTTGTTTTAGTAGGTTGTGATAACTTTTAATGGGCAGACATGTAAGTTTTTCTTGCATTAAGTTACAGTACTGTAGTATTCAGGGGTTTACAGATCTCACGTCTCTTCATGTGTACTGACAGCCTTGCTGATCCATCAAAAGGTACAGTACAGTACAGTATATCAAAACCTACAACATATCTCCAATTCTACAGAACCCATATGGCCTTTAGAACTGTGAGCTACATGATTCGATAGGACAATTTAGCATTAGGTATGTATTTGTCTAAGATTCTAATCTTGGGGATAAATGAAGGTTGAATGCCTCAAAACAAAATTACAGTTAGGTTTTTATATCTATTAGAGGGACCCCTCAGTTCTATGTTTGTTTTGTAAATAAAATTGCATTCTTTTTGAACACTAATATATTCATCTTTACTCAAGTCAAATCTCCAATTTATTTACAGCCAAAAAGGAAAAAGGTTATATGTTGATTGGATTAAGACACTCCTTCTTCCAGCCTTTCTTAAGGTTGACAAACCAATGAAGCCCAATGAGTAACTAACAATGCAGTGGGTTAATCGGACCAGCCTTGTGGAATTCACTATCCTCGGTTTCCCTGGGCTTATGGCTGAACCGGTTTTCTCATTCTTCATCTTGCTGATCATTTACATCTTCAACGTGGCTGGAAACACCCTAATCATTATAGTGACAAGGATGGACCCTCATCTCCACACGCCCATGTACTTCTTCCTTGGTAATCTTTCCTTTGTGGACATCTCTTTTACTACAGTCACCTTACCCAAAATGTTGGCCATGTACCTCTCTCAAAAAAGGACCATCTCCTTTGCTGGTTGCATGACTCAGATGTATTTTTTCTTAACAATAGGAATCACAGAGTCTTTCCTCCTTGCAGTAATGTCTTATGATCGCTATGTTGCCATTTGTAATCCTTTAAAGTATACGCTTATCATGAGGAGGGAAAGCTGTGTCCTTATGGTCTTGGGCTGTTGGATGACTGGTGTCCTCAGTGTTCCCTTTCCGATTATTTTAATCTCCAGGTTGCCCTATTGCCAATCTCATGTCATAAACCATTTTTTCTGTGACATTTCTCCTGTGATACAACTTTCTTGTAGTGACATTCATCACCTTGAGGTGTTCTTTTCCTTTGTGGCATCTGTAGTCATCCTGGGAACAATTCCAGTTATCCTAATGTCCTATGTACACATTATACTGACCATTCTACGCATCACATCATCCACTGGTAAGAAGAAGACATTTTCAACATGTGCTTCACACCTCACTGTTGTTCTAATTTATTATGGCACCATCATTTTCATGTACATCCGGCCAAAGTCCAAAAGTAACCTGGATCTGGATAAACAAACATCTGTGTTTTATTCTGTTATAATCCCTACTCTAAACCCCCTTATTTACAGCCTCCGGAATACTGAAATGAAGAATGCTTTGAGGACATTATTCCAAAGTAGGCTTCTTTTCCCAATCCTTTCCTAGAAAGGTACAGTACGTAAAAATGTATTCGTAACCTCAAAAATGACGATAGACGTGAACTAATATATACAGTTGTGGTGTATTTCCCGGGCGCTGACTCTGACCGTGGTTGGTGTAGGATTAGGATATCTTAAATGTCTTAAATGGTTGGTGTGTATTGTAACAGCTTTGATGGTGATGTCCTACTGTGACTCAAACTACCCCACTAGGGTCTATCCAAAACCCTTGGTGTATGGAATGTGTGAAGGGATGGGGGAGCACAGCGTAAGGAATGGTGGAGTATGATTGTGTTATCTCCCTATGATGTTCAGTGGCGTCCTGACACCCTTAGAGTGTCCTCAGAAGGAGGTTTGTGCTCCTAAGAGGTGGGTTAAGACTTAGGTGGGTGAACCGAGTCTATGGATGTAACATGTATGAAAAATTAATCAATAAAATGAAAACTTACACGGCCTTGTGTAAGTTGTATCCCATCAAGGTTTCTTTTGCAGTCTTATCTTCCTTCTGGATGATCCTTCCTGTTTCGTTATGGTCTTCTCTTTCTGTCCCTTCTTCTTGCTGTGGTCTTGATGTTTGTCGTTGGACGAATCCTCACACTGGTTCTCCTCTCATATGGGTGTAAACATAGGTGAGAAAGTAGTTAGACACATACGCATACAAATATCAATTCGAAGGGGGGCAATGAGGCAGTATCATCAGGTGTATCGGTATAAGATGATTATTATTCACTCACACGGCCTAATGTGAGTGCTGACTTATACTGGTATCTTGCAAGCACCCGTGCAGTTCACAGGTCTACAGTTCAAAGGTCCCTTACAGGACAAAGACAGAGGGATGGTAAGGGGAGGATGTGTCAATAAATCAAAATACTCACACGGGCCAGTGTGAGTACACACTGATAATGGTATCTTGGAGGCTCCAAAGGGTGATGGAAAGGCCCCTAGGGGCTAGGTCCCGATAGTGAGGCACTGATAGGACACTAAGCACAGGGGTAATGAATTTTATTTGAGACAAACTAGCATACACTAGTGAACAGGTACATATATAATGAAATAAAAATTAAAAATTGAAACCGAGGAGCATCTAATGCTTCTGGGGGGATTAAAAAAGGGGCAGCTAGGGGAAGCAGACGGTGGTTAGTGGATGAAAGTCTCTGTACTCCGCGTCCGGATAGAGGGATTCCACAGCACCTCCGGTTCCTCTCAGATTGCTGCAGGCTATGGTTCCAAGTAGAAGAGCTCTTCTACTTGGAACCATAGCCTGCAGCAATCTGAGAGGAACCGGAGGTGCTGTGGAATCCCTCTATCCGGACGCGGAGTACAGAGACTTTCATCCACTAACCACCGTCTGCTTCCCCTAGCTGCCCCTTTTTTAATCCCCCCAGAAGCATTAGATGCTCCTCGGTTTCAATTTTTAATTTTTATTTCATTATATATGTACCTGTTCACTAGTGTATGCTAGTTTGTCTCAAATAAAATTCATTACCCCTGTGCTTAGTGTCCTATCAGTGCCTCACTATCGGGACCTAGCCCCTAGGGGCCTTTCCATCACCCTTTGGAGCCTCCAAGATACCATTATCAGTGTGTACTCACACTGGCCCGTGTGAGTATTTTGATTTATTGACACATCCTCCCCTTACCATCCCTCTGTCTTTGTCCTGTAAGGGACCTTTGAACTGTAGACCTGTGAACTGCACGGGTGCTTGCAAGATACCAGTATAAGTCAGCACTCACATTAGGCCGTGTGAGTGAATAATAATCATCTTATACCGATACACCTGATGATACTGCCTCATTGCCCCCCTTCGAATTGATATTTGTATGCGTATGTGTCTAACTAGTTTCTCACCTATGTTTACACCCATATGAGAGGAGAACCAGTGTGAGGATTCGTCCAACGACAAACATCAAGACCACAGCAAGAAGAAGGGACAGAAAGAGAAGACCATAACGAAACAGGAAGGATCATCCAGAAGGAAGATAAGACTGCAAAAGAAACCTTGATGGGATACAACTTACACAAGGCCGTGTAAGTTTTCATTTTATTGATTCATTTTTCATACATGTTACATCCATAGACTCGGTTCACCCACCTAAGTCTTAACCCACCTCTTAGGAGCACAAACCTCCTTCTGAGGACACTCTAAGGGTGTCAGGACGCCACTGAACATCATAGGGAGATAACACAATCATACTCCACCATTCCTTACGCTGTGCTCCCCCATCCCTTCACACATTAATATATACAGTGCAAGGCTAAAATCCCCAATGGAGAGACGGCAGAGAGTATTGACCAGAAGATATAAGTCTCTCAACTAGGATAAATTATCCTTATACAGGGGGAACATAGGACATATAACTAGAACATTAATATATACAGAAAGTGGATCAGGTTATATCTAGTTAGACACACTACATAGGAGACATCCTAAAGCCAATAATTGTTTTGGTATAGAGCCTTATATACTAGAGTAGCAAAGCCATGAGTATTGCCCAAAAGAATGCATCTACGTATAAATCACATATATAATTCAATACCATATAAGTATAGCATCCACTCTCAGTTGAAATGCTGATGATATCAGATGGTGGTACCATTATATATCTATAACATCTAAGCAGATATTGACAGTCTGTAGGGATATATGTCCCCAGCGTGGAATAAACTCTCTTCAAATGTATATATATAGTGACATATGAATGTAAAATACTGTTGGTATATAGTATTTTAGTCAAGTAGTACAGTATTCATAGGAAAAATAGGGAAACCCCAGTTATCGAGGCCACTAGCCAGGCACTATGGAGTGTGTCTAGGAAAGAAGGTTTGACGCCTGTATAAAGGTGATGCAGGTAATAAGGCAATAATAGGGTATCTCCGATACTAACAAGGGGAGTAGGGTACTGGAAAACCGGTTAGAGGTACAAGGGGACACCTCACAAGGGGGCGCCCCCAAGTAAATCACGGCCCGGCTACCAATATAACCTCACCTGTCTCCCCTGTGTACCGCGTGGAGGTCCCTTAAAAGCCGTTCCTGTTTGTGGCTGCAAGCTTGATCCGGAGGCTCTGTATACTAGGATTCCGCTTGCTGGCGTCTGCGTGCTCCAACCGGATATGACGTCACAGGTGAAAAAAGTAGATTACTTCCGAAGTTCACAGCACCTTCACTCAGCCAGTCGTATGAATGTAAAAAACTTTATTAGCAACCAGCAATGTACAACAGCTTTTTGAAAAAGTCCTGGCTTGGACGAAACGCGTCAGAGTGATCATGCTGTTGTACATTGCTGGTTGCTAATAAAGTTTTTTACATTCATACGACTGGCTGAGTGAAGGTGCTGTGAACCTCGGAAGTAATCTACTTTTTTCACCAGTATTCATAGGATACTGTCATATACCTCTAGATATACAATTAGAGGTAGATGGTTAATGGCTATGAGTAGCTATATATATGTAGCCATGTATAAAAATGGTATACAGCTCTTTCGCACGCTGGCAGTAAACCTGGTAAGTATGCAGGGTTGCCAGCAACAATCATGGAGGTTTGCCCTCACAACCTGGTGAGGTGTCATATGTACACAAGGGAAGTGACAACATGCTCTGTGTCCACTACTAGTGACACAGAGGTGAGTCTGTTCTCTGAGTCTATATAAGACACAGGACTGCCAAAAGTTTGTGTGTTAACCAGGAGAGACATGTGGAAGTTCAAGTCTGGAAAAATATATATATATTTTTTGTTATTTTTGTTTTGTTTCCAGACATGTGTGCCTGCATAAAAATTCTTGTTATTCTGCTATTCTATCGGTACTGTAACTTTTTAATGCGACACCGGTCATTCACATGCTTTATGTGATTTTTATTGATTTGGCGGTGTGGGGATCAAAACATTATAATGACCAGTTGGAAATATGTCTTTGAACTACAGTACAGCTAATCCTTCATGCAGCATTACCCCCTCCCACCCTCCCACCGCAGACACACACAATTCTCAAGGATTTCAACTTCTTATCGACACCTCTCGCAAACCATTCATTTTCAAATGCTTGGCTTTGTAATTTTAATCGTCCCGAGCCTGGTGTCACATCTCTGCACCTGCGTGTAATCCTCTTTGGGAAGGGACCTAGTTGATGATTAATGCGCATGCGTGTATAACTTCCCATTCATGTGGAAGTTCAAGTCTGAAAAAAATGTATATATTTTTTTGTGGTTGTTTTTTTTGTTTCGTTTCCAGACATGTTCCTGCATAAAAATTCTTGTTATTCTGATATTCTATTGGTACTGTAGCTTTTTAATGCGACACTAGTCATTCACATGCTTTATGTGATTTTTATTGATTTGGGAGTGTTGGGATCAAAACATTATGATGACCTGTTGGAAATATGTCTTTGAACTACAGTACAGCTAATCCTTCATGCAGCTTTACCCCCCTGCCCCCCGCAGACACACACAAGGCTCAAGGATTTCAACTTCTTATCGGCACCTCTCGCAAACCATTCATTTGCAAATGCTTGGCTTTGTGCTTTTAATCGTCCCGAGCCAAGCCTGGTGTCACATCTCTGCGCCTGCATGTAATCCTCTTTGGGAAGGGACCTAGTTGATGATTAATGCGCCTGCGTGTATAACTTCGCATTCGTGTGGAAGTTCAAGTCACACACAAGGCTCAAGGATTTCAATTTCATATCGACACCTCTCGCAAACCATTCATTTGCAAATGCTTGGCTAATCCATTATGCTAATCCATTATGATGTCTCATCCATCCACCCCCCCCCCCCCAATCCTTTGAGGCTTTGTTTACGGTAACGCATGCGCACTTGTAATAAACCCTTCTCGAATTGAGTATGTTAATCTGATTTGCCAATGAATAAAAATGTAACCGATGAATAAAAATGTAAGCCTTCTTGAAGAATCCCCCCCACACACATTCACATTGAATTTTAAAAAATGAGATTATGATTATCGTGAATGTAATGAAATATTTATTTTATTTTATCAGGAATAAAAAATACAAATAATCATTTTCAGTGTTTGTCTTCTTTGTACACATACAGTGGTGTACTGTAGTTCTTCTGTCAGTTGAAATTTGAGGGCTGGTGCATTATCATGGAAGAATGAAAAATACAAATAATCATGAATAATGCACATTTATAATAATAAAAACAGTACTACAAATTTTTAGTCTTTCTCTTGTTCGTCATGGCCACATTGCATTCTGTAGTTCATTGAGAGAGGGGGGTTTTGTGTAAATCATGACTGTACAGTAGATACACTATACACACAGTTCACACAATTTACACATGATACCCCTCCTCCCCCCACCCGTCCTTTTGTAGTGCAGCCAGCTGTCTCTGAAAAGGAAAGAAAAAATTAGTACAGTTAAGTGCATATAATTGCATTGTGTACTATAAAACTACTCCATATTGGACTACTGTATGCAGTTACTACTGTCACACTACTGTATACTGGAACTACTGTACTGTAAAATAATTTGTAACAAGATTGGTAGTGCAGCTCTCTCTGAAAATTAAAAATTAGTGCAGTAAAGTGCATGCTGTATACTGTAAAACAATCTGTGCCATCCTTGCCTATATCATACTGTACTTGGTGTGCCTGTACTTACCATACTACAGTACAGTACTGTACCATACTACCTTCCTGATGCTTGCCCATTACGCTCTATCACAATGGGCAAAACAGTCGCAATATGGTCGATATATTTATTACATCGTTCCCCGGTGAGCACATTGTTCCAAAAACTCATTATGCCATTCGCCAACTCATCCCTTTTTGAGGGTTTCACCACTTTTCGGATATGGTCCTTCAGCTGATGCCAGACCATTTCGATAGGATTGAAGTCTGGCGATCTGTCATTTTAGGGGGAAAAAAGGAGAATTAGTTAAAGAGATACACAGTAAACAGTGGGAAAAAATGAGACACAGTTACCGTACTTACTCTGCTGGCGTCTTCACCCAGTTGATACCGCAGGCAAGAATATGCGCAGTTGACGCGGTGTGCTTCGGATCGTTGTCCTGGTAGAAACGGTGACCATCTGGGAATTCACGTGTGATGTATTCCACAATCTCATTCACTATTTGCTCTTGGAAAAAAGCTTTATTCATGATTCCTGTAACAAGAAAAGAAAAGTGCTCAAAATAATGCACACTACAGTAGTACAGTACAGTGCTTAAGGCTACAGCATGTGACTTTTTGCATTATTATACTGTACTATCAAAGATGACGATGCATCCTGGTCCACGACTAGAGATGGCACCCCACACATGCATCTTCACTGGGTGTTTTGGACGCGGCTTCATAGATATGCGTCTTTTGTGGAATGCAAAGGTGGCAAATCTCTCCAGAGATACAGTATACTCGTCAGTAAAGATGCAAAAGTGCCTGGACCACTCTATTTATCTTGTTGACGTCCCTTATCATAGGGTACGCTCTGTAATGACAAGGAATAATTTTATAGGTACAGTACAGTTTATTAAACCACACTTTTCACCTCCTGTACTGTACAGTACTAACGTCACACGTCCATATTTCCATCCAATTCTGCGTCTCATCTTCTTAATGCTGGTCTCTGATATGGTTAGATTGTGATTATTCTGCAGAGTGTCTTTGACCCTTAAGGCACTCTTCTCATCATTCTCTTCACTTATTCGGTCAACCAGAACAGTCGTCTCCATACAGTTTAAAGGAAAAACAACAATACATTACAGTAGGCCACAAGTACAGGTACAGTACAGTAAATAATTTATGCTCAGGCCTACAGTATGGCCAAATATATATATATTACTTTAATATAATAGTTGTACTGTATAAATATACAGCGATAACAATAATAATAGATAGATACTGTATAGAATAGAGTTATTTAAATATACAGCGATAACAATAATAAAAGATACAGTAGATACTGTATAGAATAGAGTTATATAAATATACAGCGATAACAATAATAATAGATACAGTAGATACTGTATAGAATAGAGTTATATAAATATACAGCAATAACAATAATAATAGATAGATACTGTATAGAATAGAGTTATATAAATACAGTATACAACGGTACTTTATGTGTGTGTGTGTGTCATAATGTGAGTAAACTGTGTACGGAAATGAAGTGGGTAAGGGAAACTCCCTTAATTGGATGCTCTATATCAATCCAGTGCAATCATTCATTTATGCATATCTTTGCTTGTAAAAACACTTGGCACAGGGTATCTATCATCCTTAATACTGACATCAGTGATATTCAAAGTCCATACTATATAAGAGGGACAGCCAAAGCACAGCAACCACAGTACATGAGATGGGGGGAGAGAGAGCCGTCTAACCTGTCCGGTGAGTATGTGGCTCTACCCGGCGGTCCCACAGTGGGTGGGCTAAAATCAACCTCCCATAGTCCCAACTAGAAGGGTAGTGTACTCACTTCTTTCTTCTTCTGTGGCTGAATTCCGCTGTGTTTCCCTTGCTGGAGGTTTGGATGGCCCCTGTGCCGTTGCGTGCCTCGGTCCCACGTTGAAGCAGAGTAGAAGGAGAATCGGACGAGCACTGCTGTGAAAGAAGGCTGGAGGCAGGGTGCAGCAAAAAATAACTTTATTCAGGCATACAAGCCCAGGTAAAACCACACGAGGAGGATCCTCTGATGCGTTTCGTCCTTATGGGACTTTGTCAAAGAGTGTACTGTGTACTGAAATGGGGGGTTGTGAGTGCGTGAGTCATAATGAGTAATAATGAAGTGAGTGACAATTACTTTACAGTATACAGTACTTACGCGGTAGTTACCGTTGGTGTCCTCTTGACTTTTTTGGTCTTACCGTGGGCATGATAGCTCACAGTTGCTGCCGGTACAACGAGGCCAGAAGTACTTAGCCAGCGTTGAATATCCGCAATTCATTGTCCTCTCGTGTACAGCTCCTTTATTCTCATGCTGAGATCTTTAGAAATCTTTTTAACAGGCATCGCTGTGTGTAGAAAGAAATACAAGCACCAGAATGTATATTCGATGTTTAGTCGATGTGTATTCAATGTTCAGTGAATCCACAAAATGGATGGTGTATTTATACTTTAATGAGTCACATTAGAGTACGCCCACTTTTATCACCTGCACCTCGTTGCCATGCATAAAAGGTGACACACATTGCATAGACTCCCACTCGATGATCTGTATCTGAACTTGCCCTTGTCCAGATAATGCATTGTGCTTCCATGGATCAACCCCGATTCTACGGATGCAGGAACCCACTCGCCTCTGCCATGTCTGTCATGCAGAAAAAGCGAAAAGCGGCAGCCGTTTCCAATTAAAGCCCAAAGCGAAAGGCTAAGGCTAATAAAGAAAACCTTCTGACGACACCAAAGACTACAGGTAAGGCTTTAAAGAAGCCTTATTATGTCAAGAAGAAATTCGGTGATGTACACTCAAAGCAAAACTAATGGTCACCTTCTCCATCAGCCCTCGTCGCCGCTGCTGCTTCTCTCCCGGAAAGACAGAGGACACCTTCTCCATCAGCCCTCGCCGCCGCTGCCGCTTCTCTCCCGGAAACCCAGAGGACACCTTCTCCATCAGCCCTCGCCGCCGCTGCCGCTTCTCTCCCGGAAACCCAGAGGACACCTTCTCCATCACTCCTCGACGACTCTGTCGCTTGTCTCCCGGAAATCCACAGGGCACCTTCTCCATCACTCTTCAACGACTCTGGTGTTTCTCTCCCGGAAATACACAGGACACCTCCTCCATCACTCCTCGACGACGCTGCTGCTCATCTCCAGGGAACCCCCATCTCATCCTCTTATGCACCCATCCACCCAGATGTCCACAGCACCCCATGCACAAGATCCAGCTCGTTAGACCGCATGCTGAATGGGTTAAGTGTCGATATCCCTGGGAACTCTATGCTGGGAAAGATAGATCTTCTTTTAGAGACCATGCTAAATATGGATCAACGGATGGAGAAGATGGATCAACGGATGGAGAAGATGGATCAACGGATGGAGAATATGGATCAATGGATGGAGAAGATAGAGACTGACATAGCGGGGATACATAATTTGCTTGGAGTTCATGCCCCTGTATCTCGGACGCCGGAGCAGGAGGTGGCATGGATGGGATGAATGGGACCTTCAACCTGCCATCACCAAGCGCACCACCTCCATCAGAAGAATATGTGTTCATGTATGCCGTTGACGAGGATGACATGACAACCCCGTCAAGACCACGCCAGGAGACAACACTGACAAGGCAACCAAGACAGGAGGAAAGCATCCTACCAGACAACCCACCCTTGCCTGCCGTCACAAGCACACCCGCTCCAAGAAGAACACCCGCTCCCAGAATCCAACCCACATACGCTTGCATTGAGACGGTGCCCGACATCATCCTGCGCGAGCTGCCCCAGCCACTCAGGGAGAAGTATATGTTTACAAGTGCTGGTATACCCCAGAGGCATGCCATGTTAATTTTCAAGCACCACGTGCCCTACCCGGTGTACTGCGGATGGGCCCACAATGTAAACTACGAAGGGAATCGCGACAAAAAGGCTCTTCCTGAAAATGTAAGAAAGACTATTGTGGAGGAATTGCAGCGCTATTTTACAATTACCGATCCTTTAATGAAAATCGTGCGAGACTCCATTAATGGCATTTTGCGGCATACAAGGCATCGGCACTGGAAGAACAATCTGCTGGGGATCGAATTCGCTTCGTGATTGGTCGTCTGTTAAAATGTTGATTAATTTCTGACTTGTTCATTGTTTTAAATTGTATTCTAATATGTTTTTAATTACAGTACACCGGAAATGTTTTTTTACTTACAGTACTCCACCAATAAAAATAATGTTGATTGTTGTAGATTGTATTCATACTGTCAATGTTTTTACTGTACTTGGACACTGTAGACGGACGTTCACAAAGGTACACAATTAGGAGGCTTTATAATGTGAAATTATAATAGGCTTTATTGTGCCTGTTCCTTTTCATCAGGAAATTATCCAAACACAGGGGGGGGAACAAAGCTTCCATTCACTTGGGAGTATTTCTAGTGAAATCCTATGCAATTAGTTCACATCTCCATTAGTTAAGCATGTCTCGCAGCCCCAAAACATACTGTATAGCATGAAAATAAGCAGATATAAGCAGTCTCTTAATAATGAAAGTCTTATCTGTTAGTTTCTGTAGAGTAAGCTTCTCTGCTCTCCTGGAACTGCACCCGTGCGTGCACAGAAAATATCAGCATCCAGGTTTAGAAGTCTTATTTGGTGTCTTGCAATCAGCTATGCTGGGCAGAGCTCAAGACATGTGCTGTCTCCAAAGGTCAGCTCTCAGTCAGAGCTAAGGAGTCACTTCCTGTGTCAAAGGCAGGCTTTTGTAAGCAATCTAATCAGGCAGGTGGTGTTTAGTAATTAACTACCACACTGCTAGATTAAAGGCACATTACTCAACAGGGATAAGTCCCCTGTTACATACCTCCCCTGTTTGTGGGAAGCTCGGGCTTACCACGGCCAAAGCTCATCCTTCCACTCTCATTCGAGATCTTTCTGTGACTTGAATGAGAGTGGATGGAGGAAGAGAACCTTCTGTCCCGCTGGGATTGGAGCCCTTTCTCCAGTTTATTTTTGTCTCCTCCCGAAGATGATTGATATCAGCACTCCTCAGTCGCTCGAGGAGGACTTTTTCCACGTAAAGTCTTTTTATCGCGTGCGCGGTCTTGAGATTTCTGTTGCGTCGGGCACTCCTCTTTTTGTAGACAAAGTGTATGGCAACAGTTGTAGAGCAGTTAGGACTAGCCCTTAGAGTTTTCTGCTCTTGAAGTGGTCTTTCTGCAGCTTCTCCACACCACGGAGTCGCCAGTTCAGCTTCTTCAGCTAAGGTTTCTTCTGGCTTTGATTCTGCACTCCTACCTCTGTTTGTTGCCTGTTGGGCAGCTGTAGGTTTGGCTAGTGCTTTCTTTGGTGGCTCAAACTTCGTAATTTTGTTTTGAAGTTGCGTGGAGTCCCCAACTCTCACTGTACCCTTGTACTTACGGGCCTTAGTTACTGTGGGATACTGGTGCTTGGGCAGAGCCAATACCTTTTTCCGTATTGGAGGAATCTGTATCAGAGTCTCCTTCATATTCTGGAGCTCTGTAATTTTTGTCGGCAAGGTTGCCGCTGCGTCTGTTTTCTCCTTGGTGTACTGACTCAAGGGAATGGAACAGTCTCTCTGTCTCTCCAGCTCTTGCTCCAATTTCTGAGCCTTCTCACGCTCCCTTTCATACAGAGTCACCTGGTATCGAAGCTCCGCTTCCAACGATGCTCTGAAGACATGCAGCGTGGCCTTTAGATCCTCATACTGCTCTGTGGGGACGTACTGGGTATTCAGACGTTCCTGCAGCGCTTGTACCTCTTTAGCAGCCTGGAGTTTTTCTTCCTGTAGCGTTTGCTGCTTCTCCTCAGCATACTGGAGGTGTGTACGCAGACCTTGCAGTTGGTTCTTCAGTCGGTGCTCTGCGTCAAACTTTTCCTTGACTTCTTCTGTTAACTGAAAATTTTCTTCTTTCAATTTTAAGTTTTCTCTTTTTAATCTTGAACTTTCTCCTTTTTCAGTCTCTGTATTGTTCAGGGCCTCTTTGCAGTCCTCCTTCCATTTACGCACATCTGCTTTGAGAATTACAATCTCAATGGTGTGAGACTTCCTTCTCTAGGTTGAGGGTCTGAAGCTCCTTCTGAGAGACTTTGAGATCTGTTTCAAGATTACCAATAGTTTCTTTAGCAATGTCCAGCTCCTCAGTGAGACTGTGTAGTTCCTTTCTGGAAACTTCCAGGTCTGTGCGGCAGCTGTTGGTCTCATGATGTGAGGCATCCAGTGCTCTGCGGAGTATCTGAACCTCTTTCTGAGATACGTCCACCTCTATCCGGACACTGTTGACCTCCTGTTGTGAGGCATTCAGCTCTATGCGAAGAGTGTGAACCTCTTGCTGGAAGACTGTCATCTGCTTCAGTGCCTCCTCATACTTCCGCTTTAGCGTAGCCACCATTTTATCAGATTGGCTCTGCTTTTCCTCCATGGTGGAAATAGTAGCCTTTGCAGTACCTAGCTCAGTCTTGAGATCCTCCAATTCGGTCTTGGCCGCAGAGTAAATTGCGAGCACAGTCTTCTGTAGCTCAGCATTATTTTTTCTCTCCCTTTCCAATTCTTCACAGAGTAGATCACAGTCATGCCTGGCAGCTTGCAGTGCATCTCAGGGCTGGTCAAGGGATCGTCACTCACTGGCTCCGACTCCACTTCCCTGGGATGGTTGGCCGAGAGTTCCTCACTGTTGGCACCGGACAGACACTTCTTTGGGGTACACGACTTCTGCCTTGGGCCCTTTGGATATTCGGTTACCCGCGGGACGAATTCTCCATTTTCTCTAGGCTGCAGGGCAACTCGGTCCCCCTTTTCCTCCACAGGATCTGCGGACGTGTCTGTTCCTTCCACGGAAAGTGAAGAACTGCTTTTCTTTTTCCGCCTTTTTGATTTGGATGACACCGTCCCTTCAGGGATATTGGGGTCTCCATCTTCATTTGAAATTTTAGCAGCTTCATTATATATGCCAGGCTTTTCTTGCAGCTGCTTTAGCTGACAGAAATATTTGGTGATCCACTGCTCCCGCTCTGTCTCCTGCTGATCATATTCGTCATCAAAGGGAGCGGTCTTTTCTGCTCGTGCCGAGTTCAGGCACCCCCACCATTCTTGGGGTGTTTTGTGGGTGTGATTCGGTTCAGGTTATCCGTAAGAGATGTCTTCCTCTTTATTGGACTGGAAGGGCCACTCTTCCGTGGGGTAGGGTTCATTATAGGAACGCTGCATCTTGTCCTCCATTTTTAGGCTATCAGATGTAATTTTCTTCCTGACCTCAGGAGGCGCTATTGCAGCTGTTGCCACTGTCTTTGCTAGAACCCCCAATTGTGGTAGTCCTACAGATGGGCATATTTTGCTTGTAGAGGTCATAGCTCTCACAGGCATCTCTGTAGACTTTTCTTTCTTGGGTAATTTTTTTTTCAATATCAGCAGTACTGTGCATTAATTTTCTTTTATCAGGTATACAAAATGTGCAGTTGCTAGGTAAAAAAAAGTCTATTTGCTATACACCATTTACTTGCTAGGTGAAATACCTCCGCTTCAGCAACAGAATTTGTTTTTTAGCCCGAGTTCAGTAATTTTCAGTCTTATCTTTGGGTATTATGGCATTCACACTTCACACTTTGGGTGTCTGTTTTGCTCCCAAGATAATAGGCATACTTTTTTACTTGCAGAAAAAAAAACATTCTTTGCAGTGGACTAAACACTCAGCAATTGGCTTTGAAAAACCTTTTCCTTTATAGGGCAATTTTACACTCAGCATTTGTTTGCTAAAAATTCCCCTGCTTCAGCACAGTCTTGAATCAATTTTCACACTTTTCTGCATATACTCCATTCACAGCTGGTAGCCCTATGCGGTGTGGCAACCTTTATTTGCAAAATCAGTACCACTCGTGGGTCACCATCTGTATTCACTGCTTCAGTGACACTTTTGAAAACAACAAACACCTATCCCTTTTAAGGGCTGACTCACTTCTTGAACCCTGACTATGGCTGGAAGGCAAAACCCCTATTTCAATGACCATATTACGCTTTGTGATAGGCAAATAAAGTTTTAGCTGCTTCAGCAGTCTCTTTCCTCTTGGGATTGGGGCAAAGAGTCCATCTGTGGTTTTGTAAGTTTCAATGCAGTGTAAGTTTCAGTGGTGTGTCCCTTTAACTCTGATCTCTGCAAAAAATTTCACATAAAAATCTCCGGTCCTTTTTAACTACAAGGACACTTCTTGTCCCACCTCGGACACCATATGTAGACGGACGTTCACAGAGGTACACAATTAGGAGGCTTTATAATGTGAAATTATAATAAGCTTTATTGTGCCTGTTCCTTTTCATCAGGAAATTATCCAAACACAGGGGGGTGAACAAAGCTTCCATTCACCTGGGAGTATTTCTAGTGAAATCCTATGCAATTAGTTCACATCTCCATTAGTTAAGCATGTCTCGCAGCCCCAAAACATATAGCATGAAAATAAGCAGATATAAGCAGTCCCTTAATAATGAAAGTCTTATCTGTTAGTTTCTGTAGAGTAAGCTTCTCTGCTCTCCTGGAACCGCACCCGTGCGTGCACAGAAAATATCAGCATCCAGGTTTAGAAGTCTTATTTGGTGTCTTGCAATCAGCTATGCTGGGCAGAGCTCAAGACATGTGCTGTCTCCAAAGGTCAGCTCTCAGTCAGAGCTAAGGAGTTACTTCCTGTCCCAAAGGCAGGCTTTTGTAAGCAATCTAATCAGGCAGGTGGTGTTTAGTAATTAACTACCACACTGCTAGATTAAAGGCACATTACTCAACAGGGATAAGTCCCCTGTTACAAACACCATTAATGTTTTTTTACTCACAGTACTCCACCAATAAAAATAATGTTGATTGTTGTAGATTGTATTCATACTGTCAATGTTTTTAATGTACTTGGACATCATTAATGTTTTTTTACTTACTGCACCCATCAATAAAATAAATTGCTGCTTTTTTAAAATATACCTGTATGTTTGTACTTACTGGACACCATTAATGTTTTTTTACTTACTGCACCCACCTGTAAAAATGTACTGTACTACTGTATACAGTTCCATGAGGCATACTGTACAGTACTGTACTGTACAGTATACTGTAGGCATGCACATTACAGTACATCAAAACACATTATCGGTATTTGTATTATTATTACAGCAGAACACACATACTGTACTGTAATACATGTACAGAATAAATGCATACTTTTTATTTTTGGGGTTTATTATACAGTACAGTATGTAAAAAAGTATGTAAAAAAGCTCAGCTATTCTATCCTAATCAATAAAAATGGCACTGATTCAGATTCAGCAGTGTGAAAGCATCATTACAAAAAGCGATATTATCCATCGAAATCCCTCCATTTGCCGTTCTCAGCCTGATGACAAAGTTTCTTTTCTGAGGAAGAAAAATAAAAGTATTACTGTAATGGTTAGTTCAAACTAGTCAGTCCCCTAAAGAAGTTCCCACAGTCAGTCCCCGCAGTCCCCTCTGTCAGTCCCAACAATTATTTTCTCGGGGGGGCGTCTCTTGTTCACATACACACATGTGCCTAGATGTGATGAGACGCATATGTGTTTCAACAAGGTTCCAATGCGCATGCGCCTAGCTGTCCACCAATTGTTCAGTATCTACTGTAGAAGCTGCTCAGCCAATGATATTGCTGGACTACATTTTGTCGAATTGTGACTAAAAGAACTAAATAACCATAAGCAAAGCAGGAGAATCACTTTACTGTGCATTGATATTGATATGGTAAAAAAATAATTACATACGGCAGCTGTACCCACCATAGACTTTGCCATTCGGTTGGCGCCGAGCCACTGCCAGTCCCGTAGTCTTGATTATACATGTACTGTAGTTGACAGGTGACAGCGGGCCTGCTACACCTGTAGTTGACAGCTGATGAAGCTGGAAATCGCTTTGGTACATGCAAGCTTCCTGGTATATGTACGTGAAATCCTGCTCAGGCTGCAGGTATCCAGGCGGGGGCAGATAGCAAGGGTTGCCGGTCAGCAGGTTTTCACAGACGGTCGGACCGTTATTGGAAGCCGGTGCTGGTGCTGGCGCATTGCTTGCCTGGGACTGATGATTCTTGGTTGGTTTTACCATGACCTTTCGCCTTTTGAACTCTCCATGATCAAAGTTACTGGAAAATTCAGGGGCAACACACCAATACCCTCCTCCTGTATTGATCCTGGGTGCAGGAGCAATACGAAAAAAACGTGCATCGATGCATAACTTTTTCCTTATTGCACGCTTCCACCCATGAGCATCTGGTAAAAATTTGTAAAAGTCATAATTTTCGATAAAATATTGATACATTTGACCATCTGTGGCCATCTTATCATCTGCTGAACTAATTGCTGACCATATTAAATAAGTGTACGTTAGGTTGGGCTTTTTGAACACGGACTGCAGTGGTGTACTCATCTCTGGACTTCTCTGGACAATGGAATAGAACACCAGACACTTTGCATTTAGTTTTTAATATGAAACGTCTAAATAGATACAATGTTGTACAACTTCTTCAGTACCAAGGTCAATTCACAAAGGACCACTGTGGTATTTTTTAAACACCTCCAAGTCGACACATTACTGAAGCGCATGCGCATTACAATTCATGAATATCTGCCACCTGGCGGATACGCGAAGAATTGCAACCAATTAAATCCGAACCATTCTCATTAAACAGATCAAGCGCGGGTGATGCCGGCATGATTGCGACATGAATACGGCATGAACGCCTCATGAACGCCGCATGAACGCGGCGAAGTGTGTGGCATTCGGAAAAAGTAACCGGAAAATATCGGGGAAGTGTTAAAATAAAAGGGGCCGCGGCTGTATGTGCATTAAAGGGGATGAGTTTAAACTGCCTGATCCTACTCATTACCTACACTGAGCCTGGGTCAGAACAATTATATATAAAGACATTGCATTACATTAGCTAAACAGGGTTATACATTAAATATAAAGACATTGAATGAACAGATAAAGATAAAATAAGTTATATTGTTACCTTAGTAATATAAGGATACATTGTAGCTGCTGAGATACACTGACTGAAACAGTTATTATGTTAGTCACCCAATCAGCATTTTGACAGGTTTATAACAGTAGCACCCAATAATTGCTAGCTTAGGTAAAGATGTAGAATTATACATTGTCACATGCTTTACATATAAAAATAATAGTACAAAATAAAATAAAAAGTTGGAAAGTGGTATTGCTGCTTTAACAAATAGATAAGATGATCTGGAACAGTAAACCTCAATATATTTTACAGGGTGGAAACTGTGTTTACTGTGCACCTCAATCCCACTGGCACAATATTTGGTGAGGAGGCCCCAAGAGAGGCAGCAAAGAACAAATATAATAGGCAAAATGAATGCTATGTCTGCTTAGTGAGTTTCATCCTTCTCTTGGAACAATTTCAGCATAAAGTGCTACTCCAGATTTCTGCAGATTTTCTTCTGGATGATTGGACTCAACCTTTTTCAAGCTATTGTTTGAAATATTCTGATTTCTTTGAAGGACATCATATGCTTTGCACCTAGTGTGCCTTTCATTCCTAAAACTCCAATCTGTGCCGTAATTGTGTTTGTTGAACCTGAAATTATATGCTTCTATGTAGACCTTTTGGTGGTAAATATGCATTGTTGATACATTGATAGATTGTCTTTGGACCTTTAAAATACAGCCTTGAATGTTCGAAGGTTAATCTATAGAACTGTGAATGATGGAGAGCTGTCCACTGCTTTTTACTAACAAACGGTACACTTTCATGAGTAAAGTGTTACTCGTGTATTTTTTACTGAATCAAGTTCCAGCGCTTAATTACATACATGACAAAAACATTATTTTTCTGAGCAATTTCAATATATATATATTTTTTATTTTTTTTTAATTAAATTCGCTTTTGGTACTGTATATATAACTGTCATAAAATCCTACTATTAGCATAAGAGAAGATTGAAATCCATAAAAAGTGTATGGTCTTCTAGACTCATGTCTATGTTATTTTGTATTGTCCAAGCTTCTATTTAAATCTATAATGTATTTACAGTCAAACAGGCAGCAGGTCTTAGCTAATAGGAATTTGGATATTCCACCTCTAACTTGTTGTTAAAGTTGAAAAATCCATGAAGCCCAATGAGTAAATAACAATGCAGTGGGTTAATCAGACCCGTGTTGTGGAATTCACTATCCTCGGTTTCCCTGGGCTTATGACAGCACCTGTTTTCTCATTCCTCATCTTGCTGATCATCTACATCAGGCCTGCACAACTCGTAAAGTGCGAAGGGCCGAACTGCTCCAAGGAAAAATAAATTGGGCCGCACGGGTAAAATCATCATCATCATCATCATCATCTCTCCTCCAGCACCCATCATCATCCTCATATCTCCCCCAGAACCCAACACTATCAACCATTGCGATACTCCCCATCTATCTCTCATACCCCCATCTCTCCCCCTCACCCACACACAATACACCCCTCCACATCAAACACACAATACCCCCCTCCACATCAAACACACAATACCCCCCTACACCCCACACACATCCCACCACCCCCTGCAGCTCACATCCCTCCCCCCTGCAGCTCACATCCCTCCCCCCTGCAGCTCACATCCCTCTGCCCCCTTGCACCTCACATCCCTCTGCCCCCTTGCACCTCACATCCCTCCCCCCTGCAGCTCACATCCCTCTGCCCCCTTGCACCTCACATCCCTCTCCCCCCTTGCACCTCACATCCCTCTCCCCCCTTGCACCTCACATCCCTCTCCCCCCTTGCACCTCACATCCCTCTCCCCACTTGCACCTCACATCCCTCTCCCCCCCTGAACCTCACATCCCTCTCCCCCCTTGCACCTCACATCCCTCTCCCCCCTTGCACCTCACATCCCTCTCCCCCTTGCACCTCACATCCCTCTCCCCCCTTGAACCTCACATCCCTCTCCCCCCTTGCACCTCACATCCCTCTCCCCCTTGCACCTCACATCCCTCTCCCCCTTGAACCTCACATCCCTCTCCCCCCCTGAACCTCACATCCCTCTCCCCCCCTGAACCTCACATCCCTCTCCCCCCTTGCACCTCACATCCCTCTCCCCCCTTGCACCTCACATCCCTCTCCCCCCCTTGCACCTCACATCCCTCTCCCCCCCTTGCACCTCACATCCCTCTCCCCCCCTTGCACCTCACATCCCTCTCCCCCCCCTTGCACCTCACATCACTCTCCCCCCCTTGCACCTCACATCACTCTCCCCCTTGGGTGGGTGACAGTGACTGGGTGACAGTGACTGGGTGGGACACAGTGACTGGGTGGGTGACAGTGACTGGGTGGGTGGGTGACAGTGACTGGGTGGGTGACAGTGACTGGGTGGGTGACAGTGACTGGGTGGGTGGGTGACAGTGACTTGACAGTGACTGGGTGACAGTGACTGGGTGGGTGGGTGACAGTGGGTGGGTGGGTGGGTGACAGTGACTGGGTGGGTGACAGTGACTTGACAGTGACTGGGTGGGTGGGTGATAGTGACTGGGTGGGTGACAGTGACTGGGTGGGTGACAGTGACTGGGTGGATAGGTGGGTGACAGTGACTGGGTGGGTGACAGTGACTGGGTGGGTGACAGTGACTGGGTGGGTGACAGTGACTGGGTGGGTGACAGTGACTGGGTGGGTGACAGTGACTATGACAGTGACTGGGTGGGTGGGTGACAGTGACTGGGTGGGTGACAGTGACTGGGTGGGTGACAGTGACTGGGTGGGTGACAGTGACGGGGTGGGACACAGTGACTGGGTGGGAAGAGTGACTGGGTGGGACACAGTGACTGGGTGGGACACAGTGACTGGGTGGGTGACAGTGACACTGACAGTGACTGGGTGGGTGGGTGACAGTGACTGGGTGGGTGGGTGACAGTGACTGGGTGACAGGGTGACAGTGACTGGGTGGGTGGGTGACAGTGACCTTGACAGTGACTGGGTGGGTGACAGTGACTTGACAGTGACTGGGTGACAGTGACTGGGTGGGTGGGTGACAGTGGGTGGGTGGGTGACAGTGACTGGGTGGGTGACAGTGACTTGACAGTGACTGGGTGGGTTGGTGATAGTGACTGGGTGGGTGACAGTGACTGGGTGGGTGACAGTGACTGGGTGGATAGGTGGGTGACAGTGACTGGGTGGGTGACAGTGACTGGGTGGGTGACAGTGACTGGGTGGGTGACAGTGACTATGACAGTGACTGGGTGGGTGACAGTGACTGGGTGGGTGACAGTGACTGGGTGGGACACAGTGACTGGGTGGGACACAGTGACTGGGTGGGAAGAGTGACAGGGTGGGACACAGTGACAGGGTGGGACAGTGACTGGGTGGGTGGGACAGTGACTGGGTGGGTGGGACAGTGACTGGGTGGGTGGGACAGTGACTGGGTGGGTGACTGGGTGGGTGACAGTGACACTGACAGTGGGTGGGTGGGTGACAGTGACTGGGTGGGTGGGTGGGTGACAGTGACTGGGTGGGTGACACTGACTGGGTGGGTGACAGTGACTGGGTGGGTGACAGTGACTGGGTGGGTGGGTGACAGTGACTGGGTGGGTGGGTGACAGTGACTTGAGAGTGACTGGGTGACAGTGACTGGGTGGGTGGGTGACAGTGACTTGACAGTGACTGGGTGACAGTGACTGGGTGGGTGACAGTGGGTAGGTAGGTGACAGTGACTGGGTGGGTGACAGTGACTTGACAGTGACTGGGTGACAGTGACTGGGTGGGTGGGTGACAGTGGGTGGGTGGGTGACAGTGACTGGGTGGGTGACAGTGACTTGACAGTGACTGGGTGGGTGGGTGATAGTGACTGGGTGGGTGACAGTGATTGGGTGGGTGACAGTGACTGGGTGGATAGGTGGGTGACAGTGACTGGGTGGGTGACAGTGACTGGGTGGGTGACAGTGACTGGGTGGGTGACAGTGACTGGGTGGGTGACAGTGACTGGGTGGGTGACAGTGACTATGACAGTGACTGGGTGGGTGACAGTGACTGGGTGGGTGACAGTGACTGGGTGGGTGACAGTGACGGGGTGGGACACAGTGACTGGGTGGGAAGGTGACAGGGTGGGACACAGTGACTGGGTGGGAAGAGTGACAGGGTGGGACACAGTGACAGGGTGGGACAGTGACTGGGTTGGTGGGACAGTGACTGGGTGGGTGACTGGGTGGGTGGGTGACAGTGACACTGACAGTGGGTGGGTGGGTGACAGTGACTGGGTGGGTGGGTGACAGTGACTGGGTGGGTGACAGTGACTGGGTGACAGGGTGACAGTGACTGGGTGGGTGACAGTGACTGGGTGGGTGACAGTGACTGGGTGGGTGACAGTGACTGGGTGGGTGGGTGACAGTGACTGGGTGGGTGGGTGACAGTGACTTGAGAGTGACTGGGTGGGTGGGTGACAGTGGGTGGGTAGGTGACAGTGACTGGGTGGGTGTCAGTGACTTGACAGTGACTGGGTGGGTGGGTGACAGTGACTTGGGTGACAGTGACTTGGGTGACAGTGACTAACAGTGACAGTGACTTACCTTGACCCGGGTGGGTGCAGGTTGCCGCCGGACGCTTGCTCCTCCTGCCCCCGATATCCCTGCGGCAGCTGCCTGGGACGGGAGGTGGGCTTGGGGGCGCGGGTTGGGGGAAGGGGGTGGAGGAGGGCACGGGAGGTGAGCTCGTGGGGGACGCGAGAAGGTGGCCGCGGAGGGAAGCGGTGAGAAGCAGGCCGCTGGAGGAGCTGAATTATTTAATTATTACTTCCCCCTCCGGCCCACGTTGGGAGCAGGGGGGGGGAGCGGGCCCGCAGAGGAGCTGCATGTTGCTTCCCCTTCCGCCCCGCGTTGGGAGCAGGGAAGGGGGAGGGGAGCGGGCACGCAGAGGAGCTGCGTGTTGCTTCCCCCTCCGGCCCACGTTGGGAGCAGGGGGGGGAGCGGGCCCGCAGAGGAGCTGCATGTTGCTTCCCCTTCCGCCCCGCGTTGGGAGCAGGGAAGGGGGGGGGGACGGAGCGGGCCTAGCGCATGCGCGCCGGGACCGCAGGGAATTGGCGCCATTTTTTTTTCAAAGTTTTTTTTTTTTCAAAGTTTTTTTTTTTTTTCAAAAAATTTTTTTTTCAAAGTTTTTTTTTTTTTTTTTTAAATCTCATCGAGGGCCACACAGAGAGGCCAGGCGGGCCGCATGCGGCCCGCGGGCCGCGTGTTGTGCAGCCCTGATCTACATCTTCAACGTGGTTGGAAACACCCTTATCATTATAGTAACCAGGAAGGACCCTCATCTCCACAAGCCCATGTACTTCTTCCTTGGTAATCTCTCCTTGGTGGACATCTCTTTTACTACAGTCACCTTACCCAAAATGTTGGCCATCTTCATCTCTCAGAAAAAGACCATCTCCATTGCTGGGTGCATGACTCAGATGTATATTTTCTTAGCAGTTGGAGTCACTGAGTCTTTTCTCCTTGCAGTAATGTCTTATGATCGCTATGTTGCCGTTTGCAATCCTTTAAAGTATACGCTTATCATGAGAAGTGGATTTTGCATTCTTATGGTCGTGGACTGTTGGCTTTGTGGCTTCCTCAGTGTTCTCCTCCCAGTTACTATAATCTCCAGGTTGCCCTTTTGCCAATCTCATGTCATCAACCATTTTTTCTGTGACATTTCACCTGTAATTCAGCTTTCTTGCAGTGATATTCATCACCTAGAGATGCTCATTTTCTTCAGAGCAGCTATTGTCATCCTGGGACTCTTTTCAGTCATCCTGATGTCCTATGTGTGCATCTTACTGAAAATTCTACATATCTCATCAGCCACCGGTAAGAAGAAGACTTTTTGCACATGTGCTTCACACCTCACTGCTGTTCTTATTTATTTTGGCACTATCATTTTCATGTACATCCGACCCAAGTCCAAAAGTAACCTGGATCTGGATAAACAATCATCTGTGTTTTATTCTGTTATAATCCCTATGCTAAACCCCCTGATTTACAGCCTCAGGAACATTGAAATAAAGAATGCTTTGAGGAAATTACTC
This sequence comes from Ascaphus truei, assembly GCF_040206685.1. NCBI lineage: Eukaryota > Metazoa > Chordata > Amphibia > Anura > Ascaphidae > Ascaphus > Ascaphus truei. The sequence continues at coordinate 18,161,854 of NC_134495.1, forward strand.
AGAATAAAGCTTCTTTTCCCATCACTTTAATAGCCACTACTGTTGATTTTAGTTTCTGGATAAGAATGTATAATATTACCATTGAACTCACCTGCTACTATAGGTTTGTAATTAAAATAACTATTCTACCGAAAGCAAGAAGATGCCAAACAGATGCAATTTTCAGAAGGTTTGCTCTCTATCTAGCCACAATGTTAAGTTACTTTATGTATCTAATTCGCTTGTTGCATGTATTTGGCACATTTGTGTGGCAAGGAGGACTCCCTGATAAAGTGCGATCACACACGAAACGCGTAGGAGTGTTATACCCTCCGTTTTTTAAACGGTTACTTTAATAAATTGATTTTTTATTATTCTCTTGACCCTGCTCTCTGTTTTGCTGTGCGCTACACTACAAACTTTTGGATATCTCTGGACTTCATACCGGCTGCACGCTTGAGGAGACACTATTGGGGAGGATAAAGTGAGTACTTGAATGGTTTCTATTCTGAGGACTATCCCAATGAGGAGGGGAGGGGTATAGTTGATGTACCACTCACGACCTTCAGGGAAACATTTGTTCTTCACCACAGAGAATCCCATCAGACCCACCACTGACTTTTATCTTTGATATAATTCTACCGTGGATTTATATGCTCCATATGTCTGTGTCTCCTGACCATCATACAATGATCATCATCATATTTTGGACCTAGTACTTGAGCACCTGGAGCACTGACACACACCGTTTTGTTACCAGATAGTCTGCTTTTTGCTTTTTACTTCATAAAGTAGAAAATACTAGTTGTGGTGCCTAATATTTACCCATTTATTGGAGGAATGAAAAAGAAAACATTCCGTAGCTGATAACTGCAAGTGAAGGAGCCAACCTATTTCTATGTCCTATATAGAACAGCAAAGGCTACAAAGTTAATCCTGAGTTTGTGATTACAAAACAAAGATCATTTATGGAGAAGTGAGTACAACCAGGTGTACGTCTGGGGAAGTTATTTATTTCTAAAAAATGTTTTACCAGGAAGTAATACATTGAGAGTTACCGCTCGTTTTCGAGTATGTCCTGGGCACAGAGTTATACTGTCAGGGTCTCCTAGACCTCCTGCCTATCCATAGTTCTTCTTTGTCCACTGGGTGTGCTGCTGCCTTCGGTTTCCTCTGGGTTCCTCTGTCTGTCTGTCTGTCTGTCTTCTTGTTGCTCCTCTCTCTGTCTTATAGCTCTGCTTCCTGTTTGTTTCCCTTGCCTTTGTTTTGAGTCAGACTCCTATTGCACATGCCTCTGTCTTTGATCCTGATCTGTTCCTGTATTGATTCTGTTCTTAGTAAAGGCCCTTGCTTGTAATCTGGCTTGTCCCTGTTTGTTCCCTAGTCTCAGTCCCTGCTCCCCGTCTCAGTCCCTGCTCCCAGACCTGTTCCTGCACCCCTGTCCTGTTCCAGTCTCCTCGTTGCCGACCTCTGCTTGTTACCCGACTTCGCTATCTGCCGCCTGCCTCGGACCCCTGCTTGTTAACCGACTTCGCTATCTGCCGCCTGCCTCGGACCTCTGATTGTGACCCCTTCTACGCTCCTGCTGTGCCGGCCACCGAGATCCTACCCGCCACAGGAGTCTCCATGACAAATACATAGTTACATTAAGTGAAAAGGGTTATACATTATATACAAGGCATTGCATGCACAGTAGGAGATCATATATTATAGCCGTATGTAACAGCTACAGACCAGATTAAAATGTGAGACAGCTTCAGTTTTGAAAGAACATAGACGGGTGGCGGCTGTGAGAGTCTCCAGTAGATTGTTCCAGTTGTGACGTGCACGGTAAGAGAAGGAGGAGCGGCAGGATACTTTGTTGAACTTTGAGACCATGAACAGTCTTTTGGGGTCAGATATCAGAGGATAAGTGCTGCATGTGGTAGGGGTGAGGAGCTTGTTCAGATAGAAGGGTAGCTTGCCCAGAAAGTATTTGAAGGCAAGACAGGAAAGATTAACTTTGCGCCTAGACTCGTTATGTCCCATTACAAAGCAAAGATAGTACTCTCCACCAGTTGAGGTTAAGAAGTGAATTTACTTAACCAATGTTCAAGTCCCAAACTAATCTGGTCATTTCCTCTTATCGCATTAATGGCTGTTATAGTCACAGTATCTTCAAAAACCACAAAGAGAGGAAGATTTGTAGTAAGAGGAAGTCTTAAAGACTATGGGGGGGGGAGGGAAGGGGGAGGGGAACTATTTACACCATCTTTGTACAGCAAACATAAGTTACCCACGAGCAGAGGAGGAACTAGGTATTTTTGCGCCCGGGGCAAGTTCTACCAACTGGACCCCCCTATTTTATTTTTTTAGAACCACGGCAACACAATTCTGTAATTGTGAATCTTTAATATGTCCTAACTCTCACTCCCTTTCTCGCTCGCTCCCTCCCCCTCTCTTGCTTTCTCTCTTCCCCTTTCTCTATCTCACCTCAAATGTTGATCCAAGGAATAATCTGATTGCCAATTCTTGGAGTCAGGAAGGAATTTATTTTTCCCCTTATGAGATATCATTGGATGATATGCCACTGTTTTTTTTGTTTGGTTTCCTCTGGATCAATATACTGTAAGTACAGATATAGGATAAAGTATCTGTCGTCTAAATTTGGCATAGGTTGAACTTCATGGACATATGTCTTTTTTCAACCTCATCTACTATGTAACTATGGGCCTCATGCAGAGAGCATAGAATTTTAAAATTGGCGAATTTCATAAAAAGTAGCTTTTTTGGAGAGTTTTATTCTCCATATGCAGAAAAGTGCGAATTCTGCTATGTTTAACATGGATGCGTGTGGCGAGTTTAAATTTGGCGAGATGCGCGCTTCAGAAACGTGTAAAAACAAAATCGCGCCTTTTTTTTCCCCTTTACTATAGGCGGCGAGCGCCATCTTGCCATCTTTTCCTGGCGCGGCAAAAATGCGAGAATCGCGCCATTTTCTTGGCGCGAACAGCCGCTACATGCCGTTCGCACCTCTCTGCATTCGGAGAGTAAAAATAGCGAGATGGAGGTTCTCGCCAGCCGCGAGGCGAGTTTTAGCAATAGAAAAAACAAAATGGCACGTTTTTCGTAACTCGCCATTTTCTGCTGGTTTCTGCGCGAAATTGTACAAAAAATGGCGAATTTCGAAATAACGATGCTCTCTGCATGAGGCCCAAAGTATCTTCTTTGATTCCTTCGGTGATTCAAAATCAGTGTTGATTCTGAAGGCTGTATACTGTATGTAGACTTTATTTGGATAAAAAGTTGAATTTCTATCAAAAAATGTTTAGCTTTGGCTTAGATATAATTGGAGCTGATTTCAGGTATTTGTGTTAAACTGTTGTACAACTGAAGTTGCACTTTGCAAACACCTGTGTGTGTGGACATATAAAGTAAATTGACACTTTGCAAAAGGGAGAACATGAACTATTTATAATCTTCATTTTGTTCCTAGTACAATAGGAGTTACTGTGTTAAATGAATATGCTACCACATGATTAGGATCAATAAACATGAATATGTTTGACAATGAGGAGAATGTCTTTACTCAGTGGTTCTCAATCCCCTTGATAGGTGAGGATATCCCACGAGGAAAAGCAAAAGACAAATATAAGAAGCAAAATCAATGCTGTGTCTGCTTAGTGTGTTTTATCCTTTCCAGAACAGTTGCACGAGAATGTGCCCCTTCGGATTTTGACAGATTATCTTCTGGATGACGACACTCAGCATTTACCAAGATATTATTGTAAATGTTCTGATTTGTTGAATTAATTCATACATTTTTACTTGCACCGTGTTTAAGTTCTAACTCTGAAATCTCCAATAGGTTTATATCTTGATGTTTGACTGAGCTCAGTTGATATACAGTAGAAAGATGCCTCAAAATGTAAAATTGAGAATGAATAGGCATCTTTTCTTCACTGAATAGATACAGGTAAGTCTCCTTCTATGCTTAAGAATTACAGAATATTGTTGCATCCCCCTACCCCCAGCACACAGATCCCCTGCCCCCAGCACACAGATCCCCTTACCCCAGCACAAAGATCCCCTTTCCCCCAGCACACAGTCCCCCTGCCCCAGCACATAGATGCCCCTTCCCCCCGCAGACAGATCCACTGCCCCCAGCACACAGATCCTCTGCCCCCAGCACACATATCCCCCTGCCCCAGCACACAAAGACCGATGCCCTTAGCACACAGATCCCCTTGCTCCCAGCACACAGATCCTCTGCCCCAGCACACAGATCCCGTTGTCCCCAGATACCCCTGTACTCAGCACACAGATTCCCTGCACTCAGCACACAGATCCCCTGCCCTCAGCACATGGATTGCTTACCGCCAACACACAGATTCCCTGCCCCCAGCACACAGATATTCTGCCCCAATACACAGACCCACTGCGCCCAGAACACATATCCCCTGTCCCCAGCACACAGATCCCGCTGCCCCCAGATACCCCTGCACTCAGCACACATGTCCCCTGCCTACACTACACAGATCCCCTGCCCCAGCACACAGATCCCACTTCCACAACAGACAGAACCTCTGCCCCCAATACACAGATCCCCTGCCCCCATTACACAGATCCTGCTGCCCCCAGCACACAGATCCCACAGCAGACAGTTCGGTGCTTAATAATTACAGAACATCATTGGATCTGAGAAAGTTAATCTATAGAGCTGCGTGTGTAATTGATAAAACACCTTATTTTCATTTTGAAAAAATAAAATTAAAATTACCCCACTATTATAATCTAAAGATTAGAACTAAGCTTTGTATGAAATCAATTTTCATTGTTTGATAAGATATGCTACATTTGTTTTAGTAGGTTGTGATAACTTATAATGGGCAGACATGAAAGTTTTTCTTGCATTAAGTTACAGTAGTATTCAGGGGTTTACAGATCTCACATGTCTCTTCATGTGTACTGACATCCTTGCTGGTCCACCAAAAGGTACAGTACAGTACAGTATATCAAAACCTACAACATATCTCCAATTCTACAGATCCCATATGGCCTTTAGAACTGTGAGCTACATGATTCGATAGGACAATTTAGCATTAGGTAGGTATTTGTCTAAGATTCTTATCTTGGGGATAAATGAAGGTTGAATGCCTCAAAACAAATGTACGGTTAGGTTTTTATATCTATTAGAGGGGGGGCCCTCAGTTCTATGTTTGTTTTGTAAATAAAATTGCATTCTTTTTGAACTCTAATATATTCATCTTTACTCAAGTCAAATCTCCAATTTATTTACAGCCAAAAAGGAAAAAGGTTATATGTTTATTGGATTAAGACACTCCTTCTTCCAGCCTTTGTTAAGGTTGACAAACCAATGAAGCCCAATGAGTAATTAACAATGGAGTGGGTTAATCGGACCAGCCTTGTGGAATTCACTATCCTCGGTTTCCCTGGCCTTATGGCTGAACCGGTTTTCTCATTTTTCATCTTGCTGATCATTTATATCTTTAACGTGGCTGGAAACACCCTAATCATTATAGTGACAAGGATGGACCATCATCTCCACACGCCCATGTACTTCTTCCTTGGTAATCTTTCCTTTGTGGACATCTCTTTTACTACAGTCACCTTACCCAAAATGTTGGCCATATTCCTCTCTCAGAAAAGGACCATCTCCTTTGCTGGTTGCATGACTCAGATGTATTTTTTCTTAACAATAGGAACCACAGAGTGTTTTCTCCTTGCAGTAATGTCTTATGATCGCTATGTAGCCATTTGTAATCCTTTAAAGTATACGCTTATCATGAGGAGGGAAAGCTGTGTCCTTATGGTCTTGGGCTGTTGGATGACTGGTGTCCTCAGTGTTCCCCTTCCGATTATTTTAATCTCCAGGTTGCCCTATTGTCAATCTCATGTCATAAACCATTTTTTCTGCGACATTTCTCCTGTTATACAACTTTCTTGTAGTGACATTCATCACCTCGAGGTGTTCTTTTCCTTTGTGGCATCTGTAGTCATCCTGGGAACAATTCCAGTTATCCTAATGTCCTATGTACACATCATACTGACCATTCTACGCATCACATCATCCACTGGTAAGAAGAAGACATTTTCAACATGTGCTTCACACCTCACTGTTGTTCTAATTTATTATGGCACCATCATTTTCATGTACATCCGGCCAAAGTCCAAAAGTAACCTGGATCTGGATAAACAAACATCTGTGTTTTATTCTGTTATAATCCCTACTCTAAACCCCCTTATTTACAGCCTCCGGAATACTGAAATGAAGAATGCTTTGAGGACATTATTCCAAAATAGGCTTCTTTTCCCAGTCCTTTCCTAGAAAAGGCACTTCATTTTACGTAACAATGTATTCGTAACCTCAAAAATGACGATAGACGTGAACTAATATATACAGTGCAAGGCTAAAATCCCCAATGGAGAGACGGCAGAGAGTATAGACCAGTAGATATAAGTTTCTCTACTAGGATAAATTATCCTTATACTGGGGGAACATAGGACATATAACCGGAACATTAATATACACAGAAAGTGAATCAGGTTATATCTAGTTAGACGCACTACATAGGAGACATCCTAAAGCCAATAATTGTGTTGGTATAGAGCCTTATATACTAGAGTAGCAAAGCCATGAGTATTGCCCAAAATAATGCATCTACGTACTGTATAAATCACTTATATAATGCAATACCATATAAGTATAACATCCACTCTCAGTAGAAATGCTGATGATATCAGATGGTGGTACCATAATATATCTATAACATCTAAGCAGATATTGACAGTCTGTAGGGATATATGTCCCCAGCGTGGTATAAACCCTCTTCAGATGTATATATATAGGGACATATGAATGTAAAATACTGTTGGTATATAGTATCTTAGCCAAGTATATACAGTATTCATAGGATACTGTCATATAGCCTCTAGATATACAATTAGAGGTAGGTGGTTAATGGCTATGAGTAGCTATATATAGGGGGAGAGAAAGCCCTCTGTGTAGAATGATAATAAGACCATGTCTCTGTGTGTGCCGCCTTGTGTTCCCGACAGGTTGACTCGCCGCCTCTTCTAGTGAGGGTCACTTGTGGCAATATGGCAAACAATACATAGGAGAGACACACAGGCAACTCAAGGTTAGAGTTCTGGAGCATCTTGGCTCCATACGTAATAACCTAGATACATCGGTTGCCATACATGTGGCTGAGGTACATAGATACTACCGTTCTCAAATTTGTAGGTATTGAACACATACCCTGGGGTCCACGGAAAGGCAATTGTGACCGTAAACTCCTTCAAAGTGAATGTCGATGGATTCACACACTAAAGGCGCTCACTCCTCATGGTCTGAATGAGGGTTTCAATTTTTCCTCTTTTTAAAAAAAAAACTATTAATGGATATTTACACTATATATTTTATATTCTTTACTCTTTAGGTCACACATTTAAAATGTATTCTTTAACACTTGCCATATTGCCACAAGTGACCCTCACTAGAAGAGGCGGCGAGTCAACCTGTCGGGAACACAAGGCGGCACACACAGAGACACGGTCTTATTATCATTCTACACAGAGGGCTTTCTCTCCCCCTATATATAGCTACGCATAGCCATTAACCACCTACCTCTAATTGTATATCTAGAGGCTATATGACAGTATCCTATGAATACTGTATATACTTGGCTAAGATACTATATACCAACAGTATTTTACATTCATATGTCACTATATATATATACATCTGAAGAGGGTTTATACCACGCTGGGGACATATATCCCTACAGACTGTCAATATCTGCTTAGATGTTATAGATATATTGTGGTACCGCCATCTGATATCATCAGCATTTCTACTGAGAGTGGATGCTATACTTATATGGTATTGCATTATATATGTGATTTATACGTAGATGCATTCTTTTGGGCAATACCCATGGCTTTGCTACTCTAGTATATAAGGCTCTATACCAACACAATTATTGGCTTTAGGATGTCTCCTATGTAGTGCGTCTAACTAGATATAACCTGATTTACTTACTGTGTATATTAATGTTCTGGTTATGTGTCCTATATCCCCTGTATAAGGATAATTTATCCTAGTAGAGAAACGTATAGCTACTGGTCTATACTCTCTGCCGTCTCTCCATTGGGGATTTTAGCCTTGCACTGTATATATTAGTTCACGTCTTCCGTCGTTATTGAGGTCACCAATACATTTTAATTATTTTATTTTAATTACACATGACTGCTACCGTCGTCTGATCACTACTCCCTCCATACTAATAGGTGCTTGGGACTAAATATATATGTAAATTATTGCTTGACCTGAAGAAGAGAGGATAACTCTCGAAAGCTTGTCCTATGACATAAATTGTTAGTCCAATAAAAAAGGTATCACCTAATACTGAAGAACTCATTTATTCTACATTATGTATATAGATTTTAAATTTTCCTGATATCTAGACTTTTGAGTGCAACTCCATAGGGCTTTAGTGACCCCTGGTGGTCATTTGTTCAAGTGACCATGTAATATTGCATGATAAAAGCTAATACTGCTCACTGTGTGATCCAGTCTGCATTTAACATTCAGCAATCTCTAGTGAAGCTTCCAAGTGTCACATCGTTTTCTTTAGCATCATAGACGGCAGTGTCTCTGTTTCTTGCACTGTACAGCAGACCCGTGTGTGGCAAAGCATTACTGTATCAAATGAGTTAGGTAATATAAAGGATTATTTTAGCAATCAAATATTTGAATGCCTTGCTTGGTGGCCCCAAGTGAAGCCTCACATTCTTCAGTGGGTGGGGTCTCCTGAAAGTAATCAATAAGCTGTGAGGATGAAGAAGTTGGAGAGCTGTGCATGGGCATTGGGAAGAGATGCATCAGAGTTAGTGACAGTGGAGCAGAAGACATTGTGTGTAAATTAATAACCTAGTTCTGCACAAGACTAAACAGTGAGTATTTTCTAACGTGAATATCATAGCACTGTGACGTTATTATGGTATTATCACGGGAGACCAGTACTTTTACACCGAAACCACCGGGTTCAATAGCACCAGTCGGGACAAAGTTGTTGAATAAAATTAGGTTTATTCTGGCAAGCCAGCAGACAAAACAAAGATGCACAAAACAAGATACAATACCAAAAGGGGGACCTAGGGAGTAGACTCTAGCCTCACTAGGTGCAGGGGTGCGTCAAGTAGGCTTGCCCTGTCCACTGCTCATCCGGGTATCCCAGAGTGCTGATCACACAGCAGCTACTCTGCAACTTCTGCCAGTTGGATTCCACGACACGCCCTGTACTCTGTCTCACAGAAGGCCACAAACTGTCATACTCCAAAGATGTTCTCCCTCAAACTCCAGGGATGGTCTGTTGCTCTGATCAGCAGTGCTCCTTACATAGATCACAAAACACTTTACTTCATATTGCTTGCTCACTAGACTGGGGGGATTGCATTTACAGGGAATAAAGTGCTTTGGAACACATTCTTACATACATAGTGAATTTCTTGTTCTCCCCAGATATTAAATACATTTGGCTGAATTACACTTTACTGCGACAGACAGTATACATGGTTTTAGGGGTATTTATGTTCACTTTTATTTTGTGATGCCAGCAAAAGTGGAGCAATTCTGGAGCAAAATACTGTAACTCCATCATACAGTATGTATCAAAGCAAATTGGACTCAGTAAAAATATATGCACCTGGATTGAAAACTGATTGAAGGATAGACAACAGAGTGTTGTCATACATTTTCAAGTTGGGCTAAAGACGTGAGTGGAGTACCTCAGGGGTTGGTACTGGGACCCCTGCTTTTTAACTTGTTTATTAATGACCTTGAGGTTGGCATCGAGAGCAAAGTCTCCATCTTTGCTGAGGACACTAAATTGTGTAAGGTAGTAGAATCAGAGCAGGATGTAATTTCTCTCCAGAAGGACTTGGAGAGACTGGAAACTTGGGCAAGTAAATGGCAGATGAGGTTTAATACAGATAAATGTAAGGTTATGCATTTGGGAAGCAAGAATAAACAGGCGACTTACAAATTAAATGGGGATAAATTGGGGGAATCCTTGATGGAGAAGGATTTAGGTGTGCTTGTAGACAGCAGGCTTAGCAATAGTGACCAAAATCATGCAGTAGCTGCAAAGTCAAACACGATCTTATCTTGCATTAAACGGGCAATGGATGGATGGAAAGTAAACATAATTATGCCCCTTTACAAAGCATTAGTAAGACCAAACCTTGAATATGGAGTACAATTTTGGGCACCACTCCTTAGGAAAGACATTATGGAACAAAAGAGAGTGCAGAGAAGAGCCACCAAATTAATAAAGGGGATGGACAATCTAACTTATGATGAGAAGTTAGCTAAATTAGATGTATTTACATTAGAAAAGAGGCGTCTAAGAGGGGATATGGTAACTATATACAAATATATCCAGGGACAGTACAAGGCACTTTCAAAAGAACTATTCATCCCAAGGGCAGTACTAAGGACTCTGGACCATCCCTTAAGGTTGGAGGAAAGGAGATTTCACCAGCAACCAAGGAAAGGGTTCTTTACAGTAAGGGCAGTTAAAATGTGGAATTCATTACCCATGGAGACTGTGATGGCAGATACAATAGATTTGTTAAACAAAAATGTTGGACATCTTTTTAGAAAGGAAAGGTATACAGGGATATACCAAATAAGTATACATGGTAAGGATGTTGATCCAGGGATTAATCCGATTGCCAATTCTTGGAGTCTTTAAGGAATTTATTTTTCCTTTTATGAGATATCATTGGATGATATGTCACCGGGGTTTTCTTTTTGCCTTCCTCTGGATCAATATACTGTAAGTATGGATATACAGTAGGATAAAGTATCTGTCTTCTAAATCTAGCATACTGTAGGTTGAACTTGATGGACGTATGTCTTTTTTCAACCTCATCTACTATGTAACTATGTAACTATGTAAAGAAAAAAATTCAATTGAAATCAATAGGATTTTATTCTTTGATTCATCTTGTGCAGTTTTTTTTTTTGCCCCAGAATTACTTCACTTCTGTCTTGATACAGTTCATTAACCCAAAGTTTTATTATGTGGAAAATTATACAAATAATGTGTGTATTTACTGAAGGTTAAGTGGGATGAGTGAAATGGTCCAATGGATGAAAGAGATGTATGTTATATGACCCGGGCATGAAACTGATTATCTTTGGACACCCCCAGCACATCATTCGATCGTGTGATTGTGTATTCTGTTATTCAGCGGGACCCTATTGTTTTACCTACTGTGGTATGTTGTTGTTACAGACAAATAAAAGTATTGGTATTGAAGACGTTTTACTGAATTGTAAGCTTCTCTTGAGAAACTCATTACATTGTTGTATTCATTGATTGCTACGTTTGTAAACCCATGGATTCCTCTCCCCCCCTCCTCTTCCTCCTCTCCCCCCTCCCTCTCCCCCCTCCCTCTCCCCCCTTTCTCCCCCCCCCCCTCCTCCCCTCCCCCTCTGGAGCCCTTAAACCAATGCTCGCTGTTTTAAACACAGCTTTTAAACATAGCCTTGGATGAGATGCAAAGCCAGTAAACCCACTCACAGACAGACTGTTTCGACCTTTTGGGTCTCATCAGTGTGAGGTTGGTTGTACTGGCTTTGCAATTTCAGACTTTGGGTAGGTCTTCACCACACATTATTTAGGTTATTGTGGGTGAAAAGGTGAGTAAAAACCCTCTTATGTGGGGCCCGAAATGAGACACACCCTCAAAACACCCAGGCAGGATGGTGGAGATACCTAAACACGGTACGCACCGAACAAACAGGTCTCTATGACCCCGGATATTCCTGCCAGCTAATGCAACTGCAAGAAAAACCTGGCGGCTGCTGTGAATGAAACTGCTGACGTTTCAAACATAGGAGACCCCGGTACTCCTGATGGAACTGAGTCGTTCAAAGCAAAAAGGCGGGGAAAAGAAAAGAGGGTTTCCAATTACCATGGAAGGATCGGACACGTCCGCAGATACCGTGGAGGAAAAAGGGGGTCGAAATACCTTGCAGCCTAGAGGAAAAGGAAATGGAGAATTCATCCCGCGGATGACAGAATATCCAGAGGGCCCAAGGCAGAAGTCGGGTACCCCAATGAAGTGTCTGTCTTGTGCTGATAGTGAGAAACCCTCAATATATACCAGGGAAGTGGTGGCGGAACCAATGAGTGATGATCACTTGAGTAAGGCCTCATCCAGGGTGTAGGCTTGCTCACTTGCGTGCTCGTGCGCGACGTGTTGAGTCAGTGTGAGGCAATGAGAGCAGCTGTGAGCGCACGTGCGCACGTGAGAGGTCAGAGGAGCGCTGATTGAGGAGACAAATCAATTTGTATTTGTCGTGTGATGGCCGAGTCACGTGAGCGGTTCGCCCAATGAGGGCGACCACGCCCCCCGACACGCCCAATGTGCGCAAACGCCCATTTTCAAACGCCCAGGAATCGCTCCAACTTGCTCAGCGTGTGACATCACCGCGCTCGAGAGTGAGCAAGCGTACATTTACCCTGGTCAAGGCCATGTGCAGCCAATCAGGAGAAGGTGTAAGGAGCCTGGGGGTGGGGCCAAGTAGAAGAGGAAAGAGCATGGAGCAGAGAGAGGTGAGGCTGTGTGTGTGTCACTGTGTGTCACTGTGTGTGTGTGTGTGTGTGTGTGTGTGTGTGTGTGTGTGTGTCACTGTGTGTCACTGTGTGTGTGTGTGTGTGTGTGTGTGTGTGTGTGTGTGTGTGTGTGTGTGTGTGTGTGTGTGTGTGTGTGTGTGTGTTCTGCTCTGTCCAGATGTGTGTGTACATGCCACTGTGTGTTCTGCTCTGCCCTGGTGTGTGTGTGTCAGTGAGAAAGAGAATAACAGAGAAGGGGGGGGGAGAATGACAGAGAGAGAGGGGGAGTGACAGAGAGAAAGGGGGGAGAATGATAGAGAGATGGGCGAGAGAATGAGGGAAGGAGAGAGATATGGGCGAGAGGTGAGACGGTTGTCTGTAAGCATCTGTTGAGGTCACACCTCAACCATAGAATCCGGACCGTATCACATCCCCATCCGTACAAGCTTACTACCCCGGAAGTGACGACTCCCGATACCGGAAGTGCAGAGGATGAGGAGACGCCGGTTCCAGGCGGAGCAGTGAGAGTCCTGGAGGCTACACATCTATAGTTTTACATGCCTGTTTTAGATGTTGTAACGTAAGTGTGTATTTTGCCTACACCTTTATAAAACATTAGTCCATACAGTCCGCACTGTGGTTGTATTCTGTTTATATTGAGATCACTACATCATCATAACACTGAATAAATACCTAGACACATATACCAGCAGTGAATCCAGGCAGCAAGTGACCTATCCTGAATTTCAGCCACAATAGATTTGGGAAATGCTGTATTTGTTCTAGGAAAATGTGAGTTCCCATTCCACAGAACCTTCCAAATTATTCAGACCCAGTTGAAGCATATTGCACTATGTAGTGTTTTTATGTTTTATTTTTATGGCGATACCTGCACTCCCCAACTCTTCGTTACACTCAGAGGAGGAGAGAGACAGAAACACTGGGGGGAATACATGCTGGGGGAAAGGAGAGATAAAGACATGCTAGAGGAGAAGTGAGACATGCTGGGGGAGCGTTTAGAGACATGCTGGGTGGTGGGGGGGGGAGCAGAAGAGAGAGTTGATGGTGGGGGAAGAGGAGAGAGAGACAGATGCTGGGGAAGAGGAGAGGGATAGACATGCTGGGGGAGGAGGAGAGAGACAGACATGCTGGGGGAGGAGGAGAGAGACAGACATGCTGGGGGAGGAGGAGAGAGACAGACATGCTGGGGGATGAGGAGAGAGACAGACATGCTGGGGTAGGAGGAGAGAGACAGACATTGTGGGGAAGAGGAGAGAGAAAGACATGCTGGGGTAAAGGAGAGAGAAAGACATGCTGGGGTGGAAGGGGAGAGACAGACATGCTGGTGAAGAGGAGAGAGAAAGACATGCTGGGGGGAAGGAGAGAGACAGACATGTTGGAGGGGAAGGAGAGAGAAAAACATGCTGGGTGGGAAGGAGAGAGACAGACATGCTGGGGAAGAGGAGAGAGACAGATGCTGGGGAAGAGGAGAGAGACAGACATGTTGGGGGAGGAGGAGAGAGACAAACATGCTGGGGGAGGAGAAGAGAGACAAACATGCTGGGGAAGTGCAGAGAGACAGACATGCTGGGGAAGAGGAGCGAAAGACATGCTAGGGGGAGGGAAGGAGAGATACAAACATGCTGGGGGAGAGGAGAGGAAGACTTGCTGGGGGAGGGAAGGAGATATAAAGACATGCTGGGGAAGAGGGGTGAGACAAACATGCGGGGGGAGGAGGAGAGAGAAAGACTTGCTGGGGAAGAGGAGAGAGACAGACATGCTGGGGAAGGGGAGCTAGAAAGACATGCTGGGGGGAAGGAGAGAGAAAGACATGCTAGGGAAGTGGAGAGAGAAATACATTCTGGGGGTAAGGAGAGAGAAAGACATGTAGGGGGGGGAGGAGAGAGAAAGATATGCTGGGGAAAATGAGAGAGAAAGACATGCTGGGGAAGAGAAGAAAGACAGACATGCTGGGAAAGAGGAGACAGAAAGATATGCTGGAGGGGGAAGGAGAGAGACAGGCATGCTGGGGATGAAGAGAGAGACAGGCATGCTGGGGGGGGGAGAGAAAGACATACTGGGGAAGAGGAGAAAGACATGCTGGGGAAGAGGAGAGAGAAAGACATGCTGGGGGGGGAGAGAGGCAGACATGCTGGGGAAGAGGAGAGAGACATGCTAGGGGGGAGGAGAGAGACAGACATGTTGGGGAAGAGGAGAGAGACAGACATGCTGGTGAAGAAGAGAAAGATATGCTGGTGAAGAGGATAAATACATGCTGGGGAAGAGGAGAGACAAACATGGTGGGGAAGAGAAGAAAGACATGCTGAGGAAGATAAGAAAGACGTGCTGGGGAAGAGGAGAGAGACAGACATGCTGGGGAAGAGAAGAAAGACATGCTAGGGAAGTGGAGAGAGAAATACATTCTGGGGGTAAGGAGAGAGAAAGACATGTAGGGGGGGGAGGAGAGAGAAAGATATGCTGGGGAAAATGAGAGAGAAAGACATGCTGGGGAAGAGAAGAAAGACAGACATGCTGGGAAAGAGGAGACAGAAAGATATGCTGGAGGGGGAAGGAGAGAGACAGGCATGCTGGGGATGAAGAGAGAGACAGGCATGCTGGGGGGGGGGAGAGAAAGACATACTGGGGAAGAGGAGAAAGACATGCTGGGGAAGAGGAGAGAGAAAGACATGCTGGGGGGGGGAGAGAGGCAGACATGCTGGGGAAGAGGAGAGAGACATGCTAGGGGGGAGGAGAGAGACAGACATGTTGGGGAAGAGGAGAGAGACAGACATGCTGGTGAAGAAGAGAAAGATATGCTGGTGAACAGGATAAATACATGCTGGGGAAGAGGAGAGACAAACATGGTGGGGAAGAGAAGAAAGACATGCTGAGGAAGATAAGAAAGACGTGCTGGGGAAGAGGAGAGAGACAGACATGCTGGGGAAGAGAAGAAAGACATGCTGAGGAAGATGAGAAAGACATGCTGGGGAAGAGGAGAGAGACAGACATGCTGGGGAAAAGAAGAAAGACATGTTGAGGAAGATGAGAAAGACATGCTGGGGAAGAGGAGAGAGATAGACATGCTGGGGAAGAGGAGAGAGATACTGTAGACATGCTGGGGAAGAGGAGAAATACATGCTGGGGAAGAGGAGAGAGAGACATGCTGGGGAAGAGGAGAGGACAGACATGCTGGGGAAGAGAAGAGAGGAAGAGATGCTGGGGGTAAAGGGAGATAATTGAGAATACAGAAAGGAAGTAATTGAAAACATGAGAGTTGCGAAGAACATGGAGATGAGGAATAGATGGAATGACAACGGGTGTGAGGCATTAGGGGGATAAGGAGAGAGAACAGCATGAGGGGTAGGGAGGAACAAAGACATGACCAGGCAAAGTAAAATGAGGTATAATCATGTGGTCACATTTGTGTGGACCCCATTATTCAAATTGGTCCTGGGCTCGTAAAAAAATAATTTTGTTGGCGGCCCTGGCCAGAAGGTATCGTTTGGAGTTATGCTGCTTACTAAATAAAGGTCATACTTGTTTTTATTGTACAGTACATTATATACTGTAATATTTAGGGCTCTTGGGTTAATGGCACAAATCACACCTGTACATCTGTAATAAGCACGGGATCATTTGTTAAAGGCTTTATTATGACACCTTTATAAAAGACTTTCTTAGAAGCCCTTAGAAGAGAAAAAGTAGGAAATAATGGGCAGCAATGAAAGGCAAAGCTTATATAGTATGGGAATACAGTTACATTGGCAAAATGGTTCTTATCTCTTTCCATGTTTTCATAGGTGACCAAACCTTTCTACTTGCAGAATAAGTGTCGGTCCAAATAACAGAGATATGTCCTGTGATTAACCTCTGTGGGACGCTTTTTGACTCTACATCTGAAATACAGGGTCATCATTTAGCACATATTACCCAGCACATTCTCAGATATAATAACCTACTGATGACATGAGATAATTCCACTGCCAACTATTTTATCAACACAGAACTTTTTTTAGGAGAAGTTTAACTTTGCTGAAAGTAGCAGGGGAAGAACAGCAATAAAAACTGAAATCACCCAAAAGAGCCAAATAGACTCGACAATATCACCATTGTGCAAGCTTACTGCATTGGTTTACAATAAGAGGGCTTTGAATCAAGGTTCAGACTGAGCACTAAATTGATGTTACTGTAAGTAGCATACATGCCTAGTCAGTATAAAGGCTGATACAGTTGCATACAAAACCTATTGTGACTTGTGCCAACTATATACAAGAGAAAAGAAAGCTGATGCAATTTGTGTAAAGCCTGCATGTCACTGTTAGAATCATGTGCTGGATATGAGCATTTAATATTACCACTGTTGGGTGACATTTGACATATAGTACCTGAGAAGCAATAAAGGGCAGACATGAAGCCCTTTAATATTCAATATATCACTGCACATCCCACTTCTGTATCAGCATCACATGAATGAATGGTCTCCAATGTAGGTACCATTGGAAGATTACAAAACATGGCACTTTTTCTGCTTAAGTGTGGCCTTCCCAAGCACCTGGAGGGACCCACAGCACACGGTCACTTTGTGCCAACTGTACACATGAATATTTCTAGCAACAGTGTCATCTACTGCAAGAAACCACTTCTAAGTTGTCTATTACTGAATTGCCTACCCATGGCCCTTTTTACATCCTCATTCTTTAAGGTGTATATCAGTGGGTTCAACATTGGAGTTACAACGCTATACAAGACCGAGATAAGCCTATCCTTGCCCAAAGAGTAGGTAGAAATAGGTCTTACATAATTGAATATGGTACTACCATAGTACAATACCACCACTGTAAGGTGGGAGGCGCAAGTAGAGAAAGCTTTCTGCCTTCCTTCAGTGGATCGAATTTTCATTATAGTCACAATAATATATATGTAAGATACAATAATGCATACAAAGGGTGTCCAACCAATGAAAACACCAATGGACAGCAGCAGAACTTCATTAATGAATGTATCATCACAGGAGAGGGAGAGGAGTGGGGGTATATCACAATAAAAGTAATTTATATTGTTTGATCCACAAAAGTGTAGGCGGAAAGTGAAGACTGTATGGACCACAGAATTGATAAGTCCACTGAACCAGGACACAGCTGCCAGGTTAATGCAAACCTTACGGCTCATAATGACAGAATATCTGAGGGGGTTGCATATGGCTACAAAGCGGTCATAGGACATAATACCAAGAAGAACACACTCGGTACCCACAAAGGCCAAGAAGAAATACATCTGGGTTACACAACCAGTAAATGAGATGGATTTTCTCGCCA
Organism: Ascaphus truei; assembly: GCF_040206685.1. NCBI lineage: Eukaryota > Metazoa > Chordata > Amphibia > Anura > Ascaphidae > Ascaphus > Ascaphus truei. The sequence continues at coordinate 18,179,780 of NC_134495.1, forward strand.
CTAGAAGGGTTTGCAACATTTTGGGCATGGTGGTCGAGGTGTAGCAGATGTCCAGGAAGGATAGATTGCTCAGAAAGAAGTACATTGGTTTGTGAAGACATTGATCCATTCGTGACACCAAGATGATGGCGACATTTCCGGCCAGAGTCAATGCATAGATTAGAAGGAGGGTGCAAAACAGGAAAGCCTTGAGATCAGCTGAATCAGACAACCCCAAAATGATGAAGTCTGTGAATCTGGTCTGATTCACACGCATTATATATTGGTTCATTTCATCTGCAAAGACACACATCCATTATTAACAGCAGCAATGTTAGAGGAGCATGCATTTTACTAGGTTTTAGTCCATTTCAAAGTTTATGGTCAATAAGAGTGGCAGGAGCAAGAAATAAAAATTATTCAATAATGTGCTCTGTCCAAATATCATTTTTATTCTTTAAACAGAATGACACTCACCTTTTAGTGAGATAGCCAAGAGACATGAAGTGCTACTTAATGTTTTCCATCTCCCTTTTTGAACATGGGACAAAGTGGAGAGTTATGGGGAAATATAATGGTTCGAACTCACAGGCATTCCATTTTAGAGCCATTGGCTTCCTTAAAGGAGTATTGTCAACTGCATGATGTGAGAAACTGTTGGGTCTCCCATTCCTCTCTAAGGGAAGGGTTCCCCTATACTTGTCAATGTTTCCAATTACAACTAGTTTAAGAGCCACAAGGTAACCCTGCCAATGCAAACTCCACACACAACAATCCCTTCTGCCAAACTCACCTCCATTGGAGTTTTTTTTTTCTTGTTTTCCTGCATCCAGGACCCAATTTGAAAGAATTTCACTCCATGATTTAATATAAACAGCGAAAATATGGAATGGAAGCAGAAGTGTGTGATTGTTTTACCTTGAGGTGATGTACAGCTGCATGCAAGGTTCTGTCTTTGGGGGAGTTCTGTATTTAACAGGAAAGTTTTGGTTTTAGGTCTTCTTCAGGTCTTAATCTGGATTGGCCCATACAAACAAGGTTGAACAAGAGCTGAAAGGAATATTCAGATTATAAACTGTTCTGGGTAAGGATTCTAGTTTATGGTCTTTAATGTGTGTATTGCTGTACTTTTCTATAACAAATGCTCAAAACACTGGGAACCTGGATGGTGCTAAAAATATATTTATATCTCCGTATGTGTTTCCTTTTGTTATATTTCAGGTAGATTTATATTGTCTCTGTTGGCAGAGGTGGACAGCACTCACCAGTGTAATCTGCATGGCTTGGGCACACGTGGACCAGCCGCTCACCACCTTAGCGATCCAGGAGGATAAATAAATAGAATAATGGTCCTGGCATTTCCAGTTTCAGTTAAAACAGAAGCTTACTTTATTTTAAATCATAATAAAAATAACTCCACCACATAATTCGAGCAAAGAAATAAATGGAAATATACCAATACCAAGTGGTGATTGCTGTAGTAAGAACAAGCGTCTTGGGCTCTCTTGGTAAAGTACTAGTCCTTACTACTGCAATCACCAGTTGGGATATATTTACATTTATGTCTTTGCTCAGATTTTTGTACAGTTATTTTTATTATGCCTTTAAATAAAGTTGGCTTATGTTTGAATTGAAACTGAACGTAGCGGGACTGTTCTTCTATTTAGGTAGATTTCTATTGGAATTCCCTTGTTTCCCACTTCTTGGTCTTCACAAATGTTGTACATGAGCATTGGAGACCTTGCATGTCTCTTCTTCAGACGTTCTGTTCAGCTCAGATTGACAGCACATATAAAGAATAGATGGGAGGTCTTGACGTTTGTAATGTTACCCTTTTGAAGATCTCTTAGCATTGCTCTATTGAACCTGCAACAAACCTGCATTTCTCCCATACAAAAATGTGTACTAAAAATCTGCACTACTCCGACTCCTATGAAATATGTTAGAACAAAACATGTGTTATAAATGTCTGCCCCAAATTCTTACAACCTTCGTCTCAGTGGTAGAGGTGCAGTATACAGGATTAAGATGTCTTTGTGTAAAGTCAAGCAATGCTTATCATGAAAACATACCTCTGAGCTAAGAACTCCAGCAAAATCAAGAGCAGCAAAGGAAATGTTCTGGTCCTGTAGAAAGAAGGAGATTATTTAGCTGTCGGTAATGAAATGTAGACACACATGTGACTTAGAATATGGTTCTATTCATTTGCCAGAGACAGCTGCTTATCTGCATGATGGATGTGGATCGCTGCTGTTTTGCAGAAGAATAAGCAGAATCAGGTGGCAACTATCTGCTGCTGCTCTTTAATACTCTCAAACATTTTGGGCTCCTCTTATGGGAATTCAGATGGAAACCGTGTTAAGCTTTTAGTAATTGGATACCTTGGGGATATTTTTCTCCCTGGGGCTAATTATTTGACATAGCCTTTGGACAACTACTGTACTAACAAAGAGAAAGATTCATGATTTCATTCATTCCTTAGTAACTATAAGGACCAACCACACTACGGCCCAGATACATTAAACTGCATTAACCTAAAAATGTGGTATAATCGTCCCAAAATAGTGTGTTATTTTTTATTGTGCAATACATAAACATTGCACAGCCAAAAGTATCGCACTTTTTTGTATCAGATGCATTAAAAATATCAGATCCGGTCAAAAATAGTCCTAATACCGCTTTTTTTTTTGTATTATCGGCCAGACATTAAGTTCATGTTTATTGAAACGGGATTATCATCTGCTCTTGGCTGGCTGTAGGCCAGCGGTGCGCAAACTGGGGGGGGCGCTCACCCGAGGGGGCCCTGAGAACTTTCGGGGGGGGGGGGGGGCGGCGTTTACAAAGGCCCCGCGATGAGAGTGTGAGGCCTCTATAAACGTACTTACTAGGCTCTGGTCACGCGTCTTTATGACAACGCGGCATCAAATGACACCCGTTGCCATGGAGATGTGACATTAATTGACGGCGCGGGACACATCACGTGACATCACATGACCCCGCAGCATCATTTGATGCATCGTTAGACACGAGGGGGGGCTCGACCTAGGAGGGAGCAGGTAGGGGGGGCAGGTGCGGGGAGTTTGCGCACCGCTGCTTTAGGCGATGCATGCCGAGGTGAAGACAGGAGACTTGTTTTGGGGAAAATGACGTTGGCTTTTATTCAGCAACATAAAGTACAGGATTTTCCTATGCTAAAAGTTCCGCAACTTGGTTGTAGTACCATGTGATGGCAGCCATTTTTTAAAGAATGGGACGTACCTCCCTTTAAGATGACGTTACATCCTTTTATAAAAAAAAGATCCCTGTCACATGGTACGCCAGCCTGTCGGATTGTGGGTGTACCATTTGACACTCAAATGTGATGTCACAGGCCTTATATAAGGCCTGTCCCGTCTCATTTGAGCTTAAGAAGCTGACGGGAGAACATCCGCCCCAAGAAGAAAAGAAAGAAGAAAAGAATGAAGAACTCAGCAAATGAGGCTACATAGGTTGTCTACAACAACCAGTCAGATTGGGGATATAGTTCCCACAATCTGATTGGCTCAAATACCATGTGACGGCAGCCATATTGCTTTTGATGACGTCTTGTTAAAGGGAAAGGAAGCACAGCCATTCTGATCGCCTGGCTTAATTTCCTTTACATGACGTCACCAAAAAAAATAAAAATACAAGGCACATGGTTTTCACTGGCCAATCAGAGCCGTGTGAACAATTTGTCGAAAATGTGACATCATAGGCCTATAAAAGCCTATGCAGCCTCATTTGACGGCAAGAAGCCGAGGAGGGAGGCCCTCCTCCTCCAATAGGACTACAAGGGCGTGCCTGCGGAAGATGGAAGAAGACACAGACGAAGAATAAGACCCCCGAAGACCCCGAAATTGGATTACAAATTACAGATGAAGAAAAAGGAAGAAGAATAGGACTTTGGATTTTTTTTACCTCTGGTCCGTTGCTGTTTGGGTTCGTGGATTGGTTCGAGAGCTTGCAGTGTCCCCAGGAATCGAAGGATGAAGGTAAAGGTAAGGAAAAACATAGAATGTGTGTTATTTTTCTCTTACAGGTTTTTTTTTTATTGTGATTGCATTTTATTTTGATGTTTATTCATTGCCACTTTATTTATGTATGTCTCTTTATGGATATACATACATACATGGGACAAGCAATGGTTGTTTTTGCAAATGCTTGTTTTTATGTATTTTAAATGTATTTTGCTTCTTTGTTTAGAAATGTTTGGGCAATTTAAGTTTTAGTTTTATTTAGTAAGATGTCCTTTTTTGTGGGGTTTTAAATGGTTTATTTCAGGGGGTGCTTGCTTTTTAATAGTGGCTTCTTTTTGGTAGTTAGATTTTGTCTGATGGTGTTTACTTTGAGCTTTCATTTATTTATTCATGGTTTGGTTTTGGTGTTTTAATTATTAATTGTGTTATTCATTTTGGATTGGATTAATTGATTGGTGGTAATTTAGTTCTGTTTACTTCTTTATTTGTTTTTAGTTTCTCATTGTTTTGATTGCATTGGACCTTGTTTGTGATTGCTTAGTTTAGTTTCACCATTGACTGGCATAGTGTTAAATGATGCTCATATTTTATGGCCATGATGTACCCACTGTGCCATTCAATTGTTTTATTGGCATTTGTTATCTATTTAATTGGCTATGTGATGTATTTTATTTTGCTATGTGCTGTGTTTTATTTTACTATGTAATGTTTTTTATTTGGGCCTATTTTTTTTATTCCTTCACCATTTGTTGCTATAGTGGTAAATGATGCCCAAATTATATGTATCCACTGTAACAATGAATGGGTGAAGGGTGGGGGTAGTTGCCTGGGGAGTGTTGTTAGGCCTCCTGGGTGGGTAGTGGTAGAGGGTGGATTAACCCCTTAATTACTATAGTGGTTACTAACCGCTAAGGTGATTAAGGGGTTAGTGGACATTAGATGTACTGTATTGTTTATGGCAACGGAGGACATGGACGGTGATGAAGATGAGGACGGCCTTCATCGTGGCAGCTTGGCAGGGGTGAGCGCAAGATGTATTTACTTTATTTATGCTGCTTAATGTTGTATTTTAAATGGCCAAATGCACTATTATCCATATGTGGATAATAGTATTTTTGGCCATTATTGTACTGTATGTGTTAGGGGGCGGGGGAGGGAGGGGGGTGTATTTATTTTAAACTCCCTGCAGAATTTAAATCCCCCGGTCACGTGGGAGCTTTAAAAGCACAGGGGATACCGGCACCCAATAACGGGGCTTGTATCTCATGAAGTAAGGGGTCCCCGAGGCTGAAACCAATGCGGTTAAGCTCAGGAGACCCCCTGCACATGTACACTATTATTAAATTGTATATTTTTACAGTCCGATCGCCTGTAAGAGCCGTGCTTGGAGACGCTGCTTTTTTTCCTAACAGCTATCGCGCTTTACAAATGGAAGCGCGATAGCAGGGGGTGAAAAATAGCTTGCGTGATCGGGCATATTTTTGGCCGCACGGACCACAATGCGCTTCACTTTTTTGTGAATCCCGCATTTGGCATCCATTTGTAACAGGCGAGTCAAAGATTCCCAATCAGGCGCAAAAGTGCGCTGCTTAGTGCATAGCCCCCACTGAGTGGTGCTACATCTATACATCAAACCACTGGTTGTTAGAAGCCAGTGACCACATGGTTTTATTTATGCAATTCTGTCTTAAGGTATTCAGACCTCTGCTCATACCACTATGTAATGATAGAAAGATTCATTATCTTGAAGAACAGCTCTATCATGTAAACCTTGATACTTATTACTGTAGTCAGTTTTTGTTACATGCAATGTTTCCATTATTTCTGTATTTAAAATGTTTGCAAATCATATAATTCAGTCTTATGGCCATTAAATCACTATTGTTAATTTGTAGTTTTCACCTACAGTACCTGTTAATACACGTATTATTGTACTTCTGTATTCCTACTTATTAATGCTATCAATGTTACCTGTAGCTATTTTGTAATGTTAAATGGTGACAGCAATCAGTGTGTGGTTAGGTAAGAAATCAGTTGTTATATTGGATGATGACAATATGACTGTACAATTTTTGACACTTCTATGGATAACTACACTCAAAGGTTCAACACCCATCATAAATATTAATTTCTCACACACTACCCCCTCCATGTGTCAAACACTTTTTCTCCCCATCCATGTGTCACACACTTCCCCCCTCCCCCAACAATGTGTCACACATTTCTTCCACCCCTGTATCACACACTTTCACCCTACTCCCCTCCTCATTCTGTCATACACGGTACCCCATCCCACTGCAATGTCATACACTTCCTCCTTCCATGTTTTACACACTTCCCCCTCCCATCTCCACATGTCACACAATTTCCCCCCATTCATGAGTCATACATTTGTTCACCCTTAACCTCCTCCATGTGTCACACACACCCCTTTTCCCCTCGGTCCCACACTCCTCCATGTGTCACACACTCCCCCTTTCCCCTCAGTCACACACTCTCCCCCTCCATGTGTCACACACCCCTTTCCCCTCTGTCCCACACTCTCCCCTCCATGTGTCACACATTTCCGCTTTCCCCTCTGTCCCACACTCTCCCCTCCATGTGTCTCCCCCTTTCCTCTCAGTCACACACTCTCCCCTCCATGTGTCACACATTTCCCATTTCCCCTCTGTCCCACACTCTCCCCTCCATGTGTCACACATTTCACCTCAGTCACACACTCTCCCCTCCTTGTGTCACACACCCCCTTTCCCCGCAGTCACACACTCTCCCCTCTTTGTGTCACACCCCCCCTTTACCCGCAGTCACACACTGTCCCCTCCATGTGTCACACACACCCCCTTGCCCCTCAATCCCACACTCGCGCCTCCATGTGTCACACACTCCCCCTTTCCCCTCAGTCAGAGACTCTCCCCTCCATGTGTCACACACTTCCTCCCTCCCATCTCCATGTGTCACACACTTTCCTCCTTCCATGTGTCACACCATTTTCCATGCACTCCCCTTTCATGTGTCATACACATGGTTAGAAAATGGCGGCTGCCGCGGCCGAGGGGTTGGAGCCCGCCCCAGCCGTCCAACCCGGAACAATGTCCAAGATAATCTCATGCTCAGAAACAACAAAAAGCTATATGTGAAACGTATGAATGGATAACATAATGTCCAGAACCTCCTTTCAAAAAAATGTATGTTGTGCAAATAGAGTAATTGTCTTGTGGGAAGAATAGTGCATAATGGTGACTAAAAAGATCACCACAAGTGAAAAAAAATGGCACAATAAACATCTAACACAAAAATAGGAGCGCATGAAAAGAAGCAAAAAAATGAAATTAGTACATAGAATCTTTATATGTTAAAAATAAAAGACAAATGACACTACATATAAAGTTTGATCACAATGATCTAAATGTTCATGACACACGCAGAGTGTCGGGCTCTGCTACCCAGAACCCCGCGATCAGAGTAAAGTCCCCAGTTGTTTATAGGGAAATAGTCCAAGACTAGATTGTATTGTATTGTATGTCTTTATTTATATAGCGCCATTAATGTACATAGCGCTTCACAGTAGTAATACACGGGGTAATCAAATAAATAACAGATAATATAAATAACAGATTATGGGAATAAGTGCTTCAGACATAAAAGTAACATTTCGGAAGAGGAGTCCCTGCCCCGAGGAGCTTACAGTCTAATTGGTAGGTAGGGAGAACGTACAGAGACAGTAGGAGGGAGTTCTGGTAAGTGCGTCTGCAGGGGGCCAAGCTTTATGTATCATGTGTTCAGAATATCCACAGTGCTATTCATATGCTTCTTAAAGCAAGTGTGTCTTAAGTTGGATCTTAAAGGTGAATAGAGAGGGTGCTAGTCGGGTACTGAGGGGAAGGGCATTCCAGAGGTGTGGGGCAGTCAGTGAAAAAGGTTTAAGGCAGGAGAGGGCTTTAGATACAAAGGGGGTAGAAAGAAAACATCCTTGAGAAGAACGCAAGAGTCGGGATGGTGCATAACGAGAAATTAGGGCTGAGATGTAAGGAGGGGCAGAAGAGTGTAAAGCTTTAAAAGTGAGGAGAAGAATGGAGTGTGAGATGCGGGATTTGATCGGAAGCCAGAAGAGGGATTTCATGAGGGGAGATGCTGAGACAGATCTAGGAAAGAGTAGCGTGATTCTGGCAGCAGCGTTTAGGATAGATTGTAGGGGAGACAGGTGAGAGGCAGAAAGGCTGGACAGCAGGAGGTTAGAGTAATCAACACGGGAGAGAATGAGGGCCTGAGTCAGAGTTTTAGCAGTCGAGCAACAGAGGAAAGGGCGTATCTTTGTTATATTGTGGAGGAAAAAGCGACAGGTTTTAGAAATGTTTTGAATGTGAGGGGCAAATGTGAGAGAGGAGTCGAGTGTGACCCCTAGGCAGTGTGCTTGGGCTACTGGTTGAATGATCGTAGTTCCATCAGTAATGTGGAAGGAGATAGTAGGGCCAGGTTTGGGAGTAAGTATGAGGAGCTCTGTTTTAGCCATGTTGAGTTTAAGGCGGCGGAGGGCCATCCAGGATGATATAGCAGAGAGACATTCAGAAACTTTGGTTTGTACAGCAGGTGTAAGGTCAGGTGTTGAAAAGTATATTTGTGTGTCGTCAGCATAGAGGTGATAATTAAACCCAAAAGATGTTATTAGGTCACTGTAACAGGGGACTTATCCCTGTTCACAAATGTGCCTCTAATCCAGCATAGTGGTGGTTAACTGCTGGTAGGCAATTAATTAACACTGCCTGATTAGATTGCTGAGAAAAGCCTGTCTTTTGAGACAGGAAGTGAGACTCCTTAGATCACACCTGAGCTGAACTTTGGAGACAGAGCAGAGATTCCTTAGTCCACAACGGGGCTGAACCAAGGAAGGGCAGATGTCTTGAGCGACAAGCTGACCACAATACAAAGGGGACAAGATTCTAAACTTGGAGCTTGACATTTTCTGTGCACACAAGGGTGCGGTTCCAGGAGAGCAGAGAAACTTCCCCTAAAGCAGCCCAGCTAACAGATAAGACTTTTTCGTATAAGACTATTATCTATGTCTGTGTATTGATAAATGTCTCCATGATTTGGGGCTGGTAAATAGCTTAGCTAACCAACCCCAATCAGAGAGAGCTGAGCTACATACAGAGATAGGGGTTTTTGGTTGGCTCACTATTTCGCTTATGTTGATTTTTTTGCTGTTTAAAGCGACAGGCACAATAAAGCCTTGTTATAATTTCACCTTACAACAGTCTCCATTGTGTACCTCTGCACATGTCCTCCTACATATAGTGTCAGAAATTTGGGATGAGAGGTGGCCTTTGAAGTTTAAAGGGCCGGAGATTGCCTGTGGAATTTTTTTTTGTGGGCTTTTGCCTGCATACAGTCTTGCAAACAAACCTGAGCAACAAAAACAAAGATTCACCTGCAGCAGAGATCAGAATTAAAGGGATACACACCCAGGCAGGAAACTTACACTGCACTGAAACCTACAAACCACAGATGGACTCTTTTCCCCAATCCCAAGAGGAGAGAGAGAGACTGCTGAAGCAGGTAAACCTTATTTGCCTATCACAAAGTGTAATATGGTCATTGAAATAGGGGTTTTGCCTTCCAGCCATGGTCAGGGTTCAAGAAGTGAGTCAGCCCTTAAAAGAGATAGGTGTTTTTTGTTTTCAAAAGTTTCGCTGAAGCAGTGAATACAGATGGTGACCCACGAGTGGTACTGATTTTGCAAATAAAGGTTGCCACACCGCATAGGACTACCAGCTGTGAATGGAGTATATGCAGAAAAGTGTGAAAATTGATGTAAGACTGTGCTGAAGCAGAGGAATTTTTAGCAAACAAATGCTGAGTGTAAAATTGCCCTACAGGGGAAAAAGGGATTTCTGAACTGTGTAAAAGGTATTCCAAAGCCAATTGCTGAGTGTTGAGTTACCCTGCCGGGAGTGAAAGAAATATTCCACTGCAAAGAATGTTTTTTTTTTCTGCAAGTAAAAAAAAAAAAAGTCTGCCTATGTATCTTGGGAGAGTGAATGCCATAATACCCAAAGATGAGACTGAAAATGACTGAACTCAAGCAGAAAACCAAATTCTGTTGCTGAAGTGGAGGGATTGCACATAGCAAGTAAATGGTTTAAAGCAAATGCCTTTGGTGAAGCCAGAAAATGGGCAGCTAGCAAGCATTGTATTTAAAGAAATAGAACCTTGGGAATTTAAAACGGCCACCCAGCTGAAGTCAAATACAGACTCTGTAAAAATAGGGAAGAAAATGTGTTCCTGGTGTAAAGAACCCCACCAGACGGAGCAGTGTCCCTTCAGGCCTTATTCAGACGATAAGAGTGAATGCATGCACAGAAATGCTAATGTTGTAAAACTTACTAAAGGAAAGAAAAAGTCTACAGAGATGCCTGTGAGAGCTACGACCTCTACAAGCAAAATATGCCCACCTGTAGGACTAGAACTGTTGGGGGTTCTAGCAAATACAGTGACAACAGCTGCAATAGCGCCTCCTGAGGTCAGGAAGGAAAATATACCTGATAGCCCCAAAATGGAGGACAAAATACAGCATTCCTGTAATGAACCCTACCCCACAGAAGAGTGGCCCTTCCAGTCCGATGAGGAGGAAGACATCTCTTATGGGGAACCCAAACCGAGTCACACCCACAAAACACCCCAAGAATGATGGGGGTACCTGAACTCGGTACAAACCGAAAAGACCGCTCCCTATTTGACGAATATGATCGGCAGGAGAAAGAGCGAGAGCAGTGGCTCACCGAATATTTCCGTCAGCTATTACAGTTGCAAGAAAAGCCAGGTGGATCCAGTGATGCTGCTAAAATTTCAAATGAAGATGGAGACCCCAGTATCCCTGAGGGGACGGTGTCATCCAAAACAAAAAGGCGAAAAAAGAAAAAGAAAAGCGGTTCTTCACTTACCGTGGAAGGAACAGACACATCTGCAGATCTTGCGGAGGAAAAGGGGGTCCGAAATGCCCTGCAGCCTAGAGAAAATGGAGAAGTCATCCCACGGATGACCGAATATCCAGAGGGCCCAAGGCAGAAGTCGTGTACCCCAAAGAAGTGTCTGTCCGGTGCTAATAGTGAAAAAACCTCAACCAACCATCCCAGGGAAGCGGAGCCGGAACCGGTGAGTGACGATCCCTTGACCAGCCCTGGGGATGCCCTGAAGGTTGCCAAGCGTGACTGTGATCGGCTACGGGAAAATAACATGAAGCTACAGAAAGATGTGCTCACAATGTACTCTTTGGCCAGGACAGAATTGGACGATCTCAAGACTGAGCTAGATACTGCAAACTCTACTATTACCGCCATGGATGAAAAGCAGAGCCAATCTGATAAAATGATGGATTAGCTGAAGCGGAAGTATGAGGAGGCCCTGAAGCAGATGACAGTCTTCCAGAAAGAGATGCACACTCTTCGCATAGAGCTGAATGCCTCACAACAGGAGGTCAACAGTGTCCGGACAGAGGTAGACGTATCTCAGAAGGAGGTTCATTCACTCCGCAGAGCACTGGATGCCTCACATCATGAGATCAACAGCTGCCGCACAGAACTGGAAGTCTCCAGAAAGGAACTTCACAGTCTCACTGAGGAGCTGGACATTTCAAGGAAAACTATCCTACATCTTAACTTAGATCTCAAAGTCTCTCAGAAGGAGCTTCAGAACCTAAACCTGGAGATGGAAGTCTCACACCAGGAGACAGCTCGCCTCCAAGCAGATGTGCAAAAATGGAAGGGGGACTGCAAGGAGGCCCTGAATAGTACAGAGACTGAAAAAAGAGAAAATTTAAGATTAAAAAAGGAAAATTCTGAGTTGACAGAACATGCCAAGGGAAAGAATGCCACGCTGCATGTCTTCAGAGCATCATTGGAGGCGGAGCATCGATACCAGGTGACTGTATGAGAGGGAGCGTGAGAAGGCTCAGAAACTGGAGCAAGAGCTGGAGAGACAGAGAGACTGTTCCATTCCCTTGAGTCAGTACACCAAGGAGAAAACAGATGCAGCGGCAACCTTAACGACAAAAATTACATAGCTCCAGAATAGGAAGGAGACACTGATACAGACTCAGAGAAAGCAAAGTGCGCAGATAAATTCCCTGAGAAGAGATTTGCAAGACGCACTCAAACAAGTTGAGACTCTGCAGACCAGTAACTTACAGATTCCTCCAATACGGAAAAAGGTATTGGCTCTGCTCAACAACCGGTATCCCACAGTAACTAATGCCCGTGAGGACAAGGGTACAGTGAGAGTTGGGGACTCCACGCAACTTCAAAACAAGATTACGAAGTTTGAGCCACCTAAGAAAGCACTAGCCAAACCTACAGCTGCCCAACAGGCAACAAACAGAGGTAGGAGTGCAGAATCAAAGCCAGAAGAATCCTTAGCTGAGGAAGCTGAAAAAATAGGACGTTCTCTGTAAAGCGAGGTGGAGGTGCAACTCAGTCCCAAAGAAGCTGAACTGGCGACTCCATTGTGTGGGGGTGGTGCAGAAAGACCGCTTCAGGAGCGGAAAACTCAAAGGGCTAGTCCTAACTGCTCTACAACTGTTGCCATACAGTTTGTCTACAAAAAGAGGAGTGCCCGACGCAACGGAAATCTCATGACCGCGCACTCTGTAAAAAGACTTTACTTGGAAAAAGTCCTCCTCGAGCGACTGAGCAGTGCTGATCTCAAGCACCTTCAGGAGGAGATAAAAATAAACTGGAGAAAGGGCTCCAATCCCAGCAGGACAGAGGGTTCTCTTCCTCCATCCCCTCTCCTTCAAGTAACAGAAAGATCTCGAATGAGAGTAGAAGGATGGGCTTTGGCCGTGGTAAGCCTGAGCTTCCCACAAACAGGGGAGGTATGTAACAGGGGACTTATCCCTGTTCACAAATGTGCCTCTAATGGAGCAGTGTGGTGGTTAACTGCTGGTAGGCAATTAACTAGCACTGCCTGATTAGATTGCTTAGAAAAGCCTGTCTTTTGAGACAGGAAGTGAGACTCCTTAGCTCACACCTGAGCTGAACTTTGGAGACAGAGCAGAGATTCCTTAGTCCACAACGGGGCTGAACCAAGGAAGGGCAGATGTCTTGAGCGACAAGCTGACCACAAGACAAAGGGGACAAGATTCTAAACTTGGAGCCTGACATTTTCTGTGCACACAAGGGTGCGGTTCCAGGAGAGCAGAGAAGCTTCCCCTACAGCAGCCCAGCTAACAGATAAGACTTTTTTGTATAAGACTATTATCTATGTCTGTGTATTGATAAATGTCTCCATGATTTGGGGCTGGTAAATAGCTTAGCTCACCAACCCAGTCAGAGAGAGCTGAGCTACATGCAGAGATAGGGGTTTTTGTTTGGCTCACTATTTCGCTTATGTTGATTTTTTTTGCTGTTTAAAGTGACAGACACAATAAAGCCTTGTTATAATTTCACCTTACAACAGTCTCCATTGTGTACCTCTGCACATGTCCTCCTACAGTCACCTAGAGAGAGTGTGTACAGAGAAAAGAGAAGAGGTCCCAGGACAGAGCCCTGGGGTACCCCCACAGAGATATAAATAGAGGAGGAGGAGGTGTTAGCAGAAGAGACACTGAAAGTACGATGGGAGAGGTAGGATGAGATCCAGGATAGAGCTTTGTTCCGAATACCAAGAGTATGGAGAATGTGAAGGAGAAGAGGGTGGTCCACGGTGTCAAATGCTGCAGAGAGGTCGAGTAATATCAGCAGGGTGTAATGACCTCTGTCTTTGGCAGCATGGAGGTCGTCAGTTATTTTAGTGAGGGCTGTTTCCGTGGAGTGAGCAGTGTGGAAGCCAGATTGTAGAGGGTCGAGGAGGGAATAGGTGTTGAGAAAATGGAGCAAGCGAGAGAATAAAAGACGTTCAAGGAGTTTAGAGGCAAAAGGCAGGAGGGAGACAGGTCGATAGATAGAAAGACAGGTAGGGTCAAGCTTGCTGTTTTTGAGTAATGGTATGACTGTTGCATGTTTGAAGGAGGATGGAAAGGTTCCAGAGCAGAGGGAGGAGTTAAAAATGTGTGTGAGCGTAGGGATTATAGTAGGAGCAAAAGGTTTTAGGAGATGGGAGGGAATGGGGTCAAGAGGGCAAGTGGTAGAGGGAGAAGAGGCGATCAACAGCGACACATCCTCCTCTGAGACAGTGGAAAAGGAGTCAAGGAAGGCAGGAGGAGAGTTAGGAAGAGGTGTAGGATGGGAGGAAGAGACAGAGGGGATGTTCTGACGTATGGATTCCACCTTTTCCTTAAAATAGTCAGCAAAGTCCTGAGCGGAGATGGAGGAAGGAGAGGCAGCTGAGGGTGGTTTGAGTAGAGTATCAAAGACAGAGAACAGTCAGCATGGGTTAGACTTGTGCATGTTGATTAGTGCAGAAAAGTAGGCTTGTTTAGCTTGCGAGAGGGCAGAGTTGAAACAGGATAGCATAACTTTGTAGTGAAGGAAGCCTGCGAGAGTATGAGATTTCCTCCAGAGGCGTTCAGAGGAACGAGTGGAGGAATGCAGCATGCGCGTGTGGGAATTTAACCAGGGTCTAGGGTTAGAAGGGCGAGTGCGGCAGAGAGAAAGCGGGGCATGTAGATCAAGAGAGGAGGACAAGGCAGAGTTGTAGTTCCTGACCAGGTTGTCAGGGTCTATAGCAGAGCTGAGAGAGGAGAGGGAGGAGCGCAAAGTGGACTCAATGTCAAGTAAGTGAATAGAGTGCAGGTTTCTGCAGAACCGGGGGGTAGATGAGGTGGAGAAGGGGAGAAGCGAGATAGAGAGAATGAGTTGAGGTGATGGTCAGAGAGAGGAAAAGGGGAAATGGAGAAATCAGAGAGAGATAAGTTTTTAGTGAAAACCAGGTCTAAGTAGTGGCCATCCTTGTGGATACTGGCTGCAGACCACTGTTGAAGGCCAAAAGAAGAGGTTAGAGAAAGAAAGCGGGAAGCCCAAGGGAGAGAGGGGTCATCAATGTGGCAATTGAAGTCCCCAAGGAGAAGAACAGGGGAGTCTGAGGAGAGAAAGAAAGAGAGCCAGGATTCAAAGTGAGAGAGAAAGGTAGAAGGGGGATGAGTAGAAGTAGGTGGGCAATAGATGACCGCCACATGGACAGGGAGAGGAGAGAAGATCTGGACAGTGTGAACCTAAAAGGAGGGAAAAGCAAGAGAGGGGGGAATAGGAAGGGTTCGGTAGCGGCAGAGAGAGGAGAGCAGGAGCCCCACGCCTCCACCCCTGACATCAGGGCGCGGAGTGTGGGAGAAGGAAAGGCCACCGTGGGAGAGGGCAGCTTCCAGAGCAGAGTCAGACTGAGTGAGCCAGGTCTCACGTAGATGGTATTGAACAGACCTTGAACTAAAATTCCTCCTGTCTGCGTCCTCGTGGTGTCTCTAGACTGCAGCCATTGTCACGGACCTCGCATCACTGCATATGACGTCACCTACGCATTTCGTGTCAAATGACACTTCTTCAGGTGTTGAGTTCAAGGTCTGTTCAATACCATCTATCTAGTCTTGGACTCTTTCCCTATTAACAACTGGGGACTTTACTCTGATCGCGGGGTTCTGGGTACCAGAGCCTGACCCTCTGCGTGTGTCATGGACATTTAGATCATTGTGATGAAACTTTATATGTAGTGTCATTTGTCTTTTATTTTTAACATATAGGAATTTTAACATATAAAGATTCTATGTACTAATTTAATTTTTTTTTTTTTAACTTTTTTTTTTTAACTTTTTTATTAGGCAGATATAAAATGTACATACAAAAACCGGTATACATAGCCTAATACAGAACATTTTTGTATTTTTTGGGGGGGAAGGGATGGCAAAACCTGTTGCCCGAGTCGGGTGGCCTACCAATAACGGAGAGGCCAAGAAGGGGGGGGGGGTGAGAAAGAGAGAGAAAAGAGTGGGGGGGAGGAGGGAAGGGGGGGGAGTGTGTGCCCTGGTCACTGGTGTCCCTTTTGGATGAACTTCATAGAGGTACTGATTATCAAACGCTTCCTTATCTGTATTGCCTTACCTCCTTGTTTCTTCCTTGGTGAGCTTAACTCGTTCTATATGATTATCCATGGTTCCCAGATTTTGTAAAAAGCTATCGTTTTTTGCTTAAGGTGCGCGGTTAGCTTCTCCATAAGCATTACTTCATTTATCCTGTTTTTTTAGTTTAGTCATAGAGGGTGGGGACACTTTCTTCCAGGAGGCCGCAACCTCACATCTCGCCGCTGTGAGGATGAAGGAGACCAATTTCCTCACTGGACGGTCAATTTTTTCCATTGGCCTGGCCAGTAGGTAGGTCAGTGGATCAATAGGTAGGTCGAGGCTAGTCACCTCTTTTAATAGGGTTTGGACCCTTTCCCAATACTTCTTAATTTCTGGACATGTCCACCAAATGTGGGCCATGTCACCCTTTTGTCCACAGCCTCTCCAACATAAGTCAGAGGCCAGAGGGTACATTTGTTTTAGTCTCACTGGAGTGAGGTACCAGTAGTACATTATTTTGTAAATGTTTTCTTTGGTTGTGGTGCATATGGAAGTTCCTGAGGCTACTTCCCAAATGTCTTCCCAGTCCTCTCTGTTGATATCTATATTCAGGTCCGCGGCCCATTTTTGCATGTAGTCATGAGTCGGAGGGTCCGCTGATGTTTCCAATTCTGTATAAATCTTTGATATTAGCCCTTTTTGTTGAGAGCTATCTCTACATAGTCTCTCGAATTTAATGAGAGGGGGAATTCTGGATTCGGGTATATCTTCTGGGCAAAGTGTCTAATTTGGAGGTATTTGAATGTGTCCAATTGTGGTATATCGTATTTAGTGCGTAAATTTTAGTAGCTCAAGAGTTTCCCCAGGCTCAGAATGTTTCCGATCACCCTGATCCCCTTCGATTTGAATTGGTCGTATAATTTGGAAGCGCATCCGGGGGGGAATTTGGGGTTATTAAAAATTGGTGTAAGTTATGAGCTAGGGGACGCAAGTCTGTACTTAGTCTTGACTTCCAACCAGACATCCCAGGTATGGCTCATCGCTCCCAGTTTAAATTTGTTGAGGTGCATATCTCCTCTATCCAGGCTCCATAGGCACACTTGCAGAGAAGGCATTTTGGCATAGTGTGACTCTATTTTGAGCCAACATTTTTGTGCAGGGTCAGCGTTCCATACGGCCGCTTGTTTAAGTTGGGCTGCCTGGTAATATTTGGAGATGTCTGGGACACCCATACCTCCCCTCGCTCTAGATGCCAACAGTACCGACCGGTCTTTTGCCCTGCCAAATGAAATTGAAGAATCTGTTTTGGATGTTCTTTAATTCAGAACCAGGAACGTGGACCGGGAGAGTTTGAAAAAAATATAATAGTCTAGGGAGTATGTTCATCTTTATCGAGATCATTCTTCCGATCCAAGAAATCTGGTAACCTTCCCATTTATCCAGGTCTCTCTTGATTTTGCAAACAGAGCCGGGTAGTTATACTGATATAAGGATTGGTAGTTCTTTGATGCATTCACTCCCAAATATTTAATGTATGAAGAACTCCATCTATAACTAAAGTTCAATTTGAGCAATTTCACTTCTGATTCTGAAAGACTCAGGTTAAGGGCTTCAGATTTGTCACTATTTATCTTGTATCCAGATATTTTGCCGAAATCTCCTAGTTCCCTTTGAAGGTTAGGAAGGGAAGTTTGGGGTCTGGATAATGACAAGATAATATCGTCCGCAAAAAGCGAGATCTTGTAATTTGTTTTTCCTATTTCTATGCCTTGGATATTTATATTGTTTCGTATTTTTGATGCCAAAGGCTCGATAGTGAGTGCAAAGAGGAGGGGGGATAGTGGGCATCCCTGTCTCGTATCATTTTTGATTTGGAATCTTTCGGTGTTCCCACCTGGCAATCTTACGAGGGCCAATAGATTTTGGTATAGGTCGCGGACCCCTGTTAAATAGAATTCGTTAAAGCCAAATTTTTCCATTGTGGTATTGAGAAATAGCCAATCAATTCTATCAAATGCCTTCTCTGCATCTAAACTCAGTAGCATTGCCTTGGTGCCTGTGAGGTGTACATGATCAATTATATTGATTATTTTGCGGGTATTGTCCGAGGCTTGACGCCCCAAGACAAACCCCACTTGGTCCAGATTTATTAACCTAGGTAATATTGGGTTTAGCCTGTTAGCCAGGATCTTGCTATATAGTTTAAGATCGTTATTCAGGAGGGAAATTGGTCTATAACTCCCACATTGCATAGGGTCTTTCCCTTCCTTATGTATAATAGCAATGTTTGCCAGTGACATTGACGAAGGAATTGGGTTTCCCTCCATGAATGAGTTAAACATATTCAGTAGGTGTGTGGACAGTATGGGTAAAAACTTCTTATAATAGGCATTAGTGAACCCGTCTGGGCCGAGGGCTTTGGAGGTTTTCAGTGTTTTCACCACTGCTGTCAACTCTGCTTTTGAGATTTTGGAGTTAAGGGCGGAGTTTTCTTCGTCTGTTAGTGTGGGAAGGTTGTAGTCATCAAGGTAGTTTGTGATTACATCTAATCTATTGGGCTCTGAATCGCTACTTTGTGTTCTTAGATTATATAATTTGGTGTAGAATTTAGTAAATTCTTCGGCTATTTTTCTTTCGTTATATATTACCTCACCAGACGTATTTTTGATCGCCGTTATTTGGGATCTTTTTTGTACTCCTCTTAGCTTGCTAGCCAGAAGTTTATCGGCCTTGTTGCCTTTATCGTAATATTTTTGGTTAGTCCATTTAAGGGCTTTTTCTACATTTTCCAATTGAATTTGTTTAAGCTCAGTTCTATTAGTAGTCAGATGTTTATATATTTTTTTTGTGGGGTTCGCTTTATGTTGTTTTTCCAAATCGAGAATTTTGTCTGTTAATATTTTTTTCCTCTCCATTTTAACTTTCTTTTTGTGGGAGGCAATTGAGATTATTTTACCTCTGATTGTGGCCTTATGGGCTTCCCACAAAATTGTTGGGGATGACACCGAACCATAGTTAATATTAAAATACTCCTTGAGGGCTTTTTTGATATCTTTCTCTACTTTGATATCATTTAATAGGGAGCCATTCAGTTTCCAATTGTAAGTGACCGTTTTTGTAAATGGTATTGAAAGTGTCAACGTAACTGGGGCATGGTCCGACCAAGTTATCGATCCGATGTCCGAGTTAGTGGCGGCCTCTAGAATGTTCTTGGTGGCAAGAAAATAGTCGATACGTGAGTACGTCTGGTGAGGGGGGGAGTAAAAGGTGAAGTCCTTCTGTCCTTGGTGATGGATTCTCCATATATCCATGAGGGAGAACTCTTTAATTATCTCTTTAATTTTTTTCCCAGTTCTATGTGATTGGGCGGAGGGCAAGCAGTCTGGGTTGAATGACTTGTCTTCTATGGGGTTTCATACCATATTTAGGTCTCCTCCTAATATTATTGAGGACAAGTATTCAGGGTCCACTCCTAGTACTTTTTTAAAGGATTCGTTTTGGTTTTCATTTGGCGCATAAAGGTTGATCAGTGCGATCGGAGAGCCAGTCAGAGACCCATACACCACTAGAAATCTACCCTCTGGGTCCGTTGTTATTTTTGTCAGATTGAATGGAGTGCCTTGGCGAATTAGAATTGCAACTCCTCGCTTCTTACTGCTAAATGACGAGTAATAACTCATTGGGAACGCGTTTTGGAAAGTTTTGGGCGGATCCTGGTATGTGAAGTGCATCTCCTGAAGGAAAACAATGTCACTCTTTAAAGTCTTCAATCCTTGCAGAGCTAACCTCCTCTTTCGATTATTTTGTAAACCTTTTACGTTCAGAGAAACCAGTTTAATAGCTGATTGGTTAGCCATTGGGTTTATTTCTACTGTGTTTGTCTGTACTTAGGAAGGGTGTTGGTATTGTCAAGACTCTCGTGGAAGCAGGTCTCTCTTAACCGACCAGGGTCGGGGGGCGAGTGCAAGAGAGGGGGGGAGGGAAGGAAGGGGAGGGGCCTGCTGGGACAGTACCAGGAGGTGATAGAAAGAGTAAACTAGGCCTTGATGTGGCCTGAAAAATTACAACCGGTGTAACTTTAAACCGGCTTTTGGGCTGGAGGCCCGCGGGGGGTGGGGGGTAAGTCCGGTGACGGGAACCTTTGGGGACAGGGAAGACGTGGGCCCCTAACTATAGATTACATAACTTTGCACCCCTCTGGGGTTGCCAACTGTAAGACTTGTGTATAGGATTTGGGGGGATCCATGTGAGGTCAAGTGGATACTTTGGAGCGCTTTGTATCTCTGCTTTAGATTACTAAGCCTGGTAACCTAGGGCCCACATGCTTCTGTGTATCTGCTTTTCAACTAGTTACGGGGGGCTCTGGTTTCTCTGAACTTTGGCTCTGGGACTGATAATTA
Organism: Ascaphus truei; assembly: GCF_040206685.1. NCBI lineage: Eukaryota > Metazoa > Chordata > Amphibia > Anura > Ascaphidae > Ascaphus > Ascaphus truei. Next base: position 18,200,137 of record NC_134495.1, read on the forward strand.
GATTGCTTTCTTGTTTTAGCTGAGGGATAGGGAGGGGGAGGGGTTAGGAGGGGGTGGAGTGGCGGGTATGTGAGTAGAGTGGGGGGGGGTATGATTAGGGGGTAGAGGATGAGATTTAAGGAGTCTTATAGTGGGAGATAGGGGGGAGCGGGATTCAGATACATTTTTTGAGCCCTAGTCTCATTTGGGCCTTTCAGATAGCTTAGACAGGATAGTGCCCTTGTTTTCAGTCATACAATAATATCAGGTGGGTTCACCTAAAGACACCGTAGTTTGTTACTCTGAGCCTGTCGGGAAGGCCGTGCCCTTCCCCTTACAAATTAACGTTACCCTTTCTTGTCAGTTGAAGGTACCGTACCCAGCCGACTGGCCCATGAGTTCTTTGTTCTGAGGGGGGGAGAGGGAGGGGGGAAGGGGTGCCCAATACCTTTCAATATATCTGGATAAGATGGAGCTAAAACATTTGTATATGCATTGTTAACATGGTTTCCATCATATATTGGCCTGTTTTGTGGGTATGAACGACATATGAACAGCACAAGAGGAACAGGGGGAGGGAGGGGGGGGGGGGAGGGAGAGGGGGGAAGGAAGGGGGGGAGGGAGAGAAGGGGGAAGGGGGAAGGGGGGCAGGGGAAGAGGGGGAGGGGGGAGAGAAGGGGGAGGGGGAAAATATGTCTAATACCTTTCAAAGTAACAAGATAGGATGAAGCAAAACACATTCAGTGTTAACAATTGGTTTCCACCATATATTGTCCTGTTTTGTGGGTGCGAACGGCGTATGATCAGCAACCTGCAGGTTTAAGACACTGCTGCGCTTTCGTGTCCGTAGCAGGGTGCAGTAGTTAGTGGGTCCATAGTGGCATTCTTATGGTTTTAACCCTGGGGGGGGGGGTCCAAGGGAGGGAGGCTGTGAGATGGAGAGAGGCTGAGAGATGGAGGGAGGCTGATTGGAGGAGGGAGGCTGAGAGATGGAAGGAGGCTGAGAGATGGAGAGGGCTGAGAGATGGAGGGGGGCTGAGAGATGGAGGGGGGCTGAGAGATGGAGGGGGGCTGAGAGATGGAGGGGGGCTGAGAGATGGAGGGAGGCTGAGAGATGGAGAGAGGCTGAGAGATGGAGGGAGGCTAATTGGAGGAGGGAGGCTGAGAGATGGAAGGAGGCTGAGAGATGGAGAGGGGCTGAGAGATGGAGGGGGGCTGAGAGATGGAGAGGGGCTGAGAGATGGAGAAGGGCTGAGAGATGGAGGGAGGCTGAGAGATGGAGGGAGGCTGAGAGATGAAAGGAGGCTGAGAGATGGAGGGAGGCTGAGAGATGGAGGGAGGCTGATAGATGGAGAGGAGCTGAGAGATGGAGAGGTGCTGATCAGAGGAGGGAGGCTGAGATATGGAGGGAGGCTGAGAGATGGAGAGGGGCTGATTGGAGAAGGGAGGCTGATAGATGGAGGGAGGCTGAGAGAGGGAGAGGGGCTGATTGGAGGGGGAGGCTGAGAGATGGAGGGAGGCTGAGAGATGGAGGGAGGCTGAGAGATGGAGGGAGGCTGAGAGATGGAGGGAGGCTGAGAGATGGAGAGGGGCTTAGAAATGGAGAGGGGCTGATCGGAGAAGGGAGGTGAGAGATGGAGGGAGGCTGAGAGATGAAGAGAGGCTGAGAGATGGAAAGGGGCTGAGAGATGGAGGGAAGCTGAGGGAGGGAGAGGGGCTGAGAGATGGGGAGGGGCTGATCAGAGAAGGGAGGCTGAGAGATGGAGGGAGGCTGAGAGATGAAGAGAGGCTGAGAGATGGAAAGGGGCTGAGAGATGGAGGGAAGCTGAGGGAGGGAAGAGGGGGATAGAGGGAGTCGGGGGGGTGTGTGTGAGGGATTATGCGTCCCTCTTCCTTATATCACAGTAACGCTGGGGAGCTCACAAGGGGGAGAGAGAGGTTGTTGCTGTTCAGTGTGCTGTCGCGCATGACTAGCAAGGGGAAACCGTCGCGCCTCTGAGATCGGTTACCGCCGGCGTCCTGTATTATAAAAACTTAAATGTGGCAACTCTAAGGTTGCGCTTATAATGCCGGCAATGGCGACAGCAACGCGACATCGCAGCAAAACAAATATATTGCCGCCGTCACGTGTGCTTATAGTAAAAGCGACACGACTGAGCGACGGCTTGGTTACGATCGCTGCAAGTAAAGTCAATTTGATTTTTCCAGCGACCGCAGCGTGACGTCACCGTCGCGTCGCTGTCGCCGGCAGCGGCACTATAAGCGCAGCCCAAACCTGGGTAATGCACCGCTAACACAGCCCCACATTTAGACGTGTGAATCGGTCGAGATTTGCTTCTCCGCAGGTTCAAGCAAACTTTCAAAAGTTACGTTATTTAAAAATGCCCATTGACTTTTTAGCGTTAAGCGAACTTGTTGCGACTTTTGGATCGAAACAAACTAAAATGGGGGAAATTCGCCAAGTTCTCGTAGGCCTGGGAAAAATGTATCCACCTCTAATCAACTGCCATTAGAGTTAATACAATCTCATTTATTATAAACCAAGCGTTACTTGTTACTTTAACGAGGGTGATTTCTCTAAGTGCCACAATATAGGGATTCTTTCTTTCCTCTATCTCTCATTTATTATAAACCACATGTTACTTGTTTCTCACTATATCGAGTGTGAGAAAAACAGAAAGAGAGAGAGATGCTTTTTGACACATCATTTTACTACTGTAGTCAATTGCACAAGTCACACGTGTACAGGTACATACAAATAAAGGGATAATGAGACGATGTGACTCATGTTGACACAGCTCATTGTAAGTTGCTTCATTATATGGTGCAAATCAGTGGAAGCTATTGCTTCATCCTAGAACAATTTCAAAGCCCCGCTACATTGAGTCCCTGCTGTATCAAACTCCACAAGAGGCCAACTCTAACTCCAAGATGTTGCCTTGAGTTTTGTAATGAAGTCATTGTCTTGAGATGGACAATGATGTAATTTGGTAATACTTGCAGTGTGCATAATTAAAACGTCATGGCTAGAGTTCAGTGATAATGAATTTATGTCCAATGTTTGCATCAGAAGAAGGTATAAGGGCCTTTTTTGTGTCCTGGTGGAATTAATTATTTAATGGCTTGGGATGGTGACGGCAATGTGTCCCTTAGGTGAAAATTTGTTTACTAACGACATTATCTGACCATAACAAATTACTGACAATTCTACTCTCAGAGTTAATTCCTCCCACCAACCTAAATTCCTGAAGGGTTTGCATCTCAGGAGTCTGTGAAGCTTCTTATAAATACAGTACCCTGAACAATAGACCATTGCGTATGTGCATCTTGAGCTTGGAATCACACAAGGTAGGATGAACGGAGACTCACTTAGGCAAACAGGCTCTATCTTATCATTTCTGATCATCATCCTCATTAATCTTCATTGTAAAATCCTCTATTAGTTTTTTTTCTGTTTCAGAGAAAATTTTATGTAAAAATGTATTTCTGCTGATCTATAAAAGTTGCCTGTACTGTGAATTTGATAAGAATTCTGTGTTACTTTGCTCAGTTTGGGCACATGATCTCAAGCATGAAAGAAAATATAATTCCAGGATGTGTGTCATTAGGCTGTTTTGAGGATTTCTGGGAAAGCTGTTAAAATGTATTAAATTATAAACAATTGTTAGAAATATTAGTGAAAATTATTACATAACTGCATGGTTTTATTTTATAGCAACTGCAGGATTTTCCATTTAGATTAAATGGGATCAGGTGAGATCTTCAGACTTATTTTGCCATTCTTAATTTCTTCACGGAAAGAATATGAAGGATAAGAAGCAATATCAGGATATGCAGCAAGATCAGCATCCAGTCTTGTCACTGGTAGAGAAGATACCCTAGTTGCTGCTGAACATAATAGATGTAATAGATTTTAATAAAGTATAATTCTGACTTTGAATAACTTCATTTTGGTCCAAACCCTGATGTCACTTACTTGGGTCACTGAACCTTACAAGTGGGCACATTTTATTTATTTATAAAATGTTTTACCAGGAAGTAATACATTGAGAGTTACCTCTCGTTTTCAAGTATGTCCTGGGCATAGAGTTTAGACAAATAATACATGGTTACAAATAAAGTTACATAAATGAACAGGGTATACATTATATACCAGACATTGCATGCACAGTTAAAGAAAATATATATTATGGGCGTATGAGACAGTTACAGACCAGATTAAAACGTGAGACAGCCTTAGTTTTGAAAGAACTTAAACTGGTGGTGGCAGTGAGAGTCTCTGGTAGGTTGTTCCAGTTTTGGGGTGCACGGTAAGAGACGAGGAACGGCCGGATTCTTTGTTGAGCCTTGGGACTATGAACAGTCTTTTGGAATAAGATCTCAGATGATAAGTGCTGCATGTGGTAGGGGTGAGGATCTTGTTCAGATAGATGGTAGCTTGCCCAGAAAGAATTTGAAGGCAAGACAGGAGAGATGGACTTTGCGCCTTGCGATTGGTCAAGCATTTAGTCAATGTGCATCACAATTTTGATTAATACGCTAATTTTCAAAATTCTTTAAAATCGCTAGACTTATTCTGGGAAGATAAATAAGTCACACAGCGTTTCACTCACTCTCTGGCGACATTTCACTGGGAGCTTACTCATTTGGCGACATCAGTATCCAGTTAGTGGCTTGTTAAAATGTTTCGCAGGGAATCAAATTAGAGAGAGAAAAACTCCTTAAAGTTTGCAAATGCTTTGTGCACAGTTTGCACCTCTCTAGTTCATAGCATTGGGAAAAGCTCATTTACATTAACTACGGCTTTGTTTTTCCTTTGCTGAGAAAGAGGTGATAGATGATATGATCTACAATTTATACAGAGGTGTTGATTTATGTAAATGTTAAACACCAGATCTCGTCTTCATAGTAACAAATATACAGTAGATGAAACCAATGCTGCCTTAGAAGATGCTGTGCAACTACACGTATGTATATATCATATCTTGCTCCATTATAAGGTATAGTATCACAAGCAAGGATTGTGTGCTTGTCATGTGCTGACAATGTCATTATATTATTTTAATGAAGAACACATCCTACCAACGCCCAGTAATCTGTTTCCCATGTTAGAGATACAACTGATAAATAATTATTTATTTCTGTCAATGATCTGTTTGTCTCTTGCTCCCTTGTACTGTGCATCTACTTAGCAATCCCAATGGTTTGTGAACATCACTAAGTTTACCTGCAATAGATAAAATCACTTAGCGCATAAACTGAGACTATTACCATTAAATTAATTGTAGTAAATCGTGGTCACCGAGTTTCCCTAGAATAAAGCATGTATTCATGTATTTCATACAATTGACATTTATTTTAAAAAAAAAATTAAAACAAATGAAAACATTTTATCACTAAAACAGTAATAACACATTGGTACTGTATGCCCTGACCTCAATAAAGCTTATAGGTGAACCTAATATTTATAGGTGCAGCTGATGTTCTGTTTGGTTATTTCGTGGATATTAATGTCCAGAATTAGAGGTAGATGTTTAAATTGGACTATGGATATCCAAAGAAGAAAACAATATATATTGTAGTTGGTATATTTCCAAGTTCCAAATATTGATGGAGAAAAAGTCTTATAAATTGTATATACTGTATATTGATTTTTGATTTATGTTCCTTATATATGGAGCAATTTGTTTGGAGAATGATCTATTTGTTGATTGAAGAAATGTATCTAACTTGGTGCTGTATATAACACACTTGGTTATGTATAATAGAGGGTGATATTACCTTTAAGATGTTCTCTTCTATAGATGATAACTCCTCAGATGTAAGAAGTAGAATAATTATAACCCCTTAGTATCTGTCCCCCAGATCTCTGAAGGGTTTCTTTGAAATCAGTGGTACCGCAATACTTCAAACTGCTACCGTTGCTGATCTTTGATCAGCTGGCTGCTGTACCTGGCTTCCGTTACAGCGCACAATTGCTGCTGGGATCTGCAGCCTGAGAAGCAATCACATCCCATTCCCAGATTCCTCCGTCAGTGCTCCCTCCTCCAACGCTCCAAATCGCAGTTCTAACCCGAAGGTCCGCCGGTACCACCCACTGACACGTCCATCTGCCCAGTGCTGTGGCACGTGCAGTTATCCGCTTCAGCAGACCAAGTGCACAGCTTTCCTCGGCGAATGCGTCTCAGTTCCTGGGTCAGACACCGGCGTCCTGGCTCTTTCCTCCGAATATGTCGCTGCAGCTACCAGGCAGCAAGCAGACCTCCTTCGCAAACGCCGGTTCGTTCCAAAAGGGGACCCCTGAGGAAGCCGCAAGGAGAAACGCGTAGGGAGAGAAGCCTGACCCTTTCAAGCACCTGTAGAACTGGCCATTGCAATTACCTGAGGTTCGATTTCATTTTGGCGCAAAAGGGCATTTGCGAAGGAGGTCTGCTTGCTGCCTGGTAGCTGCAGCGTCATCTACGGAGGAAAGAGCCAGGACGCCGGTGTCTGACCCAGGAACTGAGACGCACTCGCCGAGGAAAGCTGTGCACTTGGTCTGCTGAAGCGGATAACTGTATGTGCCACAGCACCGGGTGGACGGATGTGTCAGTGGGTGGTACCGGCGGACCTTCGGGTTAGAACTGCGATTTGGAGCGTTGGAGGAGGGAGCACTGACGGAGGAATCTGGGAATGGGGGGTGATTGCTTCACAGGCTGCAGATCCCAGCAGCAATCGTGCGCTGTAACGGAAGCCAGGTACAGCAGCCAGCTGATCAAAGATCAGCAACGGTAGCAGTTTCAAATATTGCGGTACCACTGATTTCAAAGAAACCCTTCAGAGATCTGGGGGACAGATACTAAGGGGTTATAATTATTCTACTTCTTACATCTGAGGAGTTATCATCTATAGAAGAGAACATCTTAAAGGTAATATCACCCTCTATTATACATAACCAAGTGTGTTATATACAGCACCAAGTTAGATACATTTCTTCGATCAACAAATAGATCATTCTCCAAACAAATTGCTCCATATATAACGAACATAAATCAAAATTCAATTTCTATACAATTTATAAGACTTTTTCTCCATCAATATTTGGAACTTGGAAATATACCAACTACAATATATAATGTTTTCTTCTTTGGATATCCATAGTCCAACTTAAACATCTACCTTTAATTCTGGACATTAACATCCACGAAATATCCAAACAGAACATCAGCTGCACCTATAAATATTAGGTTCACCTATAAGCTTTATTGAGGTCAGGACATACCAATGTGTTATTTTTGATTTAGTGATCAATATGTTTTCATTTGTTTTTATTTGTTTTTTTTTTTTAAATAAATGTCAATTGTATGAAATACATGTTTTTTTCTCGGAAACTCGGTGACCACGATATACTGCAATTCATTTAACGGTACTAATCTATTTCAGTTTATGCGCTAAGTGATTTTATCTATTGCAGGTAAACTTAGTGATGTTCACAAACCATTGGGATTGCTAAGTAGATGCACAGTACAAGGGAGCAAGAGACAAACAGATCATTGACAGAAAAAAATAATTATTTATCAGTTGTATCTCTAACATGGGAAACAGATTACTGGGCGTTGGTTTTTTTTCCTTTGGATTATCCATAGTCCAATTTAAACATCTACCTTTAATTCTGGAAATTAACATCCACGAAATATCCAAAAAGAACATCAGCTGCAACAATAAATATTAGGTTCACCTCTAAGCTTTATTGAGGTCAGGGCATACCAATGTGTTATTATTGATTTAGTGATACAATGTTTGAATTTGTTTTTTAATAAATGTCAATTGTATGAAATACATGAATACAGGCTTTATTCTCGGGAAACTCGGTGACCACGATACACTGTAATTCATTTAACAGTACTAGTCTATCTAAGTTTATGCGCTAATGGATTTTTTCTATTGCACCTATTTTAGGGAGTAAAGAGACCCCTTTTTTTCACCTAGGCTGCTAAACAACTTTAACATTGTTTACACAAGATACACATACACATCGATAGTTTTGTTTGTTATAAGTTTATAATATTTATCACATTGTATTTCACATTTAATATTCACTAACTGTAGTTATCACAAAATCGCGCTTTTGAGTTTTTTATTACTAAGTTTACCTGTCTGATCTGCCATTTAACTTCACCACAGGTGAACCTCATATTTATGTAAAATAAGAGAAATCTGGGCATTAAATATTAAAAAAAAAAAGTTTACAGTACATAGTGGAGACATATGCTAGTCATTCTTAGAGATCAGTGAAACAAAAAATAAAGCGCAACAAATATAGTGATACAGTCAAGCTGCTGCCTGAACACTAGCGGTTTCCCCAAACCGCAACGCCGACAGAAATAAACCAAAAAGTGCTCGTGGCGCAAAGTGACCAAAACATACAGTGAAATGAGCAAATAAACCCAGTAAAAAGTTAACACTGAAAACCACATAATACTGTCACTCCATACTTTCTGGTTTAAAATCTCTCAAATCCTGACTTCTCATACTATCATATCTAGGTTTACATGAAGATAAATGCCCCACCATGTGCTGTTCCTGTTGTATTACAGTTTCTGCACACTGTGGTTTACTATATGTTCCTCTATTCTTAAGTGTCTTGGGTTCAGGATCTCTTTTAATGCTTGATTTTGACCAAGTTCTAACCTGATACTTTGTATAATCCTCCTAGTCTCTTTTAAACTTATTCTGTTTTATTGCTATAATATTACCTTCCAGACTCTCAATCCTAGATTGTATTTCTTTATTCCGTGTTTTAAATTCCTCTGAATCAGCAAATGGTTCCAAGGTTTCTTTTAATTCATGAACCAGAGGATCTCTGCATATGGAGTGACAGTATTATGGGTTTTCAGTGTTAACTTTTCACTGGGTTTATTTACACATTTCACTGTATGTTTTGGTCACTCTGCGCCACAAGCACTTTTTGGTTTAATTCTTAGAGATCAGTTAAAAACAGATGGTTTTGAATAAAAATGTATGCATAAAATGTAAATCCACCTACAAGTTATAGTGCCAGAATGTGATACAGTAATATCAAAACATTCTACTGCATTTTTTTTGTGTTTAATGTATTTTATACAGTAGATACATTTAAACATTGTGAAACTTCCCTTATTTGAATCTATGTTAGTACTGACCCTTGTTAAATGACTAACTTAATAATTCTCCATCCCAACATTTACCTTTTTGTTGTTTCTTCTAAAACACAGTTGAGGACACATCAGCATGAAGACCAATGTCTCCTTTGTGTCTGAATTCGTTATCTTGGGGTTGTCCACTCGTCCAGAATTGCAGACTCTGCTATTTATCATATTCCTTATCATTTACATAGTCACCTTGACAGGTAATCTAATCATCCTTCTCCTTACCAGTATTGACCCAGGTCTCAACATCCCTATGTATTATTTCCTGGGGCTCCTGTCATTCCTTGACATCTGTTTCACATCAACTACTATACCCAGGATGCTAAACAGCTATGTGTCTCGGTCCAATACCATTTCCTATGATAAATGTGCTGCCCAGCTGTTTATCTACACATGGCTGGGGAGCATTGAGCTTCTACTACTTACAGTCATGGCGTATGACCGGTACATTGCAATTGGCAAACCATTGCGCTATGTTACCATTATGAATAAGAGACTCTGTATCAATGTGACAATTGTCATCTCGATCCTTGGCTGCCTCAACTCCATAGTAAACACATATTTTACCTTCCGACTTCCCTTTTGTGATGACAACAAGATCAACCACTTCTTCTGCGAGATAATGCCCCTGCTGATGTTGGCTTGTGGCGACACCTACTTGAACGAGATTGCGCTCTTCACTGCCGATGTCATCCTCGGTATGATCTGTTTCCTTCTCACTTGCATTTCCTACGTCTTTATTATCTCCACCATAATGAAGATACGTTCTGCTGAAGGCAAGCTCAAAGCCTTCTCCACCTGTGCCTCACACATCTTCATTGTTTCCATGTATTACGGTGCAATCATTTTCATCTACATTCGCCCTAAGTCAAGTATCTCGTTGGATAAGGACAAAATAGTGTCTGCTCTCTATGCTGTGATTACACCCACTCTAAACCCCATAATATACAGCCTAAGGAACAAGGAGGTGAAAGAGGCATTCAAGAGGGTTACCAAAAGGCTGGTATCTCACAGTGTCCAGCAGGCCCCTGCCATGTAAAACATGTACAACATGTACAAGAGACCTATGGTTTTCACTATTGTGTATGCCATATTGAGGCATGTTTGAGAAAGTCCAAGGGATGAGGCAAATCCAAGTCAATGCAAGTAAGCCAAACATAACAGTGCTTTAATCAACATGGGAATATAAACCAGTTTATTGTTAAAAACATATAACAAAAGATAATGGACAAAATGTGGGTTACACACAGGGAGGAAATGTTGCCATAATTACATCAGATTTGGTGGACTCAGATGCCTTATATGTGATACAACTTTAATGCACAAATTAATGTAAAAATCCCCCCATTTTAATACAACTACAATCACATGTCAATGATAAAGAACTCAGTAAAGTCATGTAAGCCAAAGTTCAAGCTTTTCTTTTGAAAAATGTTAACACTTTTCACTTATTAAAAATGACTTATGCAGGATTTTTGGCTAAACTCAAGCAATTGGCACATACAAGCAAATATTAAAAGGAGCAATAACAACTAGTGATAAAAGAACAGCAATAAAACCAAATATAACGTTGTGAAAAAACCAGGAGTTCAAACAAGTGATAAAATCTTGGATAAAACCAGTGATATTTTCTCAATTGTGAAGGTATGATCTCAAGTCGGACATGAAATCTCATGCGCACTCACATTGTCTCTCCGTCTCCCTCTCTGCCTCCCTCTCTCTCCCAGTCTCCCTCTCTCTCCCTCTCCCTCTCTCTCCCTCTCTCTCCCTCTCTCTCCCTCTCTCTCCCTCTCTCTCCCTCTCTCCCCCTCTCTCCCCCTCTCTCCCTCTCTACATCTCTCCCTCATTAATTCAACTGGTCTCACTCATGTTCTTTCTCTTGTCCGGACAAACAATATACAAACAAAAAACGCTCCTTTTTTGTGGAAAGGCATTGGGGAATTTTTCACTTTCTTACATAGACATGTAACCCTCCTTAACCGGCTCTAACAGAGGTCACATCAGAAGACACTACATTGGCAGTGCTCAATTTCATAGGCCGGTGGACCAAATGATACCTTATGTGTAGGGGTCAACATGCTATCAGAAATGCTTTTAACAGATGCCGAAAGCAACACATAGAAGCATTTTTACAACAAGCTACTGTATCAGAAAACCTTTTAACAGCTGTTGAAAGATAGCCATAGAAGCATTATATTTAGTTATCAAACATTTTTAAAAGACAGCACAGACATACAAGATCAAAAAATGGAGGCCCAATTGCGAAAAATATATTACATGCCGAGAGAGCCTGGTTCTTTTGGAGGTATACTGTACAGTCTTTAAATAATGAGGCAAAAAAAGTACGGCATTAAAAATGAAACTGTCAAAGGTTATCTTTTAAATCAAGATGTGTATTCATTATACAGACCATCAAGAAATCATTTCAAAAGAAATATGATTTGCGTTGCTAATATAGATTCTCAATGGTAGGCCGATCTCGTATCAATGATCGATTTTGCCAAGTTAAATGACGACACCTGCTGTATACTGACGGTTATTGATATTTTGTCAAAATACGCCTGGGCTAAAGCGTTACCAAATAAAACAGGTATAAGCATCGCCAGGGCGTTGCAGGGGATTTTCTTAGCGGGCCGTCTGCCGCAAAAGTTACAAACTGATGGCGGAAGAGAATCTTGAATAAGAACGTTAATTTACTGCTCAAAAAGTATGGAATAAAACAATATATTTCTAATAATACAGTTAAAGCAGCGATAGTAGAGCGTTTTAATAGGACATTAAAAACGAAAATGTGGCGCTTTTTCACCGTTTATAATACGTACCGGTATAACTATGTATTATCAGATTTAATATACATATATAACCACACACCACATCGCACCATTAAGTGCGCGCCAAAGGATGTAACGCAAGCAAATTCTCTCACAGTCTGGAAGACTATTTATGGTCCTCATGTGAGCGCTAAGAAGCTTAAGCCACTTTTAAAAATTGGAGATCACGTTCGGATATAAAGGCGTTTTTACAAAGGGGTATGAACAGTGTTTTACAGATGAAATATTTATTATTGATGACGTACGCACGAAAGGCGTGAAGCCTCTGTATAAGCTTACAGATAGCGTGGGTGAAGCCATCGGAGGATCATTCTACGCTGAAGAGGTACAAAAAATTCCAAAGAATTTAAATCGCGTTTAAAGAATTGAGAAGATATTAAGACAAAAAAAGCGTAAGGCGTAAAATTGTCTACTACGTTTAATGTTGGGGGTACCCTGCAAAATTCAACAGCTGGATAGAAAAAGCACAATTAAAACAGGTGTAGAAATACGACGCCATGGAAGATATTGCATTTTATGTGATGCTGCCTTGTAACGCGTCATCTGAAACATTCCCCCAAAATTAAATTTCTAATTATACAACAAAACTAGCCAATCCCATTATTTTAAAAGGTTAATGGGAGGTTGCTTTAACAGAGATACAGTATCCCCATACTTGGAACACATTTGAAACAGTGGATGGTAACATGTATGTAACGCAGCCAAATCCTCAGACATGGAACATGGGGATGGATAGTAAAGTAGGTTTAACCCAGCTAAATGCCCGTAAATCAAATTTCGTGGTAAAAGCGGGGTATTATAGTGAAATAAATGAACTGGTTAGGTCTATTAATGATGCAGTGGCCAGCTGCACGGTGAAATTGAAATATGACGACTTTGAAAGAACTGTGTCTGCTGTGGGTACACACCGCTTTAGAACCACAGAACGTTGATGAACATTCTGGCATGGAATCTAATAGTATCGATAAAATTGAAAAAACTGATAAAATATGTGCGGATATAAAAAATGTTTTTTAAACAATATTTGTTTATGACGACATCATTATTCATCAACGCGTAGGCGACAGCTCTCTCCCCACTACTGCGTACCATTGAAATCACCGGCAATAATAATTACATCATTATGCAGTGCTGCATAAAACCTGATTACATACCTGTCAGTAAATACCACATTGACTGTATCACTATCGAGATAAAGAACGACCAAAATAAGAACGTCTCATTCAAGTGCAGGAAGTCCATTGTAAAACTATACTTTCGTGTAATGCAATGTCACACACCTCCTCCTTCCATGTTTTACACACTTCTCCCTCCCATCTCCACGTCACACAATTCTCCCCCTTCAAGAGTCAAACCATTGTTCACCCTTAACCTCCTCCATGTGTCACACACTTCCCCTTTCCCCTCTGTCACACACTCTCCCCTCCATGTGTCACATACTCCCCCTTTCCCCTCTGTCACACACTCCCCCATTCCCCTCTATCCCACACTCCCCCTCCATGTGTCACACACTCCCGTTTTCCCCTCTGTCAAACACTCTCCCCTCCATGTGTCTCACACTCTCCCTTTCCCCTCTGTCACCCACTCCCTCCTCCATGTGTCACACACTCCCGCTTTTATCCCCATGTCACACACTTTGCCACCCCCTCCACCTGTCACACACTTCATCCCCTGCCCTCTCATGTGTCACACCTCCACCCCTCCTCATCCACAAGACACTCACTTCCCCACTCCCATCTCCATGTGTCACTCACTTCCCTACTCCCATCTCCATGTGTCACACACTTCCCCACTCCCACCTCCATGTGTCACTCACTTCCCCACTCCCATCTCCATGTGTCACTCACTTCCCCACTCCCATCTCCATGTGTCACTCACTTCCCCACTCCAATCTCCATGTGTCACTCACTTCCCCACTCCCATCTACATGTGTCACTCACTTCCCCACTCCCATCTCTTTCCTCCTTACATGTGTGTGACGGGAGCTTTGTGACAGGCTATAACAATACACCAAATAAATGGGTTGAACTGAACGAGGCTTAGATATCATAAAGTATATTTATTCCTTAAATAGGTGAACACAGCAATATAGTACAGTAACAGGCAAGAAGTAACGCTTACTTGGCGTTGGGGAATGAGAAGTATCAGATAGCAATTCTCCAGCAATCAGGTAACAATCAAGGTGGTATCAGAAGACAAAGGATATAGGGTTGACCACAGTTTATATATCTTTTGTAACCCTATCCTTAACATTAAGTACAGGCTATTGGATAACAATTAGCTGTATCCAATCTTTAACGTGGGAACACATTTTAATCCATGCCCCCCTGCTAGTTAGCTCATGCGCACTAGGACCCTGGGGTCTCATTTCTGTAGCCCCACATTTACATCGGAATGCCAGCCAGTCTACCAAATGGAATTTCTGGCAGGATACCCTTTGTTGGAAGGTGTAAAATATGACACTCACAGACTGCTCTGGTTTGAGTCGTCTCCGCCCTCAGGTAAACAGTGAGGGTGGCAAAACCCTTTGAACAGTACTTAGGTCCTAGACATTGGGTTGCCTCTCTGACCATATGCTTCCTTGTATGCAAAGGAATTTCCTCTGGGTTTTATCCCTGCCTTGGGATACAGTATTACAGGTCAAATACAAACATATTAAAATATCCGGTTCTGTTAGGTCCAGCGGGTCCAAACTAACCAGATCTCAATGCCGGAACTGGGACACCATATGGTCCGATTTTTAGCCCGCTACGACTTTTAGAACCGGAGTTACACAAATACCACTTAACCTGTTTCCTATTTTAATACAAAAAAACTCCGCTGTAAATGAAATCACGGTTTTCACTAAATCCCCATTGAAAACAACGGGCTCCGCCGCCATAGACTTTCAATGGCAAACTGCTGCCGTTGGTGGCTATGGGAATCCACCGCCATAGACTTTCAATGGGGCATAGCCGCTGTTGAAGTCTATGGGGTTTCTCCGCCATAGCCGGTCAATGGAAATTGGCCGCCGTTGAAGTCTATGGGAGAATTCCAGAACTTTCAAGGGGGTCCATACTCCATCAGGTTGGTCCAAGAGAGTCAATGATGATTCTGGCAGCCATGCCAGAGCAGTGCCTACAGGAACCCCAAACCCTGGCCCTCGGGACTCTCCGGAACCAGAGGTATGGATTCATGGTTTGTAGCTTTTCGGACTTAGTCAAATTCCTGAGCTGTTTCTGCCGCCGCCATTGGAACCTATGGCGCGACCCTCTCTCTCGGCACGACCCTTCTCGGGGGTCCAGGATTTGGGGACCGATGGTGGTCGAATGGGGGGAGGCCTAGGAACTAGAGGCAAAAAGAATTTTATTTCTGGGTGCCCTAGAACTGTAGATTCCTACGCCACTTAACGTTGAACTTGACTAATCAGTGATGAAAGCTCCTTTTCAGAAAAAGTATCCGCTTTGCGGTTTTGCGGTTTGGACGGCAGCCAACTCGTTCCTGGAAAGCGCCGTCGAGGAATCTCCATTGAAGTCAATGAGCCCATTGACTTACAATGGGAAACCGCCGCTCCTCCTCTCGGATGCCACCTTCTGGTCTTCGAGGGAAACAGGTCCAAAACCGCAAGATCCGCCATTGAAATGCATTGAGCTCTAATGGCGTCCTATGGGACTCTGCAAAATGGTGCCTGAAAAGGCGGGAAAATTACACAAAGGGCTATAATCACTAAAGAACTATTAACCCTTGCCCTCCCGGATGGATCCCAGTGTGTGTGTGATGCAGACACGGATATAAAAAGATATAATAATAAAGCATGGGGACAGGGGAATATACGTTTTCATGCTATAACAAGGGTTAAACCACATTTCTAGACCGCAGCCCAGTTAACCCCTTGTCTCCCTGGTGAGGTCAGGGGATGGCCAAATGGGGTGCAACCCCTTTAATACCGGGCCACCCCCTTTCTCCCTCTATAATGTGTCACACCATTTTGCATGCACTCCCCTTTCATGTGCCTTGCACATGGTTAAAAACTGGGTAGAGCTGCCAGGAGCCCTTTACATGTGTCATTATCTTTTTTTTCAGCTCCCTGTCCCGTTGTCCCTGAAACTTATGTCAGGACACTTAAATGTCCTGTATTTTCAGGAGGAGGAGGATGGTGGTGGCTGCAGCCTTTAGCAGAGCGCTGCAGGGAACAATGGTGTGGCGGCCGCGGCGGGAGGGTTGGAGCCCACCCCAGCCGTCCAACCCGGAAGTCAGAACAGTGTCCAAGGAATCTGGTGCTCAGAAACAACAAAAAGTTATATGTGAAACGTATGAATGGATAACATAATGTCCAGAACCTCCTTTCAAAAAAATATAGTGTATGTTGTGCAAACAATGGCACACTAACCATCTCTCATATAATAATGATTAATGAGTATAAGGCTGTGTCCCTGCTGGTGCTGAGCGCGTTGTGCGCTCGGTGCTCGCCAATTTTACTTCTTGTACTCTTTATGTTGACGTCCTCGCTCACGCGGCGCGCGCGCACGCTTGTCGCTTGAGGAGACCAAAAAAGTGAGTTTGAAGCGCGCTCAACATGCCTCCAATGCCCCCCCCCATCACAAAATACACAGGATACCCGGTGCTCATGCTTAGAATTGGTGACGTCACCGCTCTCAAGCATGAGCGCGGTCAGCGCCAGCGGGGACACTGCCTAACACATAGCTAAAGGTGGTATCAAAGGGGTAACTCACATATTTTCCAGAGTGCCCATTAGCCATCCTTGTAGTCGTCTGGAGGTCCTTTGGTGGGCAGAATCCGCTGTGGTAGGAATCAAAGGTACTGGCAGGTAGAACTGTGGAGCACTTCTCGTATTCAGCAAAATGTGAAAAACAATGATCTAGAGGGGACTCCCATAAAAATTATTTATTGGATCACGTGACACCACATACTGCACCGACACACTTTATTCGAGCAAATACCCGGTATGTACCTGGCAGATACCTGGAATGCGCCACTCCTAACCTCTGACAAGCCCCGTTGCATTTGCCTTCCCAGCCTGGGTTCATGCCTGGCTGATGGGCGGCTGATCTGTTAAATGATAATGATTAGGATTTAATAGGCTGCAATGCTTCGCGTGTCTACCAGATGGCATAAATTCATGAATTGTAATGCAGTTTATATATATATACTGTGCAGTATTGCAGCCAGCGGGAATAAAATGCTTCAATCCCTGCTTGGAAAATAACTCAATGTACTCGGGCAGAAAACAGTCACAAACCTCAATACACCCGGGTATACCCGAATTCGTGGGACTAGCCAAGCTCGAATAAAGTGTGTCGCCAGTGTATGTACAAACATTATTGCCCTATGTAGATTTGTTTTCATTACATGGTGTTTCCCATCGTTTCCCTTACCTTTGAAGAAAAAAGGGACAGAAACAAACACAAGACCAAAAAAGAAGGAAAAATCAACAACAAAACGCTGAACAGTACTGTTGAGACTGGCATAACAAGCAATATGAACCAGAAAAGAATATCTAAAATAAGACAAGAAGACTATTCCTGGTCTCAAGGCTCAACAAAGTATACGGCCGCTCCTCCTTCTCTTACCGCGCACCTCACAACTGGAACAGTCTACCGGAGACTCTCACAGCCGCCACCAGTCTAAGTTCTTTCAAGACTAAAGCTGTCTCACATTTTAATCTGGTCGGCAACTGTTACATACGCCTATAATATATATTATCTTCTACTGTGCGTGCAATGTAGTTATATATAATGTATAACCCTGCTCACTTAATGTAACCATGTATTTGTCATGAGAACTCTGTGCCCAGGACATACTTGAAAACAAGAGGTAACTCAATGCATTACTTCCTGGTAAAACATTTTATAAATACAATAAATAAAAGTGTATATATGTCACAAACGTGCACACAAATAAAAAGACAAAACAATAGGACAAGATAAGACAAAATAAAAATAATAATTAAATAGTAAGGGGGAGCCTATGAATAAGATTCCCTCTAGCAATAACTATAGAAATACAAATGCAAAACATAAACATCCACACAGAGATGGGAGATGGGTGGCGGCGCTGAGAGATGGGTGGCGGCGCTGAGAGATGGGTGGCGGGGCTGAGAGATGGGTTGCGGGGCTGAGAGATGGGTGGCGGCACTGAGAGATGGGTGGCGGGGCTGAGAGATGGGTGGCGGCGCTGAGTGATGGGTAGCGGCGCTGAGAGATGGGTAGCAGGGCTGAGAGATGGGTGGTGGTGCTGAGAGATGGGTGGCGGCTCTGAGAGAAGGGTAGCGGGGCTGAGAGATTGGTGGCGGCGCTGAGAGATGGGTAGCGGGGCTGAGAGATCAGTGGCAGGGCTGAGAGATGGGTGGCGGCACTGAGAGATGGGTAGCGGGGCTGAGAGATTGGTGGCGGTGCTGAGAGTTGGGTGGCGGTGCTGAGTGATGGGTAGCGGCGCTGAGAGATGGGTAGCAGGGCTGAGAGATGGGTGGTGGTGCTGAGAGATGGGTGGCGGCTCTGAGAGAAGGGTAGCGGGGCTGAGAGATGGGTAGCGGGGCAGAGAGATGGGTGGCGGTGCTGAGAGTTGGGTGGCGGTGCTGAGAGATGGGTGGCGGCACTGAGAGATGGGTAGCGGGGCTGAGAGATGGGTAGCGGGGCAGAGAGATGGGTGGCGGTGCTGAGAGTTGGGTGGCGGTGCTGAGAGATGGGTGGCGGCACTGAGAGATGGGTAGCGGGGCTGAGAGATTGGTGGCGGCGCTGAGAGATGGGTAGCGGGGCTGAGAGATCAGTGGCAGGGCTGAGAGATGGGTGGCGGTGCTGAGAGATGGGTGGCGGCGCTTAGAGATGGGTAGCGGGGCTGAGAGATGGGTAGCGCTGCGCTTATAGTGGCGGCAATGGCGACAGCAACGCAACATCTCGGCAAAACAAATGTATTGCCACCATCGCGTGCGCTTATAGTAGAAGCGACATGACTGAGCGGCGGCTTGGTCGCGATCGCTGGAAGTCAAGTTAATTTTATTTTTAAAGCAACCGCAGCGTGATGTCACCGTTGCCGTCGCATCGCTGTAGCTGGCAACGGCACTATAAGCGCCGCCCGCAGCAGGGATAATGCACCGTTAACAAAGCATCACATTTAGAAGTGTGAATCGGTCGAGATTTGCTTCTCCGCAGGTTCAAACAAACTTTCAAAAGTTAAATTATTTAAAAATGCCCATTGACTTTATAGCGTTAAATGAACTTGTTGCGACTTTTGGATCGAAACGAAATAAAAAGGGGGATTCGTTAAGTTCTAGTAGGCCTGGGAAAAATGTATCCACCACTAATCAATTGCCATTACAGTTAATAAAAGCACATTTATTATAAACCACACGTTACTTGTTTCTCACTATATCGAATCTGAGAAAAACAGAAAGAGAGAGATACTATTTGACATATTGTATTGTATTGTATATCTTTATTTATATAGCGCCATTAATGTACATAGCGCTTCACAGTAGTAATACATGTGGTAATCAAATAAATAACAGATAATATAAATAACAGATCATGGGAATAAGTGCTTTAGACATAAACATAACATTAAGGAAGAGGAGTCCCTGCCCCGAGGAGCTTACAATCTAATTGGTAGGTAGGGAGAATGTACAGAGACAGTAGGAGGGAGTTCTGGTAAGTGCGTCTGCAGGGGGCCAAGCTTTATGTATCATGTGTTCAGAATATCCACAGTGCTATTCATATGCTTCTTTAAGCAATTGATTCTTAACTTGGGTATTAAAGGTGAATAGAGAGGGTGCTAGTCGGGTACTGAGGGGAAGGGCATTCCAGAGGTGTTGGGCAGTCAGTGAAAAAGGTTTAAGGCGGGAGAGGGCTTTAGATACAAAGGGGGTAGAAAGAAGACATCCTTGAGAATATTCACAGTGCTATTCGTATGCTTCTTTAAGCAAGTGTGTCATTTTACATATCATTTTACTAGTCAATTGCAGTTAATTGTAGCCAATTGCTCAAGTCACACGTGTACAGGTACATACAAATAAAGGGATAATGAGCCCATGTGGTTCATGTTGACACAGCTCATTGTAAGTTGCTTCATTATATGGTTCAACTCGGTGGGGGCTATTGCTTCATCCTAGAACAATTTCAAAGCCCCACTACATGGAGTCCCTGCTGTATCAAACTTCACAAGAGGCCAACTCTAACTCCAAAATGTTGCCTTGAGTTCTGTAATGAAGTCATTGTCTTGAGATGGACAATGATGTCATTTGGTAATACTTGCAGTGTGCATAATTAAAACGTCATGGCTAGAGTTCAGTGATAATGAATTTATGTCCAATGTTTGCATCAGAAGAAGGTATAAGGGCCTTTTTTGTATCCTGGTGAATTAATTATTTAATGGCTTGGGATGGTGACGGCAATGTGTCCCTTAGGTGAAAATGTGTTTACTAACGACATTATCTGACCATAACAAATTACTGACAATTCTACTCTCAGAGTTATTTCCTCCCACCAACCTAAATTCCTGAAGGGTTTGCATCTCAGGAGTCTGTGAAGCTTTTTATATATACAGTACCCTGAACAATAGACCATTGCGTATGTGCATCTTGAGCTTGGAATCACACAAGGTAGGATGAACGGAGACTCACTTATTCTCTATCTTATCATTTCTGATCATCATCATCATTACACTTCATTGTAAAATCCTCTATTAGTTGTTTCTCTGTTTCAGAGAAAATTATACTGTATGTAAAAATGTTTTTCTGCTGATCTATAAAAGTTGCCTGTACTGTGAATTTGATAACAATTCTGTGTTACTTTGCTCGGTTTGGGCACATGATCTCAAGCATGAAAGAAAATATAATTCCAGGATGTGTGTCATTAGGCTGTTTTGAGGATTTCTGGGAAGGCTGCTCAAATGTATTAAATTATAAACAATTGTTAGAAATACTAGTGAAAATTATTACATAACTGCATGGTTTTATTTTATAGCAACTGCAGGATTTTCCATTTAGATTAAATGGGATCAGGTGAGATCTTCAGACTTATTTTGCCATTCTTAATTACTTCACTGAAAGAATATGAAGGATAAGAAGCAATATCAGGATATGCAGCAAGATCAGCATCCAGTCTTGTCACTGGTAGAGAAGATACCCTAGTTGCTGCTGAACATAATAGATGTAATAGATTTTAATAAAGTATAATTCTGACTTTGAATAACTTCATTTTGGTCCGAACCGTGATGTCACTTACTTGGGTCACTGAACCTTACAAGTGGGCATATTTTATTTATTTATAAAATGTTTTTCCTGGAAGTAATACATTGAGAGTTACCTTTCGTTTTCAAGTATGTCCTGGGCATAGAGTTTAGACAAATAATACATGGTTACAAGTACAGTTACATAAATAAACAGGGTATACATTATATACAAGACATTGCATGCACAGTTAAGGAAAATATATATTATAGGCGTATGAAACAGTTACAGACCAGATTAAAATGCGAGACAGCCTTAGTTTTGAAAGAACTTAAACTGGTGGTGGCAGTGAGAGTCTCCGGTAGGTTGTTCCAGTTTTGGTGTGCACGGTAAGAGAAGGAGGAGCGGCCGGATACTTTGCTGAGCCTTGGGACCATGACCAGTATTTTGGAGTCTGATCTCAAATGATAAGTGCTGCGTGTGGTAGGGGTGAGGAGCTTGTTAAGATAGATGGGTAGCTTGCCAGAAAGTATTTGAAGGCAAGGCAGGAGAGATGAAGTTTGCGCCTAGACTCAAGTGATGACCAATCTAGTTCTTTGAGCATTTCGCAGTGGAGGTTGGAATACCTTTGCAGCGTCTCTGTTTTGAGTTTGCAGGGGATTGGTCAAGCATTTAGTCAATTTGCATCACAATTTTGATTAATACGCTAATTTGCAAAATTCTTTAAAATCGCTAGACTTATTCTGGGAAGATAAATAAGTCACACAGCGTTTCACTCAGTCTCTGGCGACATTTCACTGGGAGCTTACTCATTTGGCGACATCAGTATCCAGTTAGTGGCTTGTTAAAATGTTTCGCAGGGAATCAAATTAAGGAGAGAAAAAAACTCCTTAACGTTAGCAAGTGCTTTGTGCACAGTTTGTACCTCTCTAGTTCATAACATGGGGAAAGCTCATTTACATTAACTACGGCTTTGTTTTTCCTTTGCTGAGAAAGAGGTGATAGAAATCATTAAGCAATGATCTACAATTTATACAGAGATGTTGATTTATGTAAATGTTAAACACCAGATCTCGTCTTCATATCAACAAATATACAGTAGATGAAACCAGTGCTGCCTTGGAAGATGCTCTGCAACTACACGTATGTATATATCATATCTTGCTCCATTATAAGGTATAGTATCACAAGCAAGGATTGTGTGCTTGTCATGTGCTGACAATGTCATTATATTATTTTAATGAAGAACACATCCTACCAACGCCCAGTAATCTGTTTCCCATGTTAGAGATACAACTGATAAATAATTATTTATTTCTGTCAATGATCTGTTTGTCTCTTGCTCCCTTGTACTGTGCATCTACTTAGCAATCCCAATGGTTTGTGAACATCACTAAGTTTACCTGCAATAGATAAAATCACTTAGCGCATAAACTGAGATAGACTAGTACCATTAAATAAATTGCAGTATATCGTGGTCACCGAGTTTC
Organism: Ascaphus truei; assembly: GCF_040206685.1. NCBI lineage: Eukaryota > Metazoa > Chordata > Amphibia > Anura > Ascaphidae > Ascaphus > Ascaphus truei. The sequence continues at coordinate 18,222,767 of NC_134495.1, forward strand.
CCGAGAAAAAAACATGTATTTCATACAATTGACATTTATTTAAAAAAAACAAATAAAAACAAATTAAAACATATTGATCACTAAATCAAAAATAACACATTGGTATGTCCTGACCTCAATAAAGCTTATAGGTGAACCTAATATTTATAGGTGCAGCTGATGTTCTGTTTGGATATTTCATGGATGTTAATGTCCAGAATTAAAGGTAGATGTTTAAGTTGGACTATGGATATCCAAAGAAGAAAACAAGATATATTGTAGTTGGTATATTTCCAAGTTCCAAATATTGATGGAAAAAAAGTCTTATAAATTGTATATACTGTATATTGAATTTTGATTTATGTTCCTTATATATGGAGCAATTTGTTTGGAGAATGATCTATTTGTTGATTGAAGAAATGTATCTAACTTGGTGCTGTATATAACACACTTCGTTATGTATAATAGAGGGTGATGCTCTCAAACACTATCCATTGCCTACTATCTTTTTCCATCTAATACATAGGAATTGCACCTGAAGAAGCTGAGAGATTTGTAGGCTTTTTGTTTTAATTAAGCTGTCTTGATTTATTGTTTTAATAAATATATTTTTTTATTCAGTAATATATCACCTGATTTATTTGTGAGGCTTCGACAATATTTTGTTGTTTGTCCAGTTGTCTTTTTGATTCCTATTGTGTATGTTTGTTTCAATTAGTATACAGTAGGTATTATTGTAAGCAGTATTACACTATGCATGTTTTTTCTTTTTGCTTTTCATGCACACGGTAACCACAATTTACCATCTCCATTGGATGATCTAAGGACCCTGTGTTGAACATCAGATTATGGTTATATATCCTTTTTGTTAGTAGTATAATCTGCATTAGTGAGTATATATAGGCACCAAATCCACTTTTGTATTATTGATTTAGTTATAAATAGATGTTTTAATTTGTTTTTATTTGTTTTTTTAATAAATGTCAATTGTATGAAATACATGAATACATGCTTTATTCTCAGGAAACTCGGTGACAATGATACACTGTAATTCATTTAACGGTACTAGTCTATCTAAGTTTATGCGCTAAGGGATTTTTTCTGTTGCATTTATTTTAGGGACCCTAGGCTGCTAAACAACTTTAACATTGTTTACACAAGATAAACATCGATAGTTTTGTTTGTTATAAATTTATAATATTTATCACATTGTATTTCACATTTAATATTCACTAATTGTAGTTATCACAAAATTTACAGTACAAAAAAGTTTACAGTATATAGTGGAGACATATACTAGTCATTCTTAGAAATCAATTAAAAACAGTTCATTTTGGAAAAAAAATGTATGTATAAAATGTAAATCCACCTACAAGTTATAGTGCCAGAATGTGATATAGTAATATCAAAACATTCTACTGTATTTTTTGTGTTTAATGTATTTTATACAGTAGATACATTTAAACATTGTGAAAATTGCCTTAGTTGAATCTATGTTAGTACTGACCCTTGTGAAATGACTAACTTAATAATTCTCCCTCCCAACATTTACCTTTTTGCTTCTTCTAAAACACAGTTGAAGACACATCAGCATGAAGACCAATGTCTCCTTTGTGTCTGAATTCGTTATCTTGGGGTTGTCCACTCGTCCAGAATTGGAGACTCTGCTATTTATCATATTCCTTATCATTTACATAGTCACTTTGATAGGTAATCTAATCATCCTTCTCCTAACCAGTATTGACCCAGGTCTCAACATCCCTATGTATTATTTCCTGGGGCTCCTGTCATTCCTTGACATCTGTTTCTCATCAACTACTATACCCAGGATGCTAAACAGCTATGTGTCTCGATCCAAGACCATTTCCTATTATGGATGTGCTGCCCAGATGTTTTTCTTCACATGGCTTGGGGGCATTGAGCTTCTACTACTTACAATCATGGGTTATGACCGGTACATCGCAATTGGCAAACCATTGCGCTATGTTACCATTATGAATCAGAGACTCTGTATCAATGTGACAATTGTCATTTCGATCCTTGGCTGCCTCAACTCCATGACACACACATATTTTACCTTCCGACTTCCCTATTGTGATGACAACAAGATCAACCACTTCTTCTGCGAAATAATGCCCCTGCTGATGTTGGCTTGTGGAGACACCTACTTGAACGAGATTGTGTTCTTCACTGCCGATGTCATCCTCGGTATGGCCTGTTGCCTTCTCACTTGCATTTCCTACGTCTTTATTATCTCCACCATAATGAAGATACGTTCTGCTGAAGGCAAGCGCAAAGCCTTCTCCACCTGTGCCTCACACATCATCATTGTTTCCATGTATTACGGTGCAATCATTTTCATCTACATTCGCCCTAAGTCAAGTATCTCGCTGGAGAAAGACAAAATAGTGTCTGCTCTCTATGCTGTGATTACACCCACTCTAAACCCCATAATATACAGCCTAAGGAACAAGGAGGTGAAAGAGGCATTCAAGAGAGTTACCAAAAGGCTGGTATCTCACAGTGTCCAGCAGGCCCCTGCCATGTAAAACATGTTCAAGAGACCTATGGTATTCACTATTGTGTATGCCATATTGAGGCATGTTTGAGAAAGTCCAAGGGGTGAGGCAAATCCAAGTCAATGCAAGTAAGCCAAACCTAACAGTGCTTTAATCAACATGGGGATATAAACCAGTTTATTTTTAAAAACATATAACAAAAGATAATGGACAAAATGTGGGTTACACACCGGGAGGAAATGTTGGCATAATTACATTAGATTTGGTGGACTCAGATGCCTTATATGTGGTACAACTTTGATGCACCAATTAATGTAAAATCAATATAAAAATCCCCTCCTTTTAATACAACTGCAGTCACATGTTGATAAATAACTCAGTAAAGTCTTATAAGCCAACGTTCAAGCTTTTCTTTTGAAAAATGTTTACACTTTTCACTTAATAAAAATGAATTATGCAGAATTTTTTTTTTGAGTGATAACAACTAGTGATAAAAGAACAGCAATAAAACCAGATATAACGTTGTGACAAAACCGGGAGTTCAAACAAGGGATAAAATCTTGGATAAAACCAGTGATATTTTCTCAATTGTGGAGGAAAGGTCTCATGTCAGACATAAAATCTCATGCACACTCACATTGACTCTCTCTCTCTCTCACTCTCATTAATTCAACTGGTCTCACTCACTCACTATTCTGTCTCACTTACTCATGTTCTTTCTCTAATCCGAGAACATCCAGGGTAGGAAGGGAGCGATGATTCAGGAACACCCCAAAAATAAAATGAACAAATGATGGTGCAGTAAAATCACAAATGTATGATGAAGCAAAGAAACTTGGCTCATATAGATTGCCTACTTACAACAAGTAGGTGAAGAATCAGCATTAACGGGGAACAAGGTGTGTAGAAACTCAGGATGGCTCTCACTCAGGATGATACTCATGGAAAAACACAGCAGAAAGAGACCATAGTGCAGACCAGCAAACGGTTTATCACAGTCAAAAGGCTTAAGAAATGTACTCACAATGTGTACAGCAAGAACAGGCACATAAAATAGTTTTGAAGCAGTAAGTCTCACGTCGGGAGAGGTGGTGATCAGGCCGTCTTCCTTCAGAGCTCCCACAGTCACACCGCGTTGGACGGCGTCTGACATCACTTCCGTTACGGGCTGGACAGCTTCCGGTTAGACAGGAGAAGGAACGGATACACGGCGCAGTGGCCTCTTCACCTCTGGAACGGGGGTTACTGCATGCGAAGTTGAAGCTCTACATGTGATCACCACCTCTCCCGACGTGAGACTTACTGCTTCAAAACTATTTTATGTGCCTGTTCTTGCTGTACACATTGTGAGTACATTTCTTAAGCCTTTTTATTGTGATAAACAGTTTGCTGGTCTGCACTATGGTCCCTTTCTGCTGTGTTTTTCCATGAGTATCATCCTGAGTGAGAGCCCCCCTGAGTGAGAGCCCCCCTGAGTGAGAGCCCTCCTGAGTGAGAGCCCTCCCGAGTTCCTACACACCTTGTTCCCCGTTAATGCTGATTCTTCACCTGCTTTTTGTAAGTAGGCGATCTATATGAGCCAAGTTTCTTTGCTTCAACATACATTTGTGATTTTACTGCACCATCATTTGTTCATTTTATTTTTGGGGTGTTCCTGAATCACCGCTCCCTTCCTACCCTGGATGTTCACTGTTGCTTTAAGGGAATCTGTACAATTCCCTTTGAAGGTCGAGAATTTTTCTATTTCACCTTACACCCTGTTTTATTTATTCACTTCATATTTATGATCTCGCACTGTTGTTGTTTAGCGCCGTTCTAAATCACTTGGGTTTTTGAGACTTTCTCTAATCCGGATATACAAACAAAAAATGCTCCTTTGTTGTGGAAAGGCATTGGGGAATTTTTCACTTTCTTACATAGACATGTAGCCCTCCTTAACCGGCTCTAACAGAGGTCACATCAGAAGACACTGCATTGGCAGTGCTCAGTCTCTTGGCCTTTGCAGGCCGCTGGGTAAGGGCAGGCTGGGCGAGGATGCTTGAATGTAACAAGGATGACCCCCAGGAACATTTATAAACAAAAAAGTCCTTTATTGAAAATCCATCAATTAATGCTTCACAGACACTGACATACTGGTTACTTCAGAGAAACTCGTGGCAAACAGTACAATTCTTGACTTCATCCTCTGGTAGCTCTCATGCCTACACTGGAGAGTTACTTAACTTGTTACCTGTAGTAAGGGAAATATTGGCAGCGTCTTGCATGGGATTAGTAATGCGCCACCACCTCTCGAATGGGCCCTTATGGCATACATTTTAGGCCATGCTTATACCTAAATTGCCCAGCGGCACGTGGCGCAATGCCGTGTGACTGAAAAACAAAGAGCATGAATCCAATCAAACCAAACATACCTATCGCGATGGCCGTGCAGCGCTGAACTGCAAAGCGTTAGACTGGTGAAGAGACATGAAAATTTGTTTGACCCAGGAAACGGTCGCATCACGTGAACGGTTCCGCCTATGAGGGCGAACCGCTCACAGCCACGCCTTCCTGTCTCCTCTGCTTCTCTCCTCTCCCGTCTTCTCTGCATGTTCAAGATGTCGCTCGGCGGCAGTGTTAGGATAACGTCACCAGATCGCGCTTCTGTCCAGCGGCATCTGGTATAGTCATAGCCTTAGGCTTCTGCTTTAGCAACGCGCTACTGTGTACTGCATACCTCCTCCATAACTATATGATCAGGAATGCCCAAGGAACCTTTCGGTTGAGCCGGTTTAAACATACTATGAGGAGAACTTCTTACCAAAAGCATGCTTCCTCCTTTTCAATAGTGAGAATAATTGAGAGCCTTTATTACTGCCGCTTACTTAATGGACATGTTACTAACTGAAAACAACAAACGCTGATACGACACATCTTAACACACTTGGCTATACACATGAATTTATTTACCGGACTCACAGTGAGGACCCCATTCAGAACTCTTAGGAACCTGCTTCTAGAATATAGGGTGGAGCTATATATACTCTCTATACTCTCTACAGTTACATCACGGGTAACAAGACATACAAGGGAGTGGCAATCCCTTCTGCATACTCATCCTACATCAAATAATGGGGAGTAACCTGAGTGAGCCCACAGATTTAACCCATAGAGGCCCCTTTACTGAAATAGTAGTGCCCAAAGAGGTGGATGCAGACACTTTTACAGATATTTTCTCTTATTCACAAACCTTTGTGCAGCTGTAAACAAAATGAGTGATGTTGTGATACTTGAACAATTTATATATTGAAAAACTCTGTAACTTTTTGAATAGCTCATTTTGAGTACACTGCTCGACCGCATGGTCATTTGCATTTCAAACGCAGAGACTTTAACCATTTAGTTTCGTGGATGCTTCACCTGCATCTTCACCATTGAATAGGGAGAAGTGGGCATTGCCTCTTAGAAGTTTATTGAATAAGCCCTTTAGTCCTTAACTCGTTCCAAAAATTGTTGCAATGCAGACTGGATTTAAGCTAATTTATCTACATCTGTTAGTGTTTTCTTAGCCTGTTATAAATGTATCTTTTGAAGAAAATGTATATATATATATAATATGCACTGTGTGCTCATTTGCATGTCATTTCCCAGAATCCCTGGCTACAGTGGAGCACTGTATGCTAGGTGATAATGGCGAAAAGCAGGGTTGCAGACCTGTCTAAGGCTGAGTCCCCGCTGCTGCTGACCGCGCTCATGCTTGAGAGTGGTGACATCACCAACTCTTCAAGCATGAGCATTCGGCTGTCCTGCAATAATTTTAGAGCAGGAGCGGGGGGCGTCGCTATGAAGGGAGGGGGCGTGTCATTGGCTGGATCGGGGCTGTGTGTGTGTCTGTCTGTGTGTGTGTGTGTGTGTGTCTGTGTGTGTCTGTGTGTGAACTCTTTGGGGCTTATTCTGTAAGGCACGATAAGTGCAGATTATGTGATATCGCCTGAAAACACAATTGACTTTAATGGTGCTTTCCTGCGATAGCCCGTCATCTGCACGTATCACTCCTTACAGAATAAGCCCCTTTAGCTTACATTTTGGAGACTTCAGTTAAATATGAGAAGTGGGTGTATGTTGATTTAGATTTGTAGATCCATGTGCCACACAGATGTTTGCTTAGACATGTTATTATTTAGTATTGTTCACCCTTGTTTCACTGTTTACATTAGTACACTATGGAACAAAGCCTTTAAATAATCAACTGTTCATTTGATGTTTCTTTATTTACTATAGGGAAATAAAAATTAGTTTCATATAGATTCATTGCTTTGTTGCCTTCTTGTAAATTTATTCCTCTTCTAAATCCACTAGAGCAGGGGGCTCAATTCCAGTACTCAAGCACCCCCTGGTCGGGTTTTCAGGATATCCCAGCTTTAGCCCAGGACTGGAGTTGAGCACCCCTGCACTATAGGATGAGGGAACGTAACAATATACCCAAACCCCCTCACTTCCTTCTTTAGTAAATCCTACTAATCCAATCACCACTGCAGTGACGTCTAGCTTCTTCCCCCCCAATCTCCCCAAACCTTCGTTACCTGGCACAGTTCCTCTGCTATTCATTGTTGGGTCCTTTCTTCGACCTGGATTTAAAAGAACAGATATAGAGGAACCTCACTCGACCTGGAGGGATAGTTGTATGTAGAGGTCTCTGCTACCCGGGAAGTTGTGAGAACAGCAACAAAAAGTTCACTTGTGTACTGAGAAAAGAAATCCCTTAGTGGTGCACTAGTACCGGAGAAACAATATATTCTTTGTAAATAAAACTTCAAACATTTTTTGGTATGGTTAAAATAAAACGTAATACAAAACAAACAGTGTGCTCTAAAATACAGTGACGTATAAAAGAAAAGATAAACCTATGCTTATGAGTGGGAAGTTCTGAATACATTGTGTAGCCCTGTTCTGTATGTATGTATGTCTTTATTTATATAACGCCATTAATGTACATAGCGCCTCACAGCAGTAATACACGTGATATAATCATATAAATAACAAATAATACAAATAACACAAAGGGAAGAAGCGCTTTCAGACATAAAAGTAACATTTAGGAAAGGGAGTCCCTGCTCCGAAGAATCTAATTGTTCTGATTTAACAGCCTTTTCTCTTGACTATCACCAAGAGTGCCACTCAGTGCCAAAGGATAAACTATATCTCACATCTAAGAAGGGATCTAAAATCTAGAATTTATATAAGTAATACATCTGATTATTAGGGAAGCCCCACCAGCAGACATATTGTTTCAACTCGAAATACAATATATGTTATTGACCAGTATATTTGCTAAAAACCGAGGCTATATCATAGGAGATAGGAGACTTTACCAGATACACTATACTTCTAGGAGTCTATATTTAGGCGGAGCATTGATGCTACAAATTATTTAGAGCCCTCCCGACCATTGTGTGTGTGTGTGTGTGTGTGTGTGTGTGTGTGTGTGTGTGTGTGTGTGTGTGTGTGTGTGTGTGTGTGTGTGTGTGTGTGTGTGTGTGTGTGTGTGTGTGTGTGTGTGTGTGTGTGTGGTAGGTTTTGGGGCTTCTGGAGCTTGCTGGGATACTGTGTGTTTATTAACTTTTCCCAGCTGGTCTCAGCTGTTTGGATGTTAGAACCCCCCCCCCCCCCCTCACTCCCTCCCACACCCCCCCCCCCCCCCAGGGTTTGAGCTCACTCGTCCCCACTTTCCAAGTTAGCAGGTCTTTTTCATGCTGCTGGGTTTGGACAGATCAAATGTGATAATTCTCCTTCCAAATATGGGGGTTAATGAGACTTTTAATCAGGTAGTGTTAGGACCTGCAAATTTGGTTATGCCTTGATGTGGCTTGCAGGCTTATAACGCTTTGGCCAAAGGGTTTAACTACATGACCCTTTTCAAGAGAATATGTAGGTATTTCACTGTGTATTTTTGTCATATTGGATGTAGCTTTGGGATTTTCTGTCTTTTTTGTGTACATTTTGCCATGCCCAGTAGCACTCCTTTTGACACTTATATACATTTATATATATATTATGTGGTATGTTTTGGGGTGTCTGGAGCTTGCTGGGATTCTGTGTTTTTATTCACCTTTTCCAGCTGGTTTCAGCTGTTTGGAGGTTAGTGGCCCGTCCAACCCAAGGTTTAAGCTCACTCCACCCCACTTTCCAAGTTAGCAGGTCTTTTTCATGCTGCTGGGTTTGGAAAGATCAAATGTGATCATTCTCCCTCTAAATATGGAGGTTAATGAGAATTTTAATCAGGTAGTGTTAGGACCTGCAAATTTGGTCATGCCTTGATGTGGCTTGCAGGCTTATAATGCTTTGGCCAAAGGGTTTAACTAAATTACCCTTTTTCAAGAGAATATATACTGTAGGTATTTTTGTCATATTGGATGTAGCTTTAGGCTTTTCTATCTTTTGTTGTATACATTTGGCCACACCCAGTAGCACTCCTTTTGAAACACACACACACACACACACACACATACACACACACACACACACACACACACACACACACACACACGCACACATATATTCTGTGGTATGTTTTGGGGCTTCTAGAGCTTGCTGGGATTCTGTGTGTTTATTAACTTTTCCAGCTGGTCTCAGCTGTTTGGAGTTTAGTGGCCCCTCCCTCCAAGGGTTTAAGCTCACCCCTCCCCAATTTCCAAGTTAGCAGGTCTTTTTCATGCTGCTGGATTTGGACAGTGATGTGATCCTTCTCCCTCAAAATATGGGTGTTAAGGAGAATTTTTATCAGGTAGTGTATGTATGTAAGAACAAAGAAAAAAAGAAAAAAATGTGTGTGGTGCTCTCAAGACAATCTGTGTTGTAAGGCAATATAGATTTAGATGGAAAACAACCCTAAATACATAATGTAATAAAGTCTTAAAGGATGCAGCCCGGTTATAATGATATCCCACAAGGCAAAGCAGTAAGGATAAAATCAATAACACCAGCAGGTGACCGGTAGATGAAACATCCTTTTTAAGCAGACACAATAAGTATGGACAGCATGGAATAAACTCACTTGGGAATCTTCATCCACCATAAGCAGTAAGTCCAAATGTATCCAGTGTCCCAGGGTTGAGTGTGCATCCGTAGTAGAGAGATCTTCAGGCAAAGATGGAGGGAGAAAAAACGAAGCACTAATATCCAGCTGTAAAAACAGCAATGAAAAAACAGGAGTACGTTCCCAAATAAAGCTATTTAATGGATCAGGAAAAGGTTACAAAACACACCAACGCGTTTCGGACCTCTACAGTCCTTTATCAAGGTGAATACAACAGTGACATACAGAGTGCAATTTATACTTACCACCCGTTCGCATGGGCCAGTTACAGACACTTCCGGGTACATCACATGGTGCGGGTGCGTGACCCTTGACCCGTGATGTAAGCCCGTCAGGTCTCTTAGCCACGCCGCATAGTTAGTAACCTGGCGAAACGTCACTGCGTGCAAGGGTAGGAGGGGCACGGCTTGTGTGAAAGACAAGCACACCCAAAGCCAGTGCTTCCTATTCCATGATGTTAGAACGCTTGACGTCACTCCGTCGACTCACACGTGACCAAGGAGGTCAAAACGCATTGTGTAACTAAGCAACAAGACCACATGCGACCCGTGGTGTATACATTTCAAAACAAAAAAACTTTATTGATATTAAAAAACACTCTCAACGAGGGAATGCATGGAAGCAAATAAAACAAATAAAAATGGGATTAAAAACAATTAATGAATAGTAACCTAAGATATCAGATAACCAAGGTCCTCATTGTTAGTTGTATAGTATTGTAAGGGTATTGGTGGAGCAAATATATGTGATAAAAAATAAAATCTAATCACAAATAGTATAATGCAACATAAATTGGCTCCATACCCAACGAGAGTGAAAAAGGACCGTAAAATAATAATATGTAAATTAATTATATATATCTCAAATGCATATTTCATGTACAGCTACATATTAGTTATTAACATTATCATATATATATTTATACAGTATTATGATTTATGTAAAGAATTTTTTTGGAACAGAATTAAGTATCAAACAGAAGAGACCCAATATCCCAATCTGAATTTAAGCTATATGGGATACGTGTTTGTAAAGTGAATATCCAATATAATTCTCTTCTGTTTAAGATACTTAACCTGTTACCACCTCGGATGAGACTAGTAGGTACATGTTCAATACCCTGAATAGACATGTTCTTTGGATCACCCATGCTGCAATGAGTGAAATGTTGGGATACAGGATGACTTAAATCTTTTTTAATAATAAGTCTTAAGTGTTCAAGTATACGAACCTTTAGGTTCCTAATTGTCTTCCCTATGTATTGTTTCCCACAACCACAACTTAACAAATAAACTACATAGGTAGTATCACAATTGATAAATGAATTGATATAGTATCTTCTACCAGTTTTGTGAGAAAAGAATTCTTTTTTACTAACCATATGTTTGCAAATTTTGCATTTGGAGCATGCATAATTGCCCTTGGGTAATTTTATAACATGAGTTTTCAACGAAGAAAATAAACTACCTGATACATGATTGGCGATTGTTTTGGCTCTGCTGAATACCAACTTGGGTCCCTCCTCATACACAGAATGTAAAATAGGATCTGCCGCTAACACTCCCCAATGTTTGTTAATAATTTCTCTGATCTTTTTAGATTGATTATTATGTTGAGTAACAAAATAAGGAGAGTGTGAGGGCTGCTTAGATTTTTTATCATTCACTCTGCTCAATAAGATAGATCTATCTAGATTAATCACCTCCCTGAAAGTTTTGTTAAGATCACACTTTAGATAACCTCTTTATGTATGTATGTTGTATATGTATGAATCATCTTTTTATTTTATTTTTACAGTACTTCACTCAAATGAGTGATATTGACAGAATTGCAGGACCGAATCACACAGGGATTTCATTGTGTCTCAATTAAACTGTGCCCGTCTAATTCAGAAGACGTGTATACAGATGTGTGTACAGTATATGAAAGTGCCCAAACGAAACCTTGCCAAGGCAAGGAAAGAAGGGGCCCCTATATACAGCACTCTAAATCCTAAGTAATGGGGATTAATCTAAAATGTAACCTTTAATAGGAATGCAAATAAAATAATGCAGGACAAACAAACGCTAATTATACATAAAAAAAGACGCACATTAACTTATACAGGGTATGGTTGGACCTTAGTAAAGTAAGTAGTCCTAAGAGATGGAAAATCTGATTAACCAGAGTGGTGATCAACATGTATTATATAGTGCAGCGCTGCACAAAGTGTGAGGCGCTCCCACAGGAGGGGCGCAGGAGTTTTTTGGGGGGTGCAGGCGGTTGAAGAGGCGCCGCGCTCTTCTTGAGACATTTAAATTAAATGCCGGGGATCACGTGAGGCCTCTGCAACTCACTTACCGGAGTTCAGACACGTTGCTGTGACGTGTGGCCATGGCAATGCGGCGTCAAATGACGTGGTGGTGTCATGAGGAGTGACGTCAAACGTCCGTCTCCATGGCAACGGGGTCACATGACATCACTTGACGTGACCCAGCGGCGTCATTTGACGCCGCCAAACAAGGCAGGGGGAGCGAGAGCGAGGGAGGGGGGGCTGGCAGGGGGCGCGGTTCCAAAACATTGCGCTCCCCTGATATAGTGTATCCCTATATGTCCTATTAGTAAATTGTCTCGAGTGTCTGAGTTAGAAACCAACTGGACACATTGTTGCACCACTAGTGGTCTTTCTATCAGTACAATCCCAAACCCTAACAGAAAGGTTGTCACAATGCATGCAGTTAGACCAGATAAGGCAAGAACACTAGTTTAGCCTATATCATCAGCCACAGTCACTCCTTAAATTGGAATAAATGACTGTTCATGTGATAATCCACAGAGAGCATTAGTCACACAATCGCAGTTTGTCTGAGTTCATAACTATGTATCAGGTAAGTATATAAAAACTATTAAATATATTAAAGCAACAGTGGGAGCATATATGAATTGCTTGCCTAACTATAAATGCTGATGGGATCAGCGTTCCGACGTCCACCACGAGGTGTGTAAAAGCAAGCCCTATATATAAATGCAAAGCTTGCTAGCTACTTAAGCAGAGGGATATACTTGTAATGAAAAGAGATGTCTAAATTGGCAATGGCGTCTGGTTCTAATGATTATATCCTATGTGGGAAATTGAGAAGACACTAATATGTATTACTGATATAGCAGCGACAATGTTTCTGGACAGATACAAGCTGGCACGCATACTCCTGCTAAGGCAGATAGCCAGTGGTGCACAAACTCTCCTAACTTGTTACTTTAAGATAGAGTAGTTTTTATATAGATATTCTCTCACCTCAGCACTATCACCTGCAGCTGCTTCACTCACCTCAGCACTATCACCTGCTACTGCCTCACTCACCTCAGCACTATCACCTGCTGCTGTGTCACTCACCTCAGCACTATCACCTGCTATACAAAACAAAGAAAATAACCCCTCCAAAAGCGCTTACCTACACTAAATTAAAGGTGTGATGAATAATGTGCTAAACGATAATAAGTGCTAGAACAACAAATAATCTAACAATTGCTGTAAGAGCAAGCAGCTAGGTGACAATAATGTCAGGTTATTCCAAACCTGATATAAAAAGTGCACAAACAATATTAAAGTCCCCAGCGCTAAAGTCCAAGATACCGTGATCTTCAGATAGTCTCTGATCTTAAAGATGATAGCTGGGCTCTGTTGAAAATGTTCCAGATGGGATGTGTCCTTGGAATAGACAGATGCACGTCTGAAATACAGGTGAGAGGCACACCTGATTGCGCAGCGTTTTTCTTGCAATCAGATCCCTATCTAAGACAGTGAAGATTCCTACTCACATAATGAACGCCAAAGTATTCAGTGGAGAGAATCTGTGCTTGTTCCTCTTCTTTCAGCTCCTCTCACAACCCCACGTGCAGGCAGCTTACTGGAGGTGGCCTCAATCCACAATGGCGTCGGGGGTGGCTCCGTTACGAACCCCCACCGAAGAGGGAAGGAATGGGCACAATATGGTGTAGTTTGAAACACTTTTAATTAGCTAAACACTAAAAAACACGGTAAAATACACTCACATGGTGCAATAACGATTGGTATTGCTCAAATTGCCGTCCGCAGCTTGCAAATCCTGCCCGTAGGATGCACAGAGTCCCTGCATGCAGACACGCTGGTAGACTGAGCGTGTGACGTCACCGCTGCTGGGAACTCTCCTTGCAAAAGCTACGGTTGCTGGGATGGCTCAAAAGACTAGACTCCTCCTCCCTACGCGTTTCGTGACACGTGGTCACTTCGTCAGGGGATAGTGGAGCCCAGTCTGTGATGCCTTTTGTACTCTCCCAAATGGAGAGAACCTCCTACTTGGGGTGGGACCTGGCTGCTGGAAGGAGGAATATCAGCTCTGATATTGACAGCGCGATAGGGGTTGGTTCCTTAGCATGAATAAGTGCATGTACACACATAGTTAATAAAGACTAAAATTTCTTAGTAGTAATGGCAATACCCACAATAATAAAATCGAACAGAAATGAAATAAAAGAATATCCTAATCGCATGGGGACAATCAGGGGTTACCATAATGCAATTAGCACAGTTTAAAATTGGTCAGTATAAAGACATTACACTTCATGGTTAAACTATACCACATCAGTGAATAGTGAAGTTTGATCAGTAATACCCTTTGTACTATCCCAAATGGAGAGAACCTCCTACTGGGGGTGGGACTAGGCTATTGAAAAAAGGAATATCAGCTCTGATAATGCCAGCGCGATAGGGGTTAATTCCTTAGTGTGAATAAACGCATGTCCCCGCATAGTATAAGGATAGGAACTGAAATTTCTTGGTGGTGGTGGCAATGTCCACAATAATAAAATCAACCTAAAATCGAATAAAGGTACATCCCAATCACATAGGACAAATATGGGTTACCATAATACAATTGGCTTGATCTAAAATTGGTAATAATAATAGTGACAATACAGTTCATGCCTAAAATATACCACATCAATGAATAGGAATAGACTAATGGTCCTTCAAGAAGGCTGCCAAGTCAAATTCAATGTTTAGACCTAGGGGGGTCAGGGTCTTAAGTGTGTAAATCCAATAGCTTTCTCTTTTGGAGACTAGATTAAGCCTGTCCCCCCCACGCCAGCTACTCTTTGGATTGTCAATTCCTACACACAATAACCCTTCAGGACTCTGATTATGATGTTGCCTGAAATGATTTGAGACACTGTGTGTCTCGAGGCCCCTTCTGATGTTATAAACGTGTTCTGCGAACCTTCGTTTAAGGGGTCTCCCCGTGCGGCCCACATACTGTAGGCCGCACGGGCATTCCAGTAAATAGACGCAGAAGTTGGTTTTGCAATTGATGAATGTTTTTATGTCATAGCTTTTACCTGTCACATTGGATCTGAAGGTCTTAGTTTTTTTACTATGTTTGCATCCAATGCAGCTTTGACATATATAGAAGCCTTTGAGATCTTTTAGCCATGTGACATGGTGATCTCTTAGACTGTCTAGCGGACAGCTAGGGGATAGGGAGGATTTTAAATTTTTTGCTCGCTTAAAGACTATTTTAGGTTTGTTGGGGAGTATAGTTTTAAGGATTGGGTCTCGTTGGAGAATGCTCCAATGTTTGGTTAGTGACTTGGATATAATTGGAGCTATACCACTATACTGTGTGATAAAAAACGGGAATGGGGCTTGACCCACGTCGGCCGTCTGTTTCCTACCACACAGTAGGGATGCTCTGTTGGTCTCATTGACCTCTTTAAACGCGAGATCCAATTCCTGATTCTTATACTCACGTTCAATGAACTTGGTTTTCAACTCCCTAATTTGATGTTGGTATACAGAAGTTTCGGAACAATTCCGTTTGATCCTAAGTGCTTGCCCCTTTGGGATGTTACGTAACCAAATGGGGTGATGGTGGCTGGATGCCAAAAGGTAAGTGTTGGCATCTACTTCCTTATGGAAGGATTTCGTGTGGATGATGTCATTTACTACATAAAGGGAGAGATCGAGAAAATTAATTGAAGTCCTATCATGACTGAACGTGAATCTAAGGTTCCGCATATTGTCATTCAGATATAGTTTGAATTCCTCAAGTCTGTCTAATGACCCCCTCCAGACACACAGCACATCGTCGATATACCTTTTCCAGAGCACCAGGTTTGCACCAAATGGGTGAGAGGACCTGATATGATCCTCTTCCCAGATGGACATAATAAGTTAGCGTAACTCGGGGCAAACCGGAGTCCTAGAACAGGACGTTGAGGTAGACGAGGACGTTGAGGTAGATGAGAAACTGAAACATTTTATTCTGGACGGAATCAAATTTATTCTGACGCATAATTTCTTCAGTCATGACCATAGGTTCTACCTCCAGACATGCGGCACTGCCATGGGCTCCAGGTTTGCCCCGAGTTACGCTAACTTATTTATGTCCATCTGGGAAGAGGATCATATCAGGTCCTCTCACCCATTTGGTGCAAACCTGGTGCTCTGGAAAAGGTATATCGACGATGTGCTGTGTGTCTGGAGGGGGTCATTAGACAGACTTGAGGAATTCAAACTATATCTGAATGACAATATGCGGAACCTTAGATTCACGTTCAGTCATGATAGGACTTCAATCAATTTTCTCGATCTCTCCCTTTATGTAGTAAATGACATCATCCACACGAAAACCTTCCATAAAGAAGTAGATGCCAACACTTACCTTTTGGCATCCAGCCACCATCACCCTAATTGGTGACGTAACATCCCAAAGGGGCAAGCACTTAGGATCAAACGGAATTGTTCCGAAACTTCTGTATAACAACATCAAATTAGGGAGTTGAAAACCAAGTTCATTGAACGTGAGTATAAGAATCAGGAATTGGATCTCGCGTTTAAAGAGGTCAATGAGACCAACAGAGCATCCCTACTGTGTGGTAGGAAACAGACGGCCGACGTGGGTCAAGCCCCATTCCCGTTTTTTATCACACAGTATAGTGGTATAGCTCCAATTATATCCAAGACACTAACCAAACATTGGAGCATTCTCCAACGAGACCCAATCCTTAAAACTATACTCCCCAACAAACCTAAAATAGTCTTTAAGCGAGCAAAAAATTTAAAATCCTCCCTATCCCCTAGCTGTCCGCTAGACAGTCTAAGAGATCACCATGTCACATGGCTAAAAGATCTCAAAGGCTTCTATATATGTCAAAGCTGCATTGGATGCAAACATAGTAAAAAAACTAAGACCTTCAGATCCAATGTGACAGGTAAAAGCTATGACATAAAAACATTCATCAATTGCAAAACCAACTTCTGCGTCTATTTACTGGAATGCCCGTGCGGCCTACAGTATGTGGGCCGCACGGGGAGACCCCTTAAACGAAGGTTCGCAGAACACGTTTATAACATCAGAAGGGGCCTCGAGACACACAGTGTCTCAAATAATTTCAGGCAACATCATAATCAGAGTCCTGAAGGGTTATTGTGTGTAGGAATTGACAATCCAAAGAGTAGCTGGCGTGGGGGGAACAGGCTTAATCTAGTCTCCAAAAGAGAAAGCTATTGGATTTACACACTTAAGACCCTGACCCCCCTAGGTCTAAACATTGAATTTGACTTGGCTGCCTTCTTGAAGGACCATTAGTCTATTCCTATTCATTGATGTGGTATATTTTAGGCATGAACTGTATTGTCACTATTATTATTACCAATTTTAGATCAAGCCAATTGTATTATGGTAACCCATATTTGTCCTATGTGATTGGGATGTACCTTTATTCGATTTTAGGTTGATTTTATTATTGTGGACATTGCCACCACCACCAAGAAATTTCAGTTCCTATCCTTATACTATGCGGGACATGCGTTTATTCACACTAAGGAATTAACCCCTATCGCGCTGGCATTATCAGAGCTGATATTCCTTTTTTCAATAGCCTAGTCCCACCCCCAGTAGGAGGTTCTCTCCATTTGGGATAGTACAAAGGGTATTACTGATCAAACTTCACTATTCACTGATGTGGTATAGTTTAACCATCAAGTGTAATGTCTTTATACTGACCAATTTTAAACTGTGCTAATTGCATTATGGTAACCCCTGATTGTCCCCATGCGATTAGGATATACCTTTATTTCATTTCTGTTCGATTTTATTATTGTGGGTATTGCCATTACTACTAAGAAATTTTAGTCTTTATTAACTATGTGTGTACATGCACTTATTCATGCTAAGGAACCAACCCCTATCGCGCTGTCAATATCAGAGCTGATATTCCTCCTTCCAGCAGCCAGGTCCCACCCCAAGTAGGAGGTTCTCTCCATTTGGGAGAGTACAAAAGGCATCACAGACTGGGCTCCACTATCCCCTGACGAAGTGACCACGTGTCACGAAACGCGTAGGGAGGAGGAGTCTAGTCTTTTGCGCCATCCCAGCAACCGTAGCTTTTGCAAGGAGAGTTCCCAGCAGCGGTGACGTCACACGCTCAGTCTACCAGCGTGTCTGCATGCAGGGACTCTGTGCATCCTACGGGCAGGATTTGCAAGCTGCGGACGGCAATTTGAGCAATACCAATCGTTATTGCACCATGTGAGTGTATTTTACCGTGTTTTTTAGTTTTTAGCTAATTAAAAGTGTTTCAAACTACACCATATTGTGCCCATTCCTTCCCTCTTCGGTGGGGGTTCGTAACGGAGCCACCCCCGACGCCATTGTGGATTGAGGCCACCTCCAGTAAGCTGCCTGCACGTGGGGTTGTGAGAGGAGCTGAAAGAAGAGGAACAAGCACAGATTCTCTCCACTGAATACTTTGGCGTTCATTATGTGAGTAGGAATCTTCACTGTCTTAGATAGGGATCTGATTGCAAGAAAAACGCTGCGCAATCAGGTGTGCCTCTCATCTGTATTTCAGACGTGCATCTGTCTATTCCAAGGACACATCCCATCTGGAACATTTTCAACAGAGCCCAGCTATCATCTTTAAGATCAGAGACTATCTGAAGATCACGGTATCTTGGACTTAACGCTGGGGACTTTAATATTGTTTGTGCACTATCACCTGCTGCTATGTCACTCACCTCAGCACTTTCACCTGCTGCTGTGTCACTCACCTCCGCACTTTCACCTGCTGCTGTGTCACTCACCTCAGCACTTTCACCTGCTGCTGTGTCACTCACCTCAGCACGTTCACCTGCTGCTGTGTCACTCTCCTCAGCACTATCACCTGCTGCTGTGTCACTCACCTCAGCACGTTCACCTGCTGCTGTGTCACGCTCCTCAGCACTATCACCTGCTGCTGGTTCACTTCGTTGACTTGTTCAGAGAGCGAAAAACAGCACACGCCATCAGGAAAAAGTTTATTTTACTGTGGGAGCTGGCAAACTCAAATTCGCCACACTTTCATTGCCAAGTCGCCACTTTGGCGATTGGCGACAGGGTTGCCCACCTCGGATCTAGCTAGAAAGCAGAGATTATACAATTCATAAAATCAGTTAATTCCTAAATATATATAAAGGACCAAATTCTCTTATGATATCCAGAATGAAGCAATACATTTCAAAGGGCTAGGATAAATAGAGATGATTGTTAATATATATAAAAATTAAAACAGAGAAGCATAATAAAATATATTATAAACATTAAAATATGTATAGAAAATTAGACCTAGAATGAACGTAAAGATCATCAAATTAGAAAAGCACTAATATCAATATTGACATTGAGTCCTGCAGGTGTCAATGTGCCCAATTGGTGGATCCAAAAGGTCTCTCATTTTATTAACTCTAAATCCCTATTTCCCTATCTCCAGTGGGGTAGGACATGCTCAATGCCCATGTAGATTAGTCCTTTTGGATCAGCTTGGTGTGCAATAGAAAAATATTTTGAAACACTGTGGGTTAGCAATTTCCTTCTAATATTACCCACGTGTTCCAAAATCCTTGTCCTAAGTGGGCGAGTGGACTTTCCTACATATTGGTGAACACATGGGCATTCCAACAGGTAAACTACATATTTCGTCCGGCAATTCTTATGCCTATTGACCTTATATCCTGTATTTTTGGACTCGAATTGTTGAATATTCTGGGAGCTAAAACTACAAGCTTTGCAACTTTTGCAGTTACTGTATAAAATCCTTTTGTGATATTTAACCAGATTGAAGTTACCCACTCATTATCTCTAAATGCACTCTGTGCCAGCTTGGTCTTTAGGTTTGGGGCCTTTCAAAAATCATCTTTGGTTTGTCTGGAATAGGATCACCCAATATTAGATCATTCTTTAATACGTGTCAGTGCTTATTTAAAATCTGTTATATTGTGGGACAAATGGCATATCATATTTTGCTGAAGTACAGTAGAGGCAACGCTTATTCTAACATTTGCTTTAAACTAGCCGGGTTACATTCCGGGTATGTGCTGGGTATGTTCTGGGCTAGTTTGAGGCATGTTTAAGGCATTTCTGCATTGACTAACGACCCATAGGATTAACACAGCAGGGATCCCTGGCAGTCCAATTCAGTTTGAATGGGACTGCCAGGGACCCCCGCTGTTAATCTGATAGGCCATTAATCAATGCAGAAATGCTGGGGCTAGTTTAAGGAAAGTTTAAGGCATGTATTCAGAATGTACCTGGGTGTACCTGGGTCTTTTGGGGAATTGCCACTGGTTTTTGATAAAATAATCGCTGCCTCTACTGTAGTTTTTTGGCAATAGATATATTGTATACAGTGCACTCTTAAACTTTAATATATGTACAGTATCACTTCTCGCTGTACAAATTGGTGCAGGGGCAGGGAATTTGCTGTTTGCATAGACTACACAGACACCATCCCATCCACCCCACCTTGCTACTATCAAGCTTTAACGTATCCACCGGGCTGCCAAGGTCCTCTCTCCATTCATTCTGTCTTTAGCTCACAGAATTAGAAAAACTGTGCTCTGCCCGCCTTCTCTTCCTATTGCATGACACGCATAGCCTAAGCGTTCCATAGCCACGCATGCGCAAAGAGAGAGAGCACACAAGCCAAGCTTTTAGAAGCTCAGTAACTTGGTGTATAATGTGACAATCGGTTGAAAATAAAAAAGAAATGGGTGAATCGATTTGGCACGTAGAGAAATCATATATAAATAATAAGAAGGTATATACTGTACATTATTTACACACTTTGCAAATGCTACTGTCCACTGTATGTACATTGACTCCTTGTAACACATGGGTTTTGTGAGGGGATTAATAAATAAATAAATAATTTAAGTCCTGTGAATGGTAAACAAAAAGCAAGGAGATTAGTGGAAGTAACAGCCAAGTTACACAAATTGATGTCCTTCTGCATCAGAAGGTGTCTTATAGCATAGCACCACTTAGTAAATATGGGCAATTATCTACCCACATCTTCCTTAATTAGAGGACATAAACATTTTGTGCAGGGCAATTGTAGATAAAAAGACATATACAAATAGTGTAATATAACTAATATAGTAAGTAAGGAGGTGTCGCTTGGACAAGTTTATAAATTATCATATATAATATATACAATGTTACTGGATCAAACCATGAATTAATAATAGAGTTATCAATTAGTGACTCCAATTCTGTTACTCTCCCTAGATGCATTGCAGATTCTTCTCTGATTGGTGAATATTATTTGAGAATAGTTTTGTCCTGTACTTTAGAAGTTGCCTGTTGGACTGTGACTTCTGGTGGAACTATATGATGTAATAGTCAAGGGATGTTTGGTTAATTCTCTGGATATCAATCAGACTTCTTCAAGTATTCCTGTGCGCTAACTGAAGATCACATATAAAGGTCCCTGAAGCAGAACATTGGGAATATCATCATTTGCTGGGCTGCTCAGTGTTTGCAGTAATGTCCCTGCATTGGAAAACACAGTTGTTAAAGAGATCATCTCTGCACAACATGCTCCCTGCACCAGAAAAGGTGTTAAAGGCATCATCTCTGCACATGAGGTTCCCTGTATCAAATATATAGACTCCATCAAGGTGGGAGCTGAGATCTAAGGTATGTACTTAATTACAAATACGTAACAGTTAAAGTCAGTGATAGAAAAAAAAACTTCAGCTGTGACTGTTTTTATCTTAATGGTTCTGGTTAACACCTTAAATGTGACATGAGTGATACATAACAGATATTAAGTGCAATGAAATGATAAAAGTATTTATGTAATTGCATGTAAAATACAGCATGCAGGGCAGATCTGGAGATAGCAGCAAGGCAGCCTGAAGTGCATACAGTAGCTACTAATTTTTAGAACAAGAAAAAGACTTGTAATTACTGCTGGACATGCCACATTCTGACATATTGAGGCTCTGGGAGTGGGTAAGATTTCTCATTTCATGGCATCTTAAAGATGAACTTTTTTGTGGAAGAATTGTGGGTAACATTCTTGTTTGATTCAGAGCATATTATTCACCTCCGATGAGGTTGCAGCGAGGTGATTCTTTCATTTTTGACAGTCGCCTTCAGGAGGTTTTGTTATTTCTAACACAAGATACTCACACATTATTACCCACTCCATGCAAGAGTGTGACTCATACTGTATGTCTGTGTATTATTGACATTTACAACGATATGGTGGAGCTATTTGAGCACCCAATACCCTCTATCAAATTTTTAGAACATGCTAGTTTTATACATTTCTTTCATTCATAAATATAACCCTACATATTAAAGAATAAAAAGCAGAAGCTTTATGATATTTTTGGTACTTATTTCGTAATGAGTAAGAGATACCCTTTTACTGTACTGCTATTTTTTTATAAAAGTATAATTTTGTTCTAATTGATGCTGTGACATTCCCCTTATAATATACCTACACTATAAGACTGTATGTAACAGTGTCACTTCCAGCCATGACAGGGATGATATGTATCTTATGTTCCTTGAATTGGGGAGGGGAATGCACAACGTAAACCTTCAATGTATTGTACTGTAGGCACCAAAAGAAAATGGGTTGTTGGCGGGCACTGCGTAGGAACTTCAGCCAAGAAATAGGATTAAAATCAGCTTTATTGAAACATGGTGCTGGACATCACAGAAATTTCTATCCTCTGACGCGTTTCGTTCCGATCAGGAACTTTATCAAAGAGTAAATGAAGTCTCTTCACATGAATCTTAAATAGGCAGGTTCCCTTCCCCTATTGGCTGAGATACACACGCACAGGAGAAAACACTTAGGAAATCATTGAAATTAAAGCCTCATGTGGAGAAGAACCTTGGCCATATATAAGATCCATAGTGAATACACAAAACACACAAATATAAGTGATAACATAAAACCACATACAAAAAATCTATAAAAATATTAAAAACAACTTTGTGTGATGTGCAGCAACCTAGATATAAAAAAAGAATTATATTATATTCAACAGCACTGGATGGAACCTAGAATACATATGAGGAATAGGTGGAGAGAACAAGCTTTTGTTAAACGTCATAAACATTTCATATACATATAATATCACGTTGCATATTTCATGTCAAAATAATGATTAATAATGGATTGAAATATTTTTATATAAGTATCTTTTTGAAAAAAATACCTAAATGACAACATAATTAATTATAAGATGAATCTAATTAATTAAAGAGACATCTAAACACTTGGTAATACTTGTATTTATGTATCTAATACAAGTGTGTGTATATGTATACATAGTCTCCAGGACAACTGTATCACCGGTCCAAGTCTTGAATAATTAATATATGAAAACGGAAAAAATGGAAAAAATGAAAAAAAAAATGAAAAAATTGGAAAAAAATGAAAAAAATTGAAAAAATTGAAAAAAAAATTGAAAAAATGAATGAATGAATAAAAAATTGAAAAAAAAATATTGAAAAAAATTGAAAAATATATATATATATATATACTGTGTTGAGATGCATGGAGACACACTCTCAAGACTCCCCCACCGTCAACCATGAAGGAAGTGTTTTAGCTCCCACTCATGGTTAATGCCATGTGGATGGAGAGTGTTGAGAGTGTATATCCAATACATCTCCTGTTTGTTGAGGGTATTTTCCCTGTTACCACCCCTAGGGTGGCATGGTATGTGTTCTATTGCAGAAAAGGAAAAATTATGAATGCCACCTTTTGGGCATTGAGCAAAGTGTCTGGGGACTGGATGATTTAAGTCCCTTTTCTTGATTAACCTCACATGCTCAGCTATCCTTGTTCTGAGTGGTTTTATAGTGCGGCCCACATACTTGTGCCCGCACCCACAAAAAAGAATGTAAATGACATATGAAATATTGCAATTGAGAAAATTCTTGATGTAATATTTCCTGAGGTTATCATTATATGAAATGTATTTAATTTGGGATGCATACTGGCACATAGACCAACTTCCACAACTATTAAAGCCTTTTGGAATGCTCTTAATGTGTGTTAAATTTGATTTAGAGTTAAACATGCTGGGTGACAGGTGGAAGCCCAAGGTTTTGGCTTTCTGATATGAAAATCTTGGACCCTGTTGTAATATTGGGCCGATGTCGTTATCTAATAACAGTGTATGCCAGTGTTTAGATATAATCCTGCAGATATCCTGAGATTATAAATACTGATGAAAAAAGGACTTCTTGTGTCCTCCGATCTCGATAATATATCTCTGTCTCTTTTGGAGATGTAGTTTCTATTTTTCTTACATATAAGTGTACTTCTCTCAGTACTATCTGCTTTGGCAAAAGCTGCTGCTATATCTCCAGCTGAGTATCCCCATTCCAAAAACCTATCAGACATCTCTTTGGCACGAGATAGAAATACCTCATTATCTAAGCAAAGTTTTTTTAATCTAATAAATTGAGCCCCTGGGATGTTTTTGATCAAAGAACGTGGATGGGAACTTTGTGCACATAGAAGTGTGTTTCTCGAATTCTGCTTCCTATAAATGTCCGATTGTATGGTTTTATTACCATCAATATAAAGGAGTAAGTCCAAAAAATGAATATGATTAATGTGGTGCTCAAAGGTGAATTTAATGTTATAAGTGTTATTATTAAGATAATCAAAAAAAGAAAAAAGTGAATTTTCGTCACCCTTCCAAATAAAAATCAAATCGTCAATATATCGCCTGTAATAGACGATATTGTGACGATTTGGATTGTTGCTGTGAAAGATAAAACGTGACTCCCATAATCCCATAAATAAATTTGCGTACGAAGGTGCAACGCTTGTGCCCATTGCGGTGCCCAAATTCTGTAAATAAAAAAGTGAATCAAATAAAAAATAATTGTGCGTTAATAAAAATGATATAGATTCCAAAAGAAAAGTGCAATGTGATATAGATAGAGTGGATTGATCTAAAAAGTGTTCAATGGCTTCTAAGCCATGTCTGTGTTCAATAATAGAATACAGGGAGGTCACGTCCATAGTGACCCACCTGTATTCGTGTGCCCAAGATAAATCCTGTATACTGACGAGGAAGTCTGTAGTGTCCCTAATAAATGATGGTAATTTGAACACCAGGGGTTGTAAGAACCTGTCCACATACCGCGATAACCCATCTCCCAAAGATCCAATACTCGCAATGATAGGCCGACCAGGAGGGTCCACCAGCGATTTATGGATCTTTGGAAGATGGTGGAATACCGGAATCACGGGATGTGGACAGGAGAGAAATGAATGTTCTTTTTTGCTGATAACATTTAGAATTTGCCCCATCTCTAGCAATTTCAATAGCTCAAGACGGTACTCAGATGTAGGATCACATTTGAGACTATGATAGGTAGTTCTATCTTCCAATTGTCTAATGGCTTCAGCATGGTATTGAGATTTTGACAGTATAACCAATGCACCTCCCTTGTCAGCATTTTTGAGAACTATATTGTGTTCTCTTTTAATACATTCAATTTGCTGAACCTCTGTATAAGATAAGTTACCAGATTTGACATAAGAACTTGTGAAGCCCTTGGATAATATGCGTAAATCCCGCTCAACCAATTGTTCAAACAATGCAATAGAAGGCCCCCTATTGAAATTCGGACAAAACAATGATTTAGGGCGATAGCCCGAGTCCTCATGACCAAAAAATGGCTGACTGTGTGTAGTAAGGGGTTCTCCTTGTAGTTCTAATAAGGAATCCATATCAGAAATAGTGCAGTTCTCCTTAAAGTTCAAAACTGGAACATCAATAGTAATGGATTAATCAACTGGTTGTGCAGGCTCCTCCAAAGGTTCTATAACTTCAAATCTGTTTCTAGTTGACATCATTTTCTTTAAAGACAATTTTCTCGTGAATTTTTGTAAGTCTATTACTGTCTTGAATAATTGGAAATTCTGGCTAGGAGCAAAACCTAGACCCTTATTGAGAACTAACAATTGGTCTAGGGTCAAATCTACTCCTGATAGATTGATAATATTATCTATGGGTTCTAATCGTACTTCTTTCTTTTGGACCTCCCTCTGCCCCCCTCGTTTTCTCGTGGATCTCCGCGTTCTCCCCGGCCTTTGGCCCCCATTTCTAAAAAAGCTGACGAGGGTTGCCCAGATCCTTTGGAATTTTTAGATTGAGTAGATGAGGTGGTGACATTATCAGAGTATTTGGAGGTCCCCCGATCCTTAGAGTATTCTCGTGATCTATCAAACGAAACGGAATGAGCTCTTGATTCTGGATCAGAGACAGAAAAGTCCGATTCAAAGCTAGACGCTTCTACCCGTGTATTTTTCAGAATGGATTTATTAGGTAAATTCTCAGATTTTCTTTTGGGATATTTTTTGGATTTAGGAGTGCTGGAGCCAGTAATTTCCCTCCCCATTATGGGTTTTTGCCAGCAATAGACTTGGTTTTTGACATAATCAATACGGTCCCTTTCAAACTTTTGGTGTTTTTTATCGCTAATTATGTCCTCAGTTATTTCTACATTAGAGGACAATGTTTTATCGTTTTTAACGAATTGATCCCTTTTATTGAATGGCTGTAATTTTAGCCTAAGATTATTAATCTCTACCATGAGGCTTGACTTCTCGATTGTTTTTTGTTGGATAATTAAATTCATCAGTTTTACAGAACATGTGTCAAGGATTTCAATCCAATCTTGTTCAAACTGTTTGCTCATGAAGCCAAATGATGGAACTTTTTTAATTCTTAAGCCTCTTGGGATCCGATTGCATCTTATATAGTTCTCTAGTGAGGTAATATCCCACCAGAGTCTTATATTTTCAACTAAAAGTTTCTCAAGTTTGACAAAGTGATGAGTCAAATCCGAGGGTTCGTCACAAATAACATCAGAAATGCCATCAAATAAATGTGTGGCCCTTCTTGATCTTTTGGTATTGTCCCCACAAGTGTATACATAAGTGTTATCAACTGGAGCCATTTCTCCATTTTCCTCTCCACTGAATTCCTCCATATTGTGCAAAAATGTATAATTTTATATGTATAAGAACAAGTCCTTATGGTTTAAAAAGTTGAAAAAATTGAAAAAATTGAAAAAATTTAAAAAATTGGCTGAGTTCCTTATAAGGTATAGATCATAGGAGATGCTTATTTGAGTAAAAAGAAATGAAACCCATACATGTAGCCTTCCGAGAAGGAGATTGATAAATAAATCAATATTGTATATAAATATACACCCTATGAGCTACCTGGACAAAGAAACAGTCTATAGAATAAGGGGAATGAACCCCATAATGTCCGGTGCTCTAAGGAGTGTATGTAGCATGGGTGAGTACAATATAAGCAATCTCAAATGTACATGTGTAGAATGAAGACAATCCCTGCTGCAATGATGTATTCAAATGTCCATAAAGATATAAATGAGGGAACGGAAATGCAGACTACAAACCTAGGAGGGGGGCCAGTTGTGCAGGAGTTAGTGTGGAGACTAGATGAGAAGCCGTGTGAAGACTCCTCTCCTGTGCTCACTAATCAACCAAAATCTGCTGCCCTTACCCGCCTGGTGTCTTCATTGCTCCTTCAAGGCTTCCCGGTCTCAGCTCCACAGTGGCCGCGCTTCTGCCTGACGTCACCGCTGTCGCCAACCTGCTTGCTCCGGGAAGAATTCCGACGTCGTGTCACGTGTACCGGCAAGCCGCGCAACCGCAGATGGAGGCGGCTCCGTGGCAGACGTCTTATGCAGCAGGGAATCGCTTGCGTGCTCCAGCCCAGAAATATAGTAAAAGAAAATGGGTTGTTGGCGGGCACTGCGTAGGAACTTCAGCCAAGAAATAGGATTAAAATCAGCTTTATTCAAACATGGTGCTGGACATCACAGAAATTTCTATCCTCTGGCGCGTTTCGTTCCGATCAGGAACTTTATCAAAGAGTAAATGAAGTCTCTTCACATGAATCTTAAATAGGCAGGTTCCCTTCCCCTATTGGCTGAGATACACACGCACAGGAGAAAACACTTAGGAAATCATTCTACACATGTACATTTGAGATTGCTTATATTGTACTGTAGGCACCATAGTGTTATTGCTATTGGTTATTTGTAAGAATCCAATATATTTTGAAGTTGGGTTTAATAGTCCATTCGCTGAATAGAAATAAATATTACTAAGAGTCAAATAGACAGAATGCAGGAAGATCCTTACTATGTAAGTGGAAGAGGAGCCTGGAATCAGTGTCATTTTTTTGCTCTTGGTAAATGACTTCCTATGAATACTGATGATAATAAACAGTTCTCTCTCTTTCTCCATGTTATCCTCTCTCAGGTAATGGACAAGCACAACCAGAGCACAGTCACAGAATTCCTTCTTCTAGGGATGACCGGGAGTCCATTTGGAGTCAGGATCTTTCTCTTTGTACTTTTCCTGGTGACTTACATTATCACATTAATTGGGAACCTTCTTATCATTGTATTGATTTCAACCATTAGCCAACTCCATTCACCCATGTACCTATTCCTGAGGAATTTATCTGTGTGTGAATTATTGCTAACCACAGTAATTGTCCCTCTTTTGCTACATGTCTTGTTAGCTGAGAAGAGCCTTATATCCGTCAGTGGCTGTTTCTTTCAGTTTTATGTAATGTGTTCTGCACTAGCTACAGAATGCTTCCTTCTTTCAGTGATGTCTTATGACCGTTATCTGGCTATCTGCAACCCATTGCATTACGCCGCTCTCATGAACCACAAGCTGTGCCATCAGCTGGGCTTCTTGTGTTGGTTGGCTGCTTACGTGATTGCAGTAATGACAAATGTCCCAATCTGCATATTGCAGTTCTGTGGCCCCAATATCATGGACCATTTCTTCTGTGATATGACCCTTCTATTGGATCTTTCCTGCTCAGACACAAAAGCTGCGAAGATAACTGTTCGTGTGTTTTCTGCTCCTCTACTTTTCTGCCCATTTGCAGTCATCTTTTCCACTTACATGTGCATCATCTTGACCATCCTCAGGATGCCCTCAGCCACAAGCAGACAGAAAGCCTTCTCCACCTGCAGCTCCCACCTTGCTATTGTAGCCATGTACTATGGGACACTTGTTATTGTGTATGTTGTACCATCCAAAGGCTACTCATTTAATGCAAACAAGTTCTTGTCTCTGCTCTACAGTGTGGTGACTCCATTATTAAACCCCATTATCTACAGTCTGAGGAACCAGGAGATCAGGGTGGCCCTAAAGAAAATGTTATGTGACATGAAGCAATGGGCACATATTTAAATCTAAACCAATTGTTTAATACACATTGCAATGAAAAATAAATATTTCAATCAATTACAGATTTCTCTGGCATTTATCATCCATTCATTCAAACTGCATGTTCTCCAGGAAAGGGATATATTGCACAAAATGCCACTGCTGGGGAGTCCTACAATGCTTTGTGGCAGTGAAAGAATTAACTCATTAGGCTCTGTTATCATTCATGTAGACACAAAGATGACACCTCTATTGGGTTCCTTGCCAGGTTGCATTGAAAGAATGCCCATATTTTATTATTGTTACCAAACTAGGAGGAGTGAAAAGTCTATAGGCAGTGTGCCATGTACAAAGTTAAAGAAACAATCAATGAAAGGGGGAAAACATAAAAACACTACACAATTGTTACATATCAATAGATATAAAGCAAAAAAAAAAGGCAATATGGGGAAGTCAGGGGGGGGGGCTTACACTGATTCTTCTTTGACCCTGTACTTGGCATAGTGCCTATGATTTATCACCTCCTCCTAGTATTTTGGTGTTTTACTTTTCCCTTCACTCCCATTGTTTGCTTATCTTGGACACCATTTTGATAAGAGTATTTTTGAGTATTATTGATATTGGGGATAAGACACCCTTCATTTACCTTAATTCTGTGCATATTTCTGGTTAGCACAAGTCATCTCCAACATTAAGGTAAAGATCAAGAAAGCGAATATGATGAAAATGATGATGGTGAGTGAACTTGAGATTGGACGGATTTGCATTCAAGAAATCAATAAAAGAATGTAATTCTTCAACAGTGCCCATCCAGGTGATGAGAAGGTCATCTATATTGTGACGATAAAATGTCACTAAGTGGCAATAGGGATTTCCATCTCCAAACACGTGGGCCGTCTCCCACCAACCCATGAAAGGTTGGCATAGGAGGGGCGCAAAGCATGTGCCCATGTCAGTCCCACATGTTTGGAGATAGTAAATAATTATGTGTCAAAAGAAATGTTGTGCTATCCAGAATGAAAATAATGTGTGCTGGTGACAAAGGGGATGAAGATTCCAAAACAATTCAAATAGCTGTGAGACCATGGTGATGTGCTATAATTGTATTGAGACATCCACAGCAACCAAAATGTGATTTGATATCCAATTGAAATCTGAGAAAAGAGATAGTACATATAAAGTGTACAAAAGATATGAAGGAAGTGTAGAAATTAAAGGTTGCAAGCAGTGATCAATGTAAACAGAAAGATGCTCACCCAGTGACCCAATGCAAGAAACTATTGGTCTACTTGGTGGAAATTCCAGAGATTTATGTATTTTTGGCAAATGATGGAATATACGAACAATGGGATGACGACAGTAAAGGTATTCGGATTAATAGAGAGAACTAGAAGATCCCTACCCATATCAAGCAAATCATATAATTCCATAAAAAATGGATTAGTTGGATTGGATTTTAATGAAACATAGGAAAGATGATCATTTAACTGTCTGTGGGCTTCATGATTATAATATTTACGATCCAAGACAACCACTGCTCCACCTTTATCAGCATTCTTTACCACAATGAATTACTTTTTTTAATGCGGTAATAGCATTACGTTCTTTGAAGCTCAAATTGCTTTGATGTTTCATATTCATTGTGCTACAGATGCCCTTAGAAAGGAGTAATAAATCTCTTTCCACAGCCCTATGAAAAACATTGTAGCACTGGCTCTCATAAAAGGTTGCACAGAATGTTAGAGTTCAAGCCAGATTCTTCTCTTCCAAGAAAAGACGTGAGTGGATCTCGTTGGTCAGTCTGATCATCAAGTAGCTCTGTCAAGTCTTGAATGTAACATTGATCTTCAACGGTTAATGTCTGGTGACATCATATATTGGCATATTATCACTATCTCCCTCGATACTTGTGTCTAAATTGTCTTTTATGAAAGTGTTGTCTTTTTTTTTCTTTGAAAAATCTCTTGAGTGTAAGTTTGAGTAAATTTGTATAGATCTACTACATTAGAAAAGAGATTAATGTCCTTGTCTGGTGCAAAAGTTAGACCAAAGTTCAGGACTGAAAGTTCTGCTTGAGTCAAGGTGTATTTAGAGATATTAATTACATTGGTATTTTCAATGGTCCTTCCTTTTCTGTGCTGCTGCCACCCACCAACTTGGTCTTTGTTATACGTCCATTTCTTCTTTGTTTATTGATGATGAGCGTCTTGGTGTTATATTGCGATTCCACTGTGTCCTTCCTGGAAGGCGTCTCGTCTGCCGAGGAAACGAGGGAATCATTTTCTGAAAAGGAAACACTGTACGGTACAAATTCATTATCGGATAATTCAGAGTCCATATTTCTTCCCATTTTATAAACCAATTTCTGAGATTTTCTATGTATAGATTTAGTTGGTCTTGGAGATTTTTTGTTTTGTAAATGGTTACAAGGGAATGATCTCATAGACTGCGGTTTCTGCCAGATATATCTGATTTTGTTCATAATCAATTTGATCACGTTCATATTTGTTTTGTTTGCATAATATTTTTTTCAAGATTGTTAATGCGTTGTGTCTGTTTATCATCCATATGGTTACATTTGTCAATGTGTATGAAAGCTTAAAGCTTTGTTTGAAGTTCCTTAACTTGTTTCTCTGCTGATGCTTTTCGTTAAGTTTAAATTGAATAATAAGTTCAATTACTTTAAATGAACATTGACAACAAGTCAAAAGTAGGTGCTTTGGTCAACCTAAGCCAGAGTGGTATCCTTTTACTCTTTTGGTAATTCTCTAACATTATAATATCCCACCACATTCTCAAGTCTTGGGCTATATACTTTTCTAATCGAAAAAATTAGTCTTTAGATCTTGTGTATCTTCACAGAATAAGTATTTTTCTCCATCAAAAACTAAATCAGCGTTTTTGTTTCTTGCAGACAGATTGAAGCAATGTGTGTCCATGTCTGGGTGAGCATTCCGGTGTGTATCCATTGTTAGATCGTTAGTAATAATTGACACTCTTTTACAAGTCAGTATTAAAAAAAAGAGAATACAGTATGTCCAAAAATGTATCAACGTGAAAAAAAAACAACATAATAAAAAAAAAAATGTCATTACGTTTCCTGAATTTTATCCCGTACTAAACATTCAAGTAGGTTCCCCAGTATTGATGTCAGGCTTACACGTCTGTAATTCCCCAGTTGAGATCAAGCTCCCTTTTTAAATATTAAATACAGTACTGTAGGCACCAAGTCTGCTTTACGCCAATCTTGTGGTACTGAGCCTGTGGAAATTGAGTCCTTGACTATTAAATGTAATGTTTGGCTATTACTGAACTTAAGTCCTTAAGAACTCTTGAATGTATGCTATCAAAGAAAAGATCTTTTTGTTCACTCCAGCGTACATCTGCGTTGCCCCAAAGGCGCACAGCCTGATGGGGCCCCCCCAAGAACTGCTCCCCTCTGCACAGGACCAGCGTGCTAAGGGTTAACATGTGCTTGTCCTTTGTTGAATCGGCAACCCCACCCACTGGAATGTTAATGAGCCATGGGGACACAAAGAAAAGATCTTTTTGTTCACTCCAGTGTACATCTGCGTTGCCCCAAAGGTGCACTGCCTTTGGCGCAGCCGAAGGGCAGCCAAAGGGCGTGAGCCGTTTGCTGATGTTAGTTGATGTTAAAGCTGCTCTTTTTCTATCTGAAAATCACAAGCCCTCTATCCCCTGTACCCAATTTTCCTACTCTATCTGTCCATGAAATGTCTGTTAAGTGACTGTTTGACCTCTTTTCTTTTATTGTAACCATGTATTTTTTATAACTCTGTGCCCAGGACATACTTGAAAATGAGAGGTATCTCTCAATGTATTACTTCCTGGTAAAACATTTTTATAAATAAATAAATAAATCTGGGCCAGGTGCCTTATTTACTTTAGTTTTATCAGACCGCCTATGAACTTGTTTCTCAGTTAACCAATAGTTTGTTAATATAGAGGTGGCTGCCTACTTTAGCACTACAATTGCAGTTGATTCTTCCCTGGTAAATACAGGTTCAAATAATTCCTTTAATACAATAGCTTTTTCCTTATCTCCAATAATTTGCCTGCCCATCTCACACTGAAAGGTTCCTATTTTTTCTTTTCTATTTTTTTTTTTGTTATTAAGGTACTTAAAGAATTTTTTAGAGTTGATCTTACTTTCTATTGCAAACTTTTTTTACATTATCCATTTTTGCTAACTTTATTGCCCTTTTGCAACTTTTGTTACATTCCTTATAATTCTGATATGATGTCTCTGTCCCGTCTGAATTCATAGTTACATAGTAGATGAGGTTGAAAAAAGGCATACATCCATCAAGTTCAACCTATGCTAAATTTAGACAACAGATACTTTATCCTATATCTATACTTCCTTATTGATCCAGAGGAAGGCAAACAAAAAACCCCGGTGACATATCATCCAATGATATCTCATAAAGGGAAAAATTAATTCCTTCCCGACTCCAAAAGATTTTGAAATCAGATTACTCCAAGAATCTAAACGCCTGACTCTTCTTTTCCATTTCCTCCCCTACCTGTTTATTTAGCCACATTGGTTTAGACTTGTTTCTTTTATATTTAATACCCAAGCATATACACTGATGTGTTTTTATAACAATGGTTTAAAGACTGCCCATTTACACTGCCGACACAGTTTATCCGAGTGCGGCTCATTCCGCAAGCCGGGAAATGTCCCGGCTTGCGAGCCGCACTCCCTCAGCGTGCCGCGCATCACCGATGCGCGGTCACGCATCATCTGGTGCCAGCGCCCCCTGCACGCGCGTCCAGGGCTCCCCGAGGGAGCCCTGGTGTCCCACGATCGCGGGACGGCGGCAGGGGGTTCCGGGGGACCCGGCGGACCCGGAAGCGGTAGGGAGAGCGCCCCGATCGGAGGGCGCTCTTCCGCTGCTTCGGCGCGCGCCCGTCACCCTGCGGCGCGCGCCAGGATACTGCTGCAGCCAAGAACGGGCAAATGCTCGAATAAACTTGGCCGCAGCAGTATCTTCCACATTTTTCCCTGCAAAAACATCATCCCAATTTATTCCTTGTAGATAGATTATTTCTCAGTTTATAAAAATCTGCCTGTCTAAAGTTTAAAGTCTTTGTTAAACCCAAGTAATATGGTTCTTGATCATTTATTGCAAATGAGACCATGTTATGATCACTGCTACCCAAATGTTCCCGGACTTGAATATTTGTTATTACTTCTACATTTTTTGATATTACCAAATCCAGTATTGCCCCTCTCCTGGTTGGTTCCTGGATTATTTTGGTCATGTAATTGTCTTTAAGGATCCCCAAAAACCTGTTTCATTTTGTTGTAATGCTAATCTAATTGCCCCAGTCTATGTCTGGATAATTAAAATCACCCATTATGCAAACATGACCTAGTTTTGATGCCTTCTCCATTTGCAAAAATATTTTAGCTTCCTCAATCTCACAGATATTTGGTGGTTTATAGCATATCCCTACAAACATTTTCTTTCAACTTTTACCTTCACGGCTAATTTCTATCCATAAAGTGTCTACATTTTCATCATTCCCTTCATACATATCTTCCCTTATAATAAGTTATAGATCTGGTTTTACATATAAACATACACCACCTCCTCTTCTGTTTGATATGTATTAGTAAACATCAAAGGCAATCAGAGATTCTTCAGCTATCCATAGTTGGAATTCTGAAAGGACTGTGCGCATACTGATACCTCTGGGGCAGTTTATCTTGTCTTCTTTCTTCAGAATGTAAAACTAGTGTCATATTGCAAATATAGGAAGGAGGTATTTCTTGGAGCAGATTATAGACTATGCGGTATCTTACAAAATATACACTATGTTACTGGATCAAACAATCATTTAATTAATTACAGAGTTATCAATTAGTGACACCAGTTATGTTACTTTCTCTAGATACAGTGAAGAATCTTTTTTTTTAGAAAAGTTTTGTCCTGTACTTTAGAAGATGCCTGTTGGACTGTGACTTCTGGTGGGACTACATGTTGTAATAGTTAAGGGATCTTTGGCTAACTCTCTGGATATCAAAACGTGTAGAGGAAGAAGGAGCACAGCTTCTGCATCCAAAGTGCAAAAATTAGATAGGGCAACTCCCAATGAAGTAAAAAACATTGTATTTATTAAATCAGCTTGGCAATGAGGTAGGGAGCACACCAACGCGTTTTGTCCAATAGGACTTTCTCAAGGTGTATATCAATCAGACTTCTTCAAGTATCCCTGTGCGCAAACTGTAGATCACTGTAATGGAGCGGCCTGTAGGAGAGGTCACAGAAACACTTACATGTAGATCTTGTGCTTAAACAACTGTCCCTTTAAGCAAAAACATAACATCAAAGCCTACTCCATTTTGGAGACTTACTAGTCTGACCAGTCCCTAACTATCTGACTGGCTAGATAGGCCAGTTCCCAGTCCCAAAATCAAATAATAATTTATCATGGAGCAATATATATCAAAGTCTTATCTGACTGTGCTGGTCCAGCATCTCAAGGTTCTCCAGATGCAGACGTTGCAGTCCTGCTGCTCCAAGGGAGTCGCTCGCCCTATCTCTGTGCAGGCCTCTCTGCTGTGTAGGGCTTTGGGATCCCCACTGTTCCCAGGCAAATGCCTCTGGTGAAAAAGCTGGATCTCTGCGTCCTGGAGCTCCATTGTTGCTGGGTGTAAATCCCAGCTGGGTCACAGGCAATCCTCTGTGACCCTCCTCTTTTGCAGGTCAGGAACTGGAAGTCTAACACAGACTCCAACAGGGACGCTGACAGGTAATCACTTCCTGTCTTTTAAAACCTGTTTAATCAGGCGTTCATTCCATACACCTCTTAGCTCAGGTAGAAAACCTGACACAAGTTTACTTTCCTGCCGTGTTAAGGGAGTTAACTCCTTCACTCCCTTTCAATCACATATAAAGGTCGGTGTTGGCAGAAACTGCCCTATTTTGGAAAACACAGTTTATCGATGTTTTAGCGTTAATCTCTGCACATCTGGATCCTTGGTACAAAATTGCAAAGTCCAACAATGTGGGAGGTGAGATCTGAGGTATGTACTTAACTACAAATGTGTGAATAATTGTGAAGTAAGGAATAGAAACAAAACCTGCATTATATTTGATATACACCATTCTTTCAGTTCAGGTGTCACTGATTCCAGGGTGTTTTGGGGTTTTATTGGATACTATTTTTCTTTATTTTTTTAGAACAAAAATATTATATCATATACCTTTTCCCATTAAACTGTAGAACATCAAGTATATGTATATGGGGTGGCACTCTGGTGGCTGTATGAAGCATGGAATTGCACTGGTGGCTGCTTGACACATGGGATGGCTCTCTGGTGGCTGTATGACACATGGGATGGCACTCTGGTGGCTGTATGAAGCATGGAATTGCACTGGTGTGTGCATGACACATGGGATGGCTCTCTGGTGGCTGTATAAAGCATGGGATGGCCCACTGGTGGCTGTATAAAGCATGGGATGGCCCAATGGTGGCTGTATGACACATGGGATGGCACACTGGTGGCTGCATGACACATGAGATGGCACACTGGTGGCTGTATGACTCACATAATGGCACACTGATGGCTGCATGAAGCATGGGATGGCACACTGGTGGCTGTATGACACATGGGATGACACACTGCTGGCTGCATGACACATGGGATGGCACACTGGTGGCTGTATGACACATGGGATGGCAAACTGGTGGCTGCGTGAATCATGGGATAGCACACTGGTGGCTGCATGAAGCATGGGATGACTCACTGGTGGCTGTATGAAGCATGTGATGGCACATTTGTGGCTGCATGAAACATGGGATGGCTCACTGGTGGCTACATGAAGCATAGAGTGGGACTATGGTGGCTGTATGAAACATGGGATGGCACTGTGGCGGTGAAAGTGTTAACCAGGCTTATAATAAAGGTCAAGCCCACTTGGTTACCCCTGACCCATGTTTTGGGGTCCTAGAGTGTCAGCTCTTGGGCCTGGGCATTGTGTATGCATTACTGTGACTGTGGGCAAAATATGTGACAATTGCTGTTTTTTTGTGTTTTACCATTTCCAGAGGTGCTGGGACCAGGAGATGTTCAGGAGGTAAGTTTCAGGGTGGGTTTGACTGAGAAACTGGTTGCAGAATGTTGCTATGTATCGGGGTGCTGGAGTTACAGGATTCCCCAAGGGTGTACCCAGGAATCAGGTAAGATTCTGAGACACACTAGAGCACATTGCTCCGGTCAAACTCCCATCCTGAAAACATTCCTGCGACTCACCACTGGGATGCCCTGCT
The DNA here is from genome assembly GCF_040206685.1 of Ascaphus truei. Taxonomy (NCBI): domain Eukaryota; kingdom Metazoa; phylum Chordata; class Amphibia; order Anura; family Ascaphidae; genus Ascaphus; species Ascaphus truei. Next base: position 18,260,195 of record NC_134495.1, read on the forward strand.
TCAGCACAGAGCAGAAAAAGGTAAAAATGGGACACAAGGGGTTAATGTATATCCCCACACTCCAGGCAGGTATAAGACTGAGGGTGGTTTTACTAAAATACGAGGTTTAGATTTGAAGTGGTTTGAAATATGTTGAAAGATCCAGTTGCTGTGTGTAAGAGATGAAGGCGAATGTAAAGGGAACCGTTTAGGTTACACCCTATTTCCTGCATCAAAAAACTGTAACACATTGTAGCAGCAGCAGCATGTGTATATTTGACCACACATAAGACAAGCCACAATATATTGTATTACATGGGTATAGTTTAATGTGCATATATGTTGATGCTCTGTGGGTGAACTGTGAGATTTGTGGGCAAAATGGTGGTTTGGGCACATGTTCTCTCACTACTCTGAAGCCAGGTGACCAGTGGGGGGAAGATGACAGTTTTGTTGCACACGCTCAGTCACTGTTCTGAAGCTTCTGAAGGCTACCTGTGTTACTGTACTAGCGGAGCATGCCCATTGACCAGGGATAAAATTCCCACGCAGTGATTCACTCCAGACTGACAGGATGGACTTTTGTGAGTTTTTAAAAAGTCTTGCAGTCAGTCAGAGATTTAGATTCATCAGTTCCAGCTAAGTTTTTCATGAGTTCCATCAGTTCCATCTTGTGTGATTCACCTGAGATTCAGTCCAATTTGAGAAGTTCCAGCTCTGAGTAAATCGCCTAAATTTCTCAGAGGCTAAGTGGTAGATAAGGAGAGAGAGAACCCAATATAGCACTAATGTTCACACTCTGGAGAATTGTGATTGATTTAAAACATAATCTTTATTAGTAGCAACGTATATAAAATATGGATGATAGAACAACGTACTGGAAGTAGGTTGATCCTAATCAATGATAGCCATATTGGCTCCGGATCAGACTTTATTAGTATGTACCAGACAATTTTAATAAACCACTGGTAACAGAACAGCACAGAAATCCTGGTGTGGACCTGTGTGATAAGTGAATACTCTGGGTGTGCCCTGGTGGGTACTGGGGCTACAGGTCACAAGGGTAATGGCTGAATAGACCCTGGTATGACATGGTATGTGACCAGTAGTAACTGATAAACATATAAAACAGATACAATATGTGTGTCAGTGATGGTAATGTGCAGACAGCTATGCTCCTCTGTGAAATTCAAATGCCCCAATGCGGTGTCAGAATGACCTAAACTCTGGGTGCCGATCTGCAGGAGTGTGTTGACCTGCAGTAACCTGCGTGGCTGTGCCAGAGGTGAGTACCCTAACTTGAGGTCATGGAACAGGTCAGTGTGACTACGGTGTGGGAGACACTGATATTGGGAGAGATATAGCTAAAACATATAGCAGGAGGCTAGGCTGTTTCACTAACAGGAAGGTAAAGCCTCACTGCTGCTGTGAAGGAATCCGGACACAGCAGCGCAGCTACACTGTTGCTGCAGGCACAGTAATACAGTACTCATATACATCAGAGCATAAACCCTGTATACACTCAAGAACGAGGCTAAAAGTGACCGTTGGGGCACTAATACCCTGTATAGTTAGGCACGAGAAGATTACCGCATCAACTCGCGGCTCAGAAAATCATGTAGAGGCAGTGACTGATCTGCGCGTGCACGTGGAAGGTATGAGCCGACGCGCGCGTTTCGCGAGAGGCTTTCTCAAGGCGAATGGTGAAACGCGCGGCTCATACCTTCCACGTGCACGCGCAGATCAGTCACTGCCTCCGCATGATTTTCTGAACCGCGAGTTGATGCGGTAGTCTGCTCGTTGGGCTCTTTTTTTTTCTTGATTCGATTTTCACCTTTCCTATATCCCCGGGACCAAGAACGTAAAGGCAGACGCACTCTCCCAAATACATTCTTCTGAAGAGAGACCAGAGGAACCTTTGGAGACCATCCTTCCACAAGAGAGGATTCTCGCCACGTCTTCTTTCAAGAATCTTGACAAGATTTTGCACTCCCAGAGACGCATTACCAAGGACTTGGTCGTTCCCGACAACAAACTCTTCGTACATTCCAAATTTGTTCCAGAGGTCCTGTCTTGGGGTCACTCCTCTAAATCTGCAGGTCATCCAGGTTTTAAGAAGACTACTGATCTCATTCGTCGGAATTTCTGGTGGCCAAGGATATCTCAAGATATTCTGGAGTTTACCCGCGCCTGCCCCACGTGCGCTCAAAGCAAGACTCTCCGTCAAAAGCCTCAGGGGTTTCTGTTACCTCTTCCAGTTCCCGACCGCCCCTGGTCCCACATTTCGATGGCCTTCATCGTGGAGTTGCCCAGGTCCAGAGGAATGAACACTATCTTGGTGGTCGTGGACAGGTTCTCAAAGATGTCCCATTTCATCCCACTTAAAGGATTACCCACCTCCCCCGCCCTTGCTGATATCTTTACGGAGCAGATTTTCCGGATTCATGGGATTCCTTCGTCCATTGTTTCTGACAGAGGTTCTCAATTTGTATCCAAATTTTGGAGAACTTTCACCAAGAGATTGGGCATCTCTTCTTCTTTCTCTTCCGCCTATCATCCACAGTCCAATGGACAAACAGAGAGAATCAATCCATCCCTGGAGAAATACCTGAGATGTTTCATATCCGATTCCCAGGATGATTGGGCTCAACTCCTTCCTTGGGCAGAGTACGCCTTCAATTCTGCAAAAAACGAAGCCACCCGGGAGTCGCCCTTCTTTATAAATTATGGGTTCCACCCTCCCTGTCTACCCATCTCCAACATCCCTTCTGGAGTACCAGCCGTAGATGAACGCATTTCTTCCCTCCAAACCGCATGGTCCAGGATTCAGTCTTTCCTTCTCGACTCCTCCCGCAGATCGAAACTACAGGCCGATCGTCGTCATTGTTCGGCGTCCAGTTACAAGCCAGGGGATTTGGTATGGCTCTCCTCTAAGAATATACACCTCAAGGTACCATCTCCTAAACTGGCACCCAAGTTCCTGGGTCCCTTCCCTATTTGTGAACAAATCAATCCTGTGGCATTCCGGCTCCAACTACCACACAGTATGAAGATTCCCAATGTATTTCATGTGTCCCTGTTAAAACCATTCATCACCAGTCTCTTATTTCCGGATCAGACTCATAAACCGGACCCCATTACTGTCCAAAATAATGAGGAATACGAAGTTCACTCTCTTTTGGATTCTCGCCTATCCAGGGGCCAGCTCCAGTTCTTGGTGCAATGGAAGGGCTTTGGCCCTGAAGAGAGATCCTGGGTACCTTTAAAGGACATTTATGCCCTGGTCCTTCTTAAGTCCTTCAGGAAAAAGTTTCCAGAGAAACCGTTCATGGACCGTCTGGAGGCCGTTCCTGAAGAGGGGGCTACTGTCAGGAATCGGCGTTCTCCGCGATCCTCACACAGAGCACTCTCTCCCCTCATTGAGTCACTGGACACAAAACACAATCCTGCCTTACCGGCCTCCGCGGCTCCACACCCCTGCCGCCATCGCGAGATTACTCCCCTCAGCGATTCCTCTGCTCAGCGCCGGGTGTGCCCACGCCCTCCCGCGCACACACCTGCACCACCCTCTGCCGCGGTCCACGCGCATACACGCATTACAGAGCGCGCTCATTCTGCACACTCTTCTTCCTGTCCCCCGGACCTCAGGCTCCGCCCCCACACACCGCACGGGCATACTCAGGTTACCAACAAGACTCACCTGGCTTGTTATGCCTGCACCAATCTGCAGTGTCTCCCTGTAGCTCTTCCTGTCTTGCCTCCATTCCTGATTGGTCATCCCTGCTTTATCTAGCTCCTCTCTGCTCTCAGTCTTTGCACGACACAGTCTCTGTATGGAAGTACTTCAGGATTCTCTCAGTGTTTTCACAGGTTCTGACGCGGCTTGTACGACTATCCCCTCTGGCTCTCGATCTTGGCACTCCTTGGAAAACGCTCACTCTGGTAACCCCTTGAACACGGCTTGAACTACTACCTATCTCCGCTCTCCACTCCCTGACCTCGGCAAGGCATTCTTACTCTACCTCTACAACCGGTACCGGCAAGTATTGTCTACATTACTACACCTGGCCTGGCAACACTTTATACCACACTCCGGACACGCTCCCTTTGCTGCGGGTGTGTGTATTACCACTTCCCCCTTCAGCTCAGGGGACGGGTCGGGTCTGCGGGCAGCACCGGCGTAACAATTAATAAGTGAATCAAATAAACAAAAAATAAACAATTGTGCAACAATATACACTAAACCTTAAAATTAATAAGGCAAGGCTGCCAGGAATAACTGACCCAAAACACAGTCAGTGAAATACATAAAACAACCAATACAAACCGGCGCCTAAAAAGTCAAAAGTGGGTCTGTATAAAGTCCAAATGGATGGAATACCAAGAAAATGCATGTCCAATCTTGTACTTCCAGAATCCACAGCAAGTTGTTACGTGGCATATGAAAATGAAACAGAAAAACACATCATAGTGCAAAACTACTACGTAAATACACAGACAAGACAAACGAGACAAGACAAACAATAGACAAACAGGGACCCCTGAAGAAGTCCGCATGCGCACGAAATGCGTTGGGCAGTTATTTAGAGTTCATTCCTGAACAGAGGCAGACCACTCACGAGTGTGTGATCCAGTACCAGCAGCAGGAAGAGGCGGTTTCTTCCAAGACCCACCCCTAGTGACGCATTTCCGGTCCGGGAGTGAGGGACAGCGTTCGGAGCAGTCCCTGGAGAGTTTGCATTGGCCTGATGCCATTGGAGTTAACATCTTACCCCTCAATCACTGCGCGTTTATTGCGAACATCTTGTGAGTAGGATTCCGTTTTTTCCAAACCGGATTAGTCATATGCTAGCGTTCTTTATTGTTATCTTAATTATATGTTTATTAAATTAACTCTTTGTATATTTTTTCAGCCTTGCTTGTGTTTGTCTATTTTTTGTCTTGTCTCGTTTGTCTTGTCTGTGTATTTAAGTAGCAGTTTTGCACTATGATGTTTTTTTCTGTTTGCTTTTCATATGCCACGTAACAACTTGCTGTGGATTCTGGAAGTACAAGATTGGACATACATTTTCTTGGTATTCCATCCATTTGGACTTTATACAGACCCACTTTGGACTTTTTAAGGCGCCGGTTTGTATTGGTTGTTTTCGATCAAAAAATGTCACTTAAGATTTGAGATCGTAGTTCAAATACATCATTGTCACTGCAATTCTTCTTAATTCTTCTATATTGCCCATATGGAATGTTCTCCACCCAGCGTTGGCAGTGACAACTACTATTCAGGATACAATGGTTACTATCAACTGGTTTAAAAAAAGTTTTAGTTTATAAAAACCTTCCTTCTACATAGATGGTAAAATCTAAAACATCAATTGTATTATACATGAATTTAAGATTCAAATCATTACCGTTTAAAAGTGACATAAAATTATTGAGGCTTTCTGGGTCCCCTGGGAATTTTCTGTTTGCATAGACTACACAGACACCGTCCCATCCACCCCACCTTGCTACTATCAAGCCTTAATGACTCCACCGGGCTGCCAAGGTCCTCTCTCCATTCATTCTGTCTTTAGCTCACAGAATTAGAAAAACTATGCTCTGCCCGCCTTCTCTTCCTATTGCATGACACGCATAGCCTAAGCGTTCCATACCCACGCATGCGCAAAGAGAGAAAGCACACAAGCCCTGCTTTTTAGCGTTTCAGTAACTTGGTGTATTATGCGACAATCGGTTGAAAATAAAAAAGAAACGGGTGAATCATTTTGGGCACATAGAGAAATCATATAAATACAAAGGTATATACTGTACATTATTTACACACTTTTCAAATGCTACTGTTCACTGTATGTACATTGACTCCTTGTAACACATGGGTTTTGTGAGGGGATTAATAAATAAATTAATAATTTAAGTCCTGTGAATGTTAAATAAAAAGCAAGGGGATTAGTGGAAGTAACAGCCAAGTTACACAAATTGATGTCCTTCGGCATCAGAAGGTGTCTTTTAGCATAGCACCACTTAGTAAATATGGGCAATTATCTATCCAAATCTTCCTTAATTAAAGGACATCAACATTTTGTGCAGGGCAACTGAAGATGAAAAGACATATACAAATAGTGTAATATTACTAATATAGTAAGTAAGGAGGTGTCGCTTGGACAAGTTTATAAATTATCGTACATAATATATACAATGTTACTGAATCAAACCATGAATTAATCATAGAGTTATCAATTAGTGACTCCAATTCTGTTACTCTCCCTAGATGCATTGCAGATTCTTCTCTGATTGGTGAATACAGTATTATTTGAGAACAGATTTGTCCTGTACTTTAGAAGTTGCCTTTTGGACTGTGACTTCTGGTGGAACTATATGTGTAATAGTCAAGGGATGTTTGGTTAATTCTCTGGATATCAATCAGACTTCTTCAAGTATTCCTGTGCGCTAACTGTAGATCACATATAAAGGTCCTTGAAGCAGAACATTGGGAATATCATCATTTGCTAGGCTGCTCAGTGTTTGCAGTAATGTCCCTGCATTGGAAAACACAGTTGTTAAAGATATAATCTCTGCACAACATGCTCCCTGCACCAGAAAGAGTGTTAAAGGCATCATCTCTGCACATGAGGTTCCCTGTATCAAAAATATAGACTCTATCAAGGTGGGAGCTGAGATCTAAGGTATGTACTTAACTACAAATAAGTAACAGTTAGTTAAAGTCAGGGATAGAAATAAAAACTTCAGCTGTGACTGTTTTTAGCTTAATGGTTCTGGTTAGTGATGAGCACCTTAAATGTGACATGAGTGGGAAATAACAGATATTAACTGCAATGAAATGATAAAAGTATTTCTGTAATTGCATGTAACATACAGCATGCAGGGCAGATCTGGAGATAGCTGCAAGGTAGCCTGAAGTGTATACAGTAGCTACTAATTTTTAGAACAAGAACAAGACTTTTAATTACTGCTGGACACGCCACATCCTGACATATTGAGGCTCTGGGAGTGGGTAAGATTTCTCATTTCATGGCATCTTAAAGAAGAACTTTTTGTGGAAGAATTGTGAGTAACATTCTTCTTTGATTCAGAGCATATTATTCACCTCCAATGAGGTTGCAGCGAGGTGATTCTTTCATTTATGACAGTCGCCTTAAGGAGGTTTTGTTATTTCAAACACAAGATACTCACACATTATTACCCACTCCATGCAAGAGTGTGACTCATATGTCTGTGTATTATTGACATTTACAACGATATGCTGGAGCTATATGAGCACCCAATACCCTCTATCTAATTTTTAGAACATGCTAGTTTTATACATTTCTTTCATTCATAAATATAACCCTACATGTTAAAGGATAAAAAGCAGAAGCTTTATGGTAATTTTGGTACTTGTTTCGTAATGAGTAAGAGATACCCTTTTACTGTATTGCTATTTTTTATAAAAGTATCATTTTGTTCTAATTAATGCTGTGACATTCCCTTATAATATACCTCCACTATAAGACCTTACTTAACTGTGTCACTTCTAGCCATGATAGGGATGATATGTATCTTATGTTCCTTTAATTGTGGAGGGGAACACACAACATAAACCTTCAATGTATTGAACTGTTGGCACCTTTAGCGCTATTGCTGTTGGTTATTTATAAGAATCCAATATATTTTGCTGTTGGGTTTAATAGTCTATTCGCTGAATAGAAATAAATATTAGTAAGAGTCAAATAGACAGAATGCAGGAAGATCCTTACTGTGTAAGTGGAAGAGGAGCCTGGAATCAGTGTGATTGTTTTGCTCTTGGTAAATGACTTCCTATGAATACTGATGATAACAAACAGTTCTCTCTCTTTCTCCATGTTATCCTCTCTCAGGTAATGGACAAGTACAACCAGAGCAGAGTCACCGAATTCCTTCTTCTAGGGATGACCGGGAGTCCATTCGGAGTCAGAATCTTTCTCTTTGTACTTTTCCTGGTGACTTACATTAGCACATTAATTGGGAACCTTCTTATCATTGTATTGATTTCAACCATTAGCCAACTCCATTCACCCATGTACCTATTCCTGAGGAATTTATCAGTGTGTGAATTATTGCTAACCACAGTGATTGTCCCTCTTTTGCTACATGTTTTGTTAGCTGAGAAGAGCCTTATATCCTTCAGTGGCTGTTTCTTTCAGTTTTATGTAATGGGTGCTGCAGTAGCTACAGAATGCTTCCTTCTTTCAGTGATGTCTTATGACCGGTATCTGGCTATCTGCAACCCATTGCATTACTTCTCTCTCATGAACCACAAGCTCTGCCATCAGCTGGGCTTCTTGTGTTGGCTGTTTGGTTCTGTGGCGGGAGTAACGACAAATGTCCCAATCTGCACGCTGCAGTTCTGTGGCCCCAATATCATGGATCATTTCTTCTGTGATATGACCCCTCTATTGGATCTTTCCTGCTCAGACACAAACGCTGCGAAGATAACTGTTCGTGTGCTTTCTGCTCCTATACTTTTCTGCCCATTTGCACTCATCTTTTCCACTTACATGTGCATCATCTTGACCATCCTCAGGATGCCCTCAGCCACAAGCAGACAGAAAGCCTTCTCCACCTGCAGCTCCCACCTTGCTATTGTAGCCATGTACTATGGGACACTTGTTATTGTGTATGTGGTACCATCCAAAGGCTACTCATTTAATGCCAACAAGTTCTTGTCTCTGCTCTACAGTGTGGTGACTCCATTATTAAACCCCATTATCTACAGTCTGAGGAACCAGGAGATCAGGGTGGCCCTAAAGAAAATGCTATATGAAATGAAGCAATGGGCACATATTTAAATCTAAACCAATTGTTTTATACACACTGCAATGAAAAATAAATATTTCGATCAATTACAGATCTGTCTGGCATTTATCATCCATTTATTCAAACTGCATGTTCTCCAGGAAATGGATATATTGCACCAAATGCCACTGCTGGGGAGTCCCACAATGCTTTGTGGCAGTGAAGGAATTAACTCATTAGGCTCTGTTATCATTCATGTAGACACACAGATGACACCTCTATTGAGTTCCTTGCCAGGTTGCATTGAAAGAATGCCCATATTTTATTATTGTTACCAAACTTGGTGGTGAAAAGTCTATAGGCAGTGTGCCATGTACAAAGTTAAAGAAACAATCAATGAAAGGGGGAAAACATCAAAACACTACACAATTCTAACATATCAATAGATATAAAGCAAAAAAAAAGTCAATATGGGGAAGGCAGCGGGGGGGGGGGGGGCTTACACTCATTGTTCTTTGACCCGGTACTTGGTATAGTGCCTATAGATTTATCAACTCCTCCTAATATTTTGGTGTTTTATTTTTCCCTTCCCTCCCATTGTTTGCTTATCTTAGACACCATTTTGATAAGAGTATTTTTGAGTATTATTGATATTGGGGATAAGACACCCTTCATTTACCTTAATTCTGTGCATATTTCTGGTTTACACAAGTCATCTCCAACATTAAGGTAAAGACCAAGAAAGTGAATATGATGAAAATGATGATGGTGAGTGAACTTGAGATTGGACGGATTTGCATTCAAGAAATCAATAAAAGAATGTAATTCTTCAACAGTGCCCATCCAGGTGATGAGAAGGTCATCTATATTGTGACGATAAAATGTTACCAAGTGGCAATAGGGATTTCCATCTCCAAACACGTGGGCCGTCTCCCACCAACCCATGAAAGGTTGCCATAGGAGGGCGCAAAGCATGTGCCCATGGCAGTCCCACATGTTTGGAGATAGTAAATAATTATGTGTCAAAAGAAATGTTGTGCTATCCAGATTGAAAATAATGTGTGCTGGTGACAAAGGGGATGAAGATTCCAAAACAATTCAAATAGCTGTGAGACCATGGTGATGTGCTATAATTGTATTCAGTGAAGAGACATCCACAGCAACCAAAATGTGATTTGATACCCAATTGAAATCTGAGAAAAGAGATAGTACATATAAAGTGTCCAAAAGATATGAAGGAAGTGTAGAAATTAAAGGTTGCAAGCAGTGATCAATGTAAACAGAAAGATGCTCACCCAGTGAACCAATGCTAGAAACTATTGGTCTACTTGGTGGAAATTCCAGAGATTTATGTATTTTTGGCAAATGATGGAATATACGAACAATGGGATGACGACAGTAAAGGTATTCGGATTAATAGAGAGAACTAGAAGATCCCTACCCATATCAAGCAAATCATATAATTCCATAAAAAATGGATTAGTTGGATTGGATTTTAATGAAACATAGGAAAGATGATCATTTAACTGTCTGTGGGCTTCAAGATTATAATATTTACTATCCAAGACAACCACTGCTCCACCTTTATCAGCATTCTTTACCACAATGAATTCCTTTTTTTTAATGCGGTAATAGCATTACGTTCTTCCAATCTCAAATTGCTTTGATGTTTCATATTCATTGTGGTACAGATGCCCTTAGAAAGGAGTAATAAATCTCTTTCCACAGCCCTCTGAAAAACATCATAGCACTGGCTCTCATAAAAGGTTGGACAGAATGTTAGAGTTCTAGCCAGATTCTTCTCTTCCAAGAAAAGACGTGAGTGGATCTCGTTGGTCAGTCTGATCATCATGTAGCTCTGTCAAGTCTTGAATGTAACATTGATCTTCAACGGTTAATTGTCTGGTGACATCATATATTGGCATATTGTCACTATCTCCCTCGATATTTGTTTCTAAATTGTCTTTTATGAAAGTGTTGTCTTTTTTTTCTTTGAAAAATCTCTTGAGTGTAAGTTTGAGTAAATTTGTATAGATCTACTACAGTAGAAAAGAGTTTAAAGTCCTTGACTGGTGCAAAACTTAGACCAAAGTTCAGGACTGTAAGTTCTGCTTGAGTCAAGGTGTATTTAGAGATATTAATTACATTGGTATTTTCAATGGTCCTTCCTTTTCTTTGCTGGTGCCACCCACCAACTTGGTCTTTGTTATATATCCATTTCATCTTTGTTTTTTGATGATGGGCGTCTTGATGTTATATTGCAATTCCACTATGTCCTTCCTTGAAGGCGTCTCGTCTGCCGAGGAAACGATGGAATCATTTTCTGAAAAGGAAACACTGTACGGTACAAATTCATTATCGGATAATTCAGAGTCCATATTTCTTCCCATTTTATAAACTAATTTCTGAGATTTTCTAAGAATATATTTTGTTAGTCTTGGAGATTTTTTCTTTTGTAAATGGTTACGAGGGAATGATCTCATAGACTGCGGTTTCTGCCAGATATATATCTGATTTCGTTCATAATTAATTTGATCACGTTCATATTTGTTTTGTTTGCATAATATTTTTTTCAAGATTGTTAATGCGTTGTGCCAGTTTATTATCCATGTGATTACATTTGTCAATGTGTATGAAAGCTTGAAGCTTTGTTTGAAGTTCCTTAACTTGTTTCTCTGCTGAGACTTTTCGTTAAGTTTAAATTGAATAATAAGTTCAATTACTTTAAATGAACATTGACAACAAGTCAAAAGTAAGTGCTTTGGTCACCCTAAGCCACAGTGGTATCCTTTTACTCTTTTGGTAATTTTCTAACATATCCCACCACATTCTCAAGTCTTGGGCTATATACTTTTCTAATCGAAAAAAAAATTGTTTTTAGATCTTGTGTATCTACACAAAATAAGTATTTTTCTCTATCAAAAACTAAATCAGCTTTTTTTGTTTCTTGCATACAGATTGAAGTAATGTGTGTCCATGTCTGGGTGAGCATTCCGGTGTGTATCCATTGTTAGATCGTTAGTAATAATTGACACTCTTTTACAAGTCAGAATTTAAAAAAAAGAGAATACAGTATGTCCAAAAATGTATAAACGTGAAAAATAATACAACATAATAGAAAAAAAAAATGTCATTAGGTTTTCCTAAATTTTATCCCGTACTAAACATTCAAGTAGCTTCCCCACTATTGATGTCAGGCTTACAGGTCTGTAATTCCCCAGTTGAGATCAAGCTCCCTTTTTAAATATGAAATACAGTACTGTAGGCACTAAGTCTGCTTTACGCCAATCTTGTGGTACTGAGCCTGTGGAAATTGAGTCCTTGACTATTAAATATAATGTTTGACTATTACGAAACTTACATCCTTAAGAACTCTTGGATGTATGCTATCTGGGCCAGGTGCCTTATTTACTTTAGTTGTATCAAGCCGCCTATGAACTTGTTTCTCAGTTAACCAATAGTTTGTTAATATAGAGGTGGTGGCTGCCTACTGCAGCACTACAATTGCAATTGATTCTTCCCTGGTAAATACAGGTTCAAATAATTTGTTTAATACCTCTGCTTTTTCCTTATCTCCAATAATTTGCCTGCCCATCTCACACTGAAAGGTTCCTATTTTTTCTTTTCTATTTTTTTTTGTTATTAAGGTACTTGAAGAACTTTTTAGAGTTGATCTTACTTTCTATTGCAAACTTTTTTACATTATCCATTTTTGCTAATGTTATTGCCCTTTTGCAACTTTTGTTACATTCCTTATAATTCTGATATGATGTCTCTGTTCAATCTGAATTAGGAGTTACATAGTAGATGAGGTTGAAAAAAGGCATAAGTCCATCAAGTTCAACCTATGCTAAATTTAGACAACAGATACTTTATCCTATATCTATACTTCCTTATTGATCCAGAGGAAGGCAAACAAAAAACCCTGGTGACATATCATCCAATGATATCTCATAAAGGGAAAAATTAATTCCTTCCCGACTCCAAGATGTTGCAATCGGATTACTTCAAGAATCTAAATGCCTGCCTCTTCTTTTCCATTTCCTCCCCTCCCTGTTTATTTAGCCACATTGGTTTAGACTTGTTCCTTTTATATTTATTACCCAAGCATATACACTGATGTGTTTTTATAACAATGGTTTAAAGACTGCCCATTTATCTTCCACATTTTTCCCTGCAAAAACATCATCCCAATTTATTCCTTGTAGATTATTTCTCAGTTTATAAAAATCTGCCTGTCTAAAGTTTAAAGTCTTTGTTAAACCCAAGTAATATGGTTTTTGATCAGTTATTGCAAATGAGACCATGTTATGATCACTGCTACCCAAATTTTTCCGGACTATTTGTTATTACTTCTCCATTGTTTGATATTACCAAATCCAGTATTGCCCCTCTCCTGGTTGGTTCCTGGATTATTTGGGTCATGTAATTGTCTTTAAGCATCCCCAAAAACCTGTTTCATTTTGTTGTAATGCTAATCTAATTGCCCCAGTCTATGTCTGGATAATTAAAATCACCCATTATGCAAGCAGGACCTAGTTTTGATGCCTTCTCCATTTGCAAAAGTATTTTAGCTTCTTCAATCTCACAGATATTTGGTGGTTTATAGCATATCCCTACAAACATTTTCTTTCAACTTTTACCTTCCCTGCTAATTGCTATCCATAAAGTGTCTACATTTTCATCATTCCCTTCATACATATCTTCCCTTATAATAAGTTATAGATCTGGTTTAACATATAAACATACACCACCTCCTCTTCTGTTTGATAAGTATTAGTAAACATCAAAGGCAATCAGAGATTCTTCAGCTATCCATAGTTGGAATTCTGAAAGGACTGTGCGCATACTGATACCTCTGGGGCAGTTTATCTTGTCTCCTTTCTTCAGAATGTAAAAATAGTGTAATATTGCAAATATAGGAAGGAGGTATTTCTTGGAGCAGTTTATAGACTATACGGTATCTTACAAAATATACATTATGTTACTGGATCAAACAATCAGTTAATTAATTACAGAGTTATCAATTAGTGACACCAGTTATGTTACTTTCTCTAGATACAGTGCAGATTCTTATTTTTTAGAAAAGTTTTGTCCTGTACTTTAGAAGTTGCCTGTTGGACTGTGACTTCTGGTGGGACTTTATGTTGTAATAGTTAAGGGATCTTTGTCTAACTCTCTGGATATCTAAACGTGTAGAGGAAGAAGGAGCACAGCTTCCGCATCCAAAGTGCAAAAATTAGATAGGGCAACTCCCAATGAAGTAAAAAACATTGTATTTATTAAATCAGCTTGGCAATGAGGTAGGGAGCACACCAACGCGTTTTGTCCAATAGGACTTTCTCAAGGTGTATATCAATCAAACTTCTTCAAGTATCCCTGTGCGCAAACTGTAGATCACTGTAATGGAGCGGCCTGTAGGAGAGGTCACAGAAACACATACATGTAGATCTTGTGCTTAAACAACTGTCCCTTTAAGCCAAAACATTACATCAAAGCCTACTCCATTTTGGAGACTTACTAGTCTCACCAGTACCTAACTATCTGACTGGCTAGATAGGCCAGTTCCCAGTCCCAAAATCAAATAATAATTTATCATGGAGCACTATATATCAAAGTCTTATCTGACTGTGCTGGTCCAGCATCTCCAGGTTCTCCAGATGCAGACGTTGCAGTCCTGCTGCTCCAAGGGAGTCGCCTGCCCTATCTCTGTGCAGGCCTCTCTGCTGTGTAGGGCTTTGGGATCCCCACTGTTCCCAGGCAAATGCCTCTGGTGAACAAGCTGGATCTCTGCGGGCTGGAGCTCCATTGTTGCTGGGTGTAAATCCCAGCTGGGTCACAGGCAATCCTCTGTGACCCTCCTCTCTTGCAGGTCAGGAACTGGAAGTCTAACAGAGACTCCAACAGGGACGCTGACAGGTACTCACTTCCTGTCTTTTAAAACCTGTTTAATCAGGCGTCCATTCCATACACCTCTTAGCTCAGGTAGAAAACCTGACACAAGTGTACATTCCTGCCGTGTTAAGGGAGTTAACTCCTTCACTCCCTTACAATCACATATAAAGGTCGCTGAAGCAGAACATTGGGAATATCATAGTTTTCTAGTCTGCTCGGTGTTGGCAGAAATTGCCCTATTTTGGAAAACACAGTTTATCGATGTTTTAGCGTTAATCTCTGCACATCCGGTTCCTTGGTACAAAATTGCAAAGTCCATCAATGTGGGAGGTGAGATCTGAGGTATGTACTTAACTACAAATGTGTGAATAATTGTGAAGTAAGGAATAGAAACAAAACCTGCATTATATTTGATATACACCATTCTTTCAGTTCAGGTGTCACTGATTCCAGGGTGTTTTGGGGTTTTATTGGATACTATTTTTCTTTATTTTTTTAGAACAAAAATATTATATCATATACCTTTTCCCATTAAACTGTAGAACATCAAGTATATGTATATGGGGTGGCACTCTGGTGGCTGTATGAAGCATGGAATTGCACTGGTTGCTGCATGACACATGGGATGGCTCTCTGGTGGCTGTATGACACATGGGATGGCACTCTGGTGGCTGTATGAAGCATGGAATTGCACTGGTGTGTGCATGACACATGGGATGGCTCTCTGGTGGCTGTATAAAGCATGGGATGGCCCACTGGTGGCTGTTTAAAGCATGGTATGGCCCACTGGTGGCTGTATGACACATGGGATGGCACACTGGTGGCTGCATGACACATGAGATGGCACACTGGTGGCTGTATGACTCACATAATGGCACACTGGTGGCTGCATGAAGCATGGGATGGCACACTGGTGGCTGTATGACACATGGGATGGCACACGGCTGGCTGCATGACACATGGGATGGCACACTGGTGGCTGTATGACACATGGGATGGCAAACTGGTGGCTGCATGAATCATGGGATAGCACACTGGTGGCTGCATGAAGCATGTGATGGCTCATTGGTGGCTGCATGAAGCATGTGATGGCACATTGGTGGCTGCATGAAGCATGTGATGGCTCACTGGTGGCTACATGAAGCATAGAGTGGGACTATGGTGGCTGTATGACACATGGGATGGCACTTTGGCGGTGAAAGTGTTAACCAAGCTTATAATAAAGGTCAAACCCACTTGGTTACCCCTGACCTATGTTTTGGGGTCCTAGAGTGTCAGCTCTTGGGCCTGGGCATTGTGTATGCATTACTGTGACTGTGTGTAAAATATGTGACAGTTGCCGTTTTTTTGTGTTTTACCATTTCCAGAGGTGCTGGGACCAGGAGATGTTCAGGAGGTGAGTTTCAGGGTGGGTTTGACTGAGAAACTGGCTGCAGAATGTTGCTATGTATCGGGGTGCCGGAGTTACAGGATTCCCCAAGGGTGTACCCAGGAATCAGGTAAGATTCTGAGACACACTAGAGCACATTGCTCCGGTCAAACTCCCATCCTGAAAACATTCCTGCGACTCACCACTGGGACGCCCTGCTTCAGCACAGAGCAGAAAAAGGTAAAAATGGGACACAAGGGGTTAATGTATATCCCCACACTCCAGGCAGGTATAAGACTGAGGGTGGTTTTACTAAAATACGAGGTTTAGGTTTGTAGTGGTTTGAAATATGTTTAAAGATCCAGTTGCTGTATGTAAGAGATGAAGGCGAGTGTAAAGGGAACCGTTTAGGTTACACTCTATTTCCTGCATCAAAAAACTGTAACACATTGTAGCAGCAGCATGTGTATATTTTACCACACATAAGACAGGCCACAATATATTGTATTACATGGGTATAGTTTAATGTGCGTATATGTTGATGCTCTGTGGGTGAACTGTGAGATTTGTGGGCAAAATGGTGGTTTGGGCACATGTTCTCTCACTACTCTGAAGCCAGGTGACCAGTGGGGGGAAGATGACAGTTTTGTTGCACACGCTCAGTCACTGTTCTGAAGCTTCTGAAGGCTACCTGTGTTTCTAGCGGAGCATGCCCATTGACCAGGGATAAAATTCCAACGCAGTGATTCACTGCAGACTGACAGGATGGACTTTTGGGAGTTTTTAAAAAGTATTGCAGTCAGTCAGAGATTTAGATTCATCAGTTCCATCTAAGTTTTTCATGAGTTCCATCAGTTCCATCTTGTGTGATTCACCTGAGATTCAGTCCCATTTGAGAAGTTCCAGCTCTGAGTAAATCGCCCAAATTTCTCAGACCCTAAGTGACCAGAATTCAACAGCAAGAGGCCACAGGAAGGAAAAGTGTCCAGGAATTATTTTGCTGTGTGTTTGCAACTAGAAAAGATTAGTTTTTGTTATCCCAGTTTCCAAAGTAAGTATGTCTTTTTCCTGTAATTTGTGTAACATAGTTGTGTACGTCCGTTATGTGAATAAACGCAATTTATTTTTATCTTTCTGCTTTTCTCAATCAATCAATGATCCCGGAAATTAAAAGTCTTAAAAAGATTGGTCTACCATGACAGGCACTCTGGTGGCTGTATGATGCACAGGATGGCATTCTGGTGGCTATATGACATATGGGGTTGCACACTGCGTCATGGGGTGGCACAACACGTTTCTCTGGTGAATACCCAGCTTCGTCAGAAGTAATTTCATGTCTACATCTACTCACATTAATATAGCCATAGCCCTGTGTCTATTGGCTAATACAAAGACACTAAACAAACAAGTGAGAGAGATGGTGCAAAACTAGTTTACAAAATCAGTATAATAAAGTACAATGGTACAAAGACTGATCTTTTCAGGCATAAGTTAAAAATGGCATAAAATATACATTTACAAAATCCAAAGATCTACATCAATAGGTGATACTATCCTAAACTAACAAGTTGGAATAATCTTATTCCTCTGATATAGTAGGTGCTACTGTACATAAAGAAATCAGAGAAAGAAAATATCAATAATCATTCTGTATTACATTGGACAATTCTAGCAGAATCCACCATTCAAGAGATATGAAGTTAAAAGTTTTAAGATAAAATCAATAATTGTAATCAAATATTAATATACTAAAAAAATTAATTATAAAATTCAAAACAGCAGACCCAAGTTGAAAGACTTTAAAAAAGTATATATAAAAATATATATTTTCTTACATAATATTCATGTAAATGAATAGAAACCTCATATCCGAAAAATTAAGTCTTCTATGTACGTGATCACATAGTATAAAACATATAAGATAAAAAAAACATATAAAAAGAAGATCAAGGCAATGAAATTAAAATAATCACCCTATAAAAACGCTTACTGTAGTTCAATGTCAACATCGAGTCTCTTTACTTTAACCTGTGGATGTCTCCTTTTTGGTTAACTGAATGTCTCTATTCCCCTCCAGTGCTTCATCACCTGTTTGACCCCCTGGTATTTTATAGCCCTGTGGGGTCGCCCTGGTGGTGCACACTAAAGTGTCTAGAGACACTGTGGGTCAGAACTTTTCTTTCAATGTTGCTTAAGTGCGCAACGATCCTTATATGCAGGGGTCTGGTAGTCTTACCCAAGTACTGGAGACCACATGGGCACTCCAGCACGTAGATAACATGATCTGTTTTGCATGTTATGTGACTCTTAATCTGAAAAAAATTTCCTGTAATATTTGACACACATTTTAATCTTTCGGGAGATTTAAATTTCCAGGCTTTACAGCTAAAACACCCATAAAAGCCTTTGATCTCGCTAAGCCAATTACTTTGAACCTTTTCTCGACAAAAGGCACTCGGTACCAATTGATTCTTCAAATGTTTGGATTTCCTAAAAATCAACCCTGGGTGATTGGGAACAAAATCTTTTAAAACTGGATCACTTTTAATAAGATGCCAATGTGTGTATATAATTGGTTTGATTTTATTCGCATCTTTGCTATATTTTGTAAAAAAAATGCCCATTCTAATTGATATTTGGCACCTTCTTTCTTATTTTTCTTTTTCACATTAATTATGTCTTTCCTTTCTAAGTCACGAGTTTTGTTAAGCGCCTCAGTGATTTTTTCTTGCGTGTAGTTTCGATCAAATAATAGTGAAAAAGAAAAAAAATGGTGTAATTAGCGCTTCAAGCTATATTAATGTCAGGAATCGGCGATCTCCGCGCTCCTCACACAGAGCACTTTCTCCCCTCAGTGAGTCCCTGGACACACAACACAATCCTGCCTTACCGGCCTCCGCGGCTCCCCGCCCCTGCCGCCATCGCGCAATCACTCCCCTCGGCGATTCCTCTGCTCAGCGCCGGGCGCACCCATGCCCTCCCACGCGCACACCTGCACCACCCTCTGGTGCAGTCCACGCGCGTACACGCGTTACGGAGCACACTCATTCTGCACACTCTTCTTCCTGTCCCCCGGACCTCAGACTCCGCCCCCGCACACTGCACGGGCATACTCCACCCCCCAAGCCTTATGCAGGTGAACCGCAAGAATGTAGGGGTTTCCTAAACCAGTGTGAGGTGCAGTTTGAAATGGCCCCCTATCTCTACAATACTGGTCGCAAGAAGGTAGCCTACATTTATAACCTCCTAACTGGCAGCGCCCTGGCTTGGGCTTCCCCGGTTTGGGAGCGATGTTCTGACCTTACCCAAGATTACCCAGCATTTAAAGCCGAGTTCCAACAAGTATTCGATTCCCCCGCTCGTCGGGAGATGGCATCTGTTTCTCTCCTCCAGATCACTCAGGGACGGCGAATGGGGACACAGTATGCTATGGAATTCCGGACTCTAGCAGCCGAGACTAACTGGGGACAAGAGGCTCTCGTCTCCGTATTCTGGCAAGGCCTGGCAGATCCCATGAAAGATGAACTCTCTCACCAACCCAGGCCAGATCAATTGGAGGTCCTCATTGATTTGGCCGTCCGAGTGGATGAACGTATCCAGGTACGCCGCTCAGAGCGTCAGCGCACTCGCTTCCATAACTTTCAAGTTCCTTTCTCCTGTACTCCCAGCAGCACCCCTGCACTCCCAAGTGCTACCACACCTTTTCGTCCTGCACTGGAGTTGCCAGAGCCAATGCAATTGGGGGTACAACGCATCCACACATAGATACGGCAGTTCCGCCACGCCGGGGGATTGTGTTTCTACTGCGGATCCATGGAGCATCTGGTTCAGGAGTGTCCACTGCGTCCGGGAAACGGGAACACCCAGTGAGTACAGAAGGGCTCTCTCTGGGTGTAATGTCTCCACGTCCCCTCCATAAAGGTGAACTCCCTAAGAAACTTACATTTCCAGTCTCCCTTTCATGCGATAAGTTCCAGACTTCTACCGCCGCTTTCATTGACTCAGGAGCTGGAGGAAACTTCGTGGACCTTGAATTCGCCAGGCTAAACCGCATACCGCTCGTGAGGAAGAAAGTTCCTATCACACTCGGCGGTATCGAGGGACGTCCACTTACCCCGGCACACATCTCCTTAGAGACGGTCCCCTTGCTTCTGTCCACACATCTGCACAAGGAGATCTTAGTTTTCGATGCCATTCATGCTCCTGGGATACCCATCACCCTTGGTCTTCCTTGGCTACAGCTTAACAATCCTCTCATTGACTGGACTTCCTCCGCTCCCATCTCCTGGAGGCCGAGGTCAGGCGAGACTTATCAACTGCTGGCCAATACCTCTGTTCCTGAGGTTATTCTACCTTCTGTTTACCACCAATTCCGGGACGTTTTCAATAAGGTACAGTCAGACCTTTTGCCGCCACACAGGACTTACCATTGTCTGATCGATCTGGTTCCAGGTTACTCCCTACCCAAGTCCAAGACCTACCCCTTGTCGTTACCAGAATCTCACGCTATGGATGAATATATCCAGGAGAATCTCAAGAAAGGCTTCATTCGTCACTCCAATTCCCCAGCAGGGGTTGGGTTTTTCTTCGTCAAGAAAAAGGACGGGTCGTTGAGGCCTTGCATCGATTACAGGGGTTTGAACCGCATAACTATTAAAAATTGCTACCCCCTTCCCCTTATTACCGAACTGTTCGATAAATTAAAGGGGGTCAAGATTTTTTCCAAGTTGGATCTACGTGGTGCCTATAACCTGGTGTGCATCAGGAAGGGGGATGAATGGAAGACTGCCTTCAACACGTGTAGCGGACACTACGAGTATCTTGTAATGCCTTTCGGCTTATGTAATACTCCCACTGTCTTCCAGGATTTCATCAACGACGTCTTTCGTAAGGTACTCAATATTTTTGTAATAGTATACTTGAATGATATCCTGATTTTTTCCAAAGATCTCCAGGACCATATACGTCACACCTCCTACGTCCTTTCCTGTCTCCGTGAACACCATTTGTACGCCAAGCTGGAGAAATGTACCTTTCATCAGACCTCTACTCCGTTCCTGGGGTACATCATTTCGATGAGGGTTTTATGATGGATTCCTGTAAACTTCAAGCAGTTACTGAATGGCCAAGACCCAATTCTCTCAAGGCCATACAATGTTTTTTAGGGTTCGCTAATTACTATCGTAAGTTTATACGGAATTTTTCTTCCATTGTGGCACCTCTCACTGCGCTCACCAAAAAAGGAGCTGATACTTCTGCATGGTCATCCGAGGCCCTCTCTGCCTTCGAGACACTCAAGGAAGCTTTTATTTCCACACCTATTCTCCGTCATCCCAACATTGAACTTCCCTTCGTCCTGGAGGTTGATGCTTCTGATTGCGGCGCTGGAGTCGTTCTTTCTCAGAGACCTACACCTAGAGATACGTTACATCCCTGTGCATATTTTTCCAAGAAATTCTCATCCGCCGAGAGGAACTATGACGTGGGTAACAGGGAACTTCTGGCCGTGAAGATGGCTCTTCAAGAGTGGAGACCCCTGCTGGAGGGGTCGAAAGAGCCGTTTACCATACTCACGGACCACAAGAACCTTCTTTACATAGAAAACGCTCAACGCCTTTGTCCACGACAGGCTCGTTGGGCTCTTTTTTTTCTCGATTCGATTTTCACCTTTCCTATATCCCCGGGACCAAGAACGTAAAGGCAGACGCACTCTCCCAAATACATTCTTCTGAAGAGAGACCAGAGGAACCTTTGGAGACCATCCTTCCACAAGAGAGGATTCTCGCCACGTCTTCTTTCAAGAATCTTGACAAGATTTTGCACTCCCAGAGACGCATTACCAAGGACTTGGTCGTTCCCGACAACAAACTCTTCGTACCTTCCAAATTTGTTCCAGAGGTCTTGTCTTGGGGTCACTCCTCTAAATCTGCAGGTCATCCAGGTTTTAAGAAGACTACTGATTTCATTCGTCGGAATTTCTGGTGGATTCTCAAGATATTCTCAAGATATTCTGGAGTTTACCTGCGCCTGCCCCAGGTGCGCTCAAAGCAAGACTCTCCGTCAAAAGCCTCAGGGGTTTCTGTTACCTCTTCCAGTTCCCGACCGCCCCTGATCCCACATTTCAATGGCCTTCATCGTGGAGTTGCCCAGGTCCAGAGGAATGAACACTATCTTGGTGGTCGTGGACAGGTTCTCGAAGATGTCCCATTTTATCCCACTTAAGGGATTACCCACCTCCCCCGCCCTTGCTGATATCTTTACAGAGCAGATTTTCCGGATTCATGGGATTCCTTCATCCATTGTTTCTGACAGAGGTTCTCAATTTGTATCCAAATTTTGGAGAACTTTCACCAAGAGATTGGGCATCTCTTCTTCTTTCTCTTCTGCCTATCATCCACAGTCCAATGGACAAACAGAAAGAATCAATCCATCCCTGGAGAAATACCTGAGATGTTTCATATCCGATTCCCAGGATGATTGGGCTCAACTCCTTCCTTGGGCAGAGTACGCCTTCAATTCTGCAAAAAACGAAGCCACCCAGGAGTCGCCCTTCTTTATAAATTATGGGTTCCACCCTCCCTGTCTACCCATCTCCAACATCCCTTCTGGAGTACCAGCCGTAGATGAACGCATTTCTTCCCTCCAAACCGCATGGTCCAGGATTCAGTCTTTCCTTCTCGACTCCTCCCGCAGATCGAAACTACAGGCCGATCGTCGTCGTTGTTCGGGCGTCCAGTTACAAGCCAGGGGATTTGGTATGGCTCTCCTCTAAGAATATCCACCTCAAGGTATCATCTCCTAAACTGGCACCCAAGTTCCTGGGTCCCTTCCCTATTTGTGTACAAATCAATCCTGTGGCATTCCGGCTCCAACTACCACACAGTATGAAGATTCCCAATGTCTTTCATGTGTCCCTCTTAAAACCATTCATCACCAGTCACTTCTTTCCGGATCAGACTCATAAACCGGACCCCATTACTGTCCAAAATAATGAGGAATACGAAGTTCACTCTCTTTTGGATTCTCGCCTATCCAGGGGCCAGCTCCAGTTCTTGGTGCAATGGAAGGGCTTTGGCCCTGAAGAGAGATCCTGGGTACCTTTAAAGGACATTTATGCCCCTGCCCTTCTTAAGTCCTTCAGGAAAAAGTTTCCAGAGAAACCGTTCATGGACCGTCTGGAGGCCGTTCCTGAAGAGGCGGGTACTGTCAGCAATCTGAGACAAGACTTGTCTCGTTTGTCTTGTCTCTGTATCTAAGTAGCAGTTTTTCACTATGATGTTTTTTTCTGTTTGCTTTTCATATGCTACGTAACAACTTGCTGTGGATTCTGGAAGTACAAGATTGGACATACATTTTCTTGGTATTCCATCCATTTGGACTTTATACAGACCCACTTTGGACTTTTTAAGGCGCCGGTTTGTATTGGTTGTTTTCGATCAAAAAATGTCACTTAAGATTTGAGATCGTAGTTCAAATACATCATTGTCACTGCAATTCTTCTTAATTCTTCTATATTGCCCATATAGAATGTTCTCCACCCAGCGTTGGTAGTGACAACTACTATTCAGGATACAATGGTTATTATCAACTGGTTTAAAAAAAGTTTTAGTTTTTAAAACCTTCCTTCTATATAGATGGTAAAATCTAAAAAATCAATTGTAGTTGGACTAAAATTATACGTGAATTTAAGATTCAAATCATTACCGTTTAAAAGTGACATAAAATTATTGAGGCTTTCTGGGTCCCCTGGGAATTTGCTGTTTGCATAGACTACACAGACACCGTCCCATCCACCCCACCTTGCTACTATCAAGCCTTAATGACTCCACCGGGCTGCCAAGGTCCTCTCTCCATTCATTCTGTCTTTAGCGCACAGAATTAGAAAAACTATGCTCTGCCCGCCTTCTCTTCCTATTGCATGACACGCATAGCCTAAGCGTTCCATACCCACGCATGCGCAAAGAGAGAAAGCACACAAGCCCTGCTTTTTAGTCTTTCAGTAACTTGGTGTATCATGCGACAATCGGTTGAAAATAAAAAAAGAAACGGGTGAATCATTTTGGGCACATAGAGAAATCATATAAATAAAAAGGTATAGACTGTACATTATTTACACACTTTGCAAATGCTACTGTCCACTGTATGTACATTGACTCCTTGTAACACATGGGTTTTGTGAGGGGATTAATAAAAAAATAATTTGAGTCCTCTGAATGTCAAACAAAAAGCAAGGGGATTAGTGGAAACACCTTACAGCCAAGTTACACAAATGAATCTCCTTCAGCATCAGAAGGGTGTCTTATAGCATTGCACCCCTTAGTAAATAGGGGCAATTATCTACCCACATCTTCCTTAATTAGAGGACATAAACATTTTGTGCAGGGCAATTGAAGATGAAAAGACATATACAAATAATGTACAGTAATATAACTAATATAGTAAGTAAGGAGGTGTCGCTTGGACAAGTTTATAAATTATTGTATAAAATATACAC
Organism: Ascaphus truei; assembly: GCF_040206685.1. NCBI lineage: Eukaryota > Metazoa > Chordata > Amphibia > Anura > Ascaphidae > Ascaphus > Ascaphus truei. The sequence goes on from NC_134495.1 coordinate 18,284,701, forward strand.
AATGTTACTGGATCAAACAATGAAATAATAATAGAGTTATCAATTAGTGACTCCAATTCTGTTACTCTCCCTAGATGCATTGCAGATTCTTCTCTGATTGGTGAATATTATTTGAGAACAGTTCTGTCCTGTACTTTAGAAGTTGCCTGTTGGACTGTGACTTCTGGTGGAACTATATGTGTAATAGTCAAGGGATGTTTGGTTAATTCTCTGGATATCAATCAGACTTCTTCAAGTATTCCTGTGCGCTAACTGTAGATCACATATAAAGGTCCCTGAAGCAGAACATTGGGAATATCCTCATTTGCTAGGCTGCTCAGTGTTTGCAGTAACGTCCCTGCGTTGGAAAACACAGTGTATCTGTGTTAAAGAGATAATCTCAGCACTACAGGTTCCCTGCTGCAGAAAGTGTGTTAAAAGGATCATCTCTGCACATGAGGTTCCCTGTATCAAAAATATAGACTCCATCAAGGTGGGAGCTGAGATCTAAGGTATGTACTTAATTACAAATAAGTAATACTTAGTTAAAGTCAGGAATGGAAATAAAAACTTCAGCTGTGACTGTTTTTAGCTTAATGGTTCTGGTTAGTGATGAACACCTTAAATGTGACATGAGTGGGAAATAACAGATATTAACTGCAATCAAATGAAAACAGTATTTATGTATCTGCATGTAAAATACAGCATGCAGGGCAGATCTGGAGATAGCAGCAAGGGAGCCTGTAGTGCATACAGTAGCTACTAATTTTTAGAACAAGAAAAAGACTTGTAATTACTGCTGGACACGCCACATCCTGACAAATTGAGGCTCTGGGAGTGGGTAAGATTTCTCATTTTATGGCATCTTAAAGAAGAACTTTCATCTGGGAGAATTGTGGGTAACATTCTTGTTTGATTGAGAGCATATTATTCACCTCCAATGAGGTTGCAGCGAGGTGATTTTTTTCATTTTTGACATTCGCCTTCAGGAGGTTTTGTTATTTCTAACACAAGATACTCACACATTATTACCCACTCCATGCAAGAGTTTGTCTCATATGTCTGTGAATTATTGACATTTACATTGAAAATTGTCCTCCTCTGCGCTGGTCTTTACAAATCAAATCAGTGCTCAGTGACATATGTTTTATTACATTTTAGTTATCATGTGGATCTGTACTATGTTGTTTTTTTCCTTTTTAATCATATCCCAATTGAGACAACTTCAAAATAATTGTACCCATTCACCTTCAAACGGTGACAACGTTAAAGACCAGTACTGCATTGTGAGTTGCATGTTTGCGTTCAATGAATGTATCTATGTGAAGGGTGAAAACAGAAATCCTTTACCCTTAGGGTGTATTCCATAGCACTCTTTATCCAAGGTTTATCTCCCATGTTTGGAGTCATTAACAGTTGCAGTCTGATTTGTATTATCTACCGTCGTCCCCTTGTTTAATCGGCGGGGAATGAACCCGAGGACACCATTGAATATTTGCACTGTATGATACAGTTTAATACTATACACTGTTTTCTTTTCTCTTATTTTTTTTAGATATTTTACTGATCACAGATTTGATTTGTGAAGACCAGGGCCGAGGAGGACAATTTTCTCTGTAAGGACCAACGTAGGATCTGGGCAATACTGGTGACCTCCTGGCTGAAGGACTTCAATTTTTAGAGGTGGTCACTGAATACACCCAATATACACACGTGTCACTATGTGTGTTTGTATTGATTTATTATCACTAATACTGTATTTAACGTTCTGAGGCTTTTTTTTTTTCCATTGACATTTACAACTATATTCTGAAGCTATTTGAGCACCCATTACCTCTATTTAATTTTTAGAACATGCTAGTCTTATACATTTCTTTCATTCCTAAATATAACCCTACATATTAAAGGATAAAAAGCAGAAGCTTTATGATATTTTTGGTACTTGTTTCGTAATGAGTAAGAGATACCCTTTTACTGTACTGCTATTTTTTATAAAAGTATAATTTTGTTCTAATTGATGCTGTGACATTCCCTTATAATATACCTCCACTATAAGACTGTACTTAACTGTGTCACTTCTACCATGATAGGGATGATATGTATCTTATGTTCCTTGAATTGGGGAGGGAATGCACAACGTAAACCTTCAATGTATTGTACTGTAGGCACCAAAGTGTTATTGCTGTTGGTTATTTATAAGAATCCAATATATTTTGACGTTGGGTTTAATAGTCCATTCGCTGAATGGAAATAAATATTACTAAGTGTCAAATAGACAGAATGCAGGAAGATCCTTACTGTATAAGTGGAAGAGGAGCCTGGAATCAGTGTCATAGTTTTGCTCTTGGTAAATGACATCCTATGAATACTGATGATAATAAACAGTTCTCTCTCTTTCTCCAAGTTATCCTCTCTCAGGTAATGGACAAGCACAACCAGAGCACAGTCACAGAATTCCTTCTTCTAGGGATGACCGGGAGTCCATTCGGAGTCAGGATCTTTCTCTTTGTACTTTTCCTGGTGACTTACATTATCACATTAATTGGGAACCTTCTTATCATTGTATTGATTTCAACCATTAGCCAACTCCATTCACCGATGTACCTATTCCTGAGGAATTTATCTGTGTGTGAAATATTGCTAACCACAGTAATTGTCCCTCTTTTGCTACGTGTCTTGTTAGCTGAGAAGAGCCTTATATCCGTCAGTGGCTGTTTCTTTCAGTATTATGTAATGTGTTCTACAGTAGCTACAGAATGCTTCCTTCTTTCAGTGATGTCTTATGACCGTTATCTGGCTATCTGCAACCCATTGCATTACGCCGCTCTCATGAACCACAAGCTCTGCCATCTGCTGGGGTTCTTGTGTTGGTTGGCTGCTTACGTGATTGCAGTAATGACAAATGTCCCAATCTGCACATTGCAGTTCTGTGGCCCCAATATCATGGACCATTTCTTCTGTGATATGACCCCTCTATTGGATCTTTCCTGCTCAGACACAAAAGCTGCGAAGATAACTGTTCGTGTGTTTTCTGCTCCTCTACTTTTCTGCCCATTTGCACTCATCTTTTCCACTTACATGTGCATCATCTTGACCATCCTCAGGATGCCCTCAGCCACAAGCAGACAGAAAGCCTTCTCCACCTGCAGCTCCCACCTTGCTATTGTAGCCATGTACTATGGGACACTTGTTATTGTGTATGTGGTACCATCCAAAGGCTACTCATTTAATGCCAACAAGTTCTTGTCTCTGCTCTACAGTGTGGTGACTCCATTTCTAAACCCCATTATCTACAGTCTGAGGAACCAGGAGATCAGGGTGGCCCTAAAGAAAATGTTATGTGAAATAAAGCAATGGTCACATATTTAAATCTAAACCAATTGTTTTATACACAGTGCAATGAAAAATAAATATTTCGATCAATTACAGATTTATCTGGCATTTATCATCCATTCATCCAGACTGCATGTTCTCCAGGAAAGGGATATATTGCACCAAATGCCACTGCTGGGGAGTCCCACAATGCTTTGTGGCAGTGAAGGAATTAACTCATTAGGCTCTGTTATCATTCATGTAGACACAAAGATGGCACCTCTATTGGGTTCCTTTCCAGGTTGCATTGAAAGAATGCCCATATTTTATTAGTGTTACCAAACTAGGAGGAGGTGAAAAGTCTATAGGCAGTTTGACATGTACAAAGTAAAAGAAACAATCAATGAAAGGGGGAAAACCTCAAAACACTACCCAATTGAAACATATCAATAGATATAAAGCAAAAAAAAGTCAATATGGGGAAGGCAAGGGGGGAGGGCCTTACACTAAATGTTTTTTGACCCTGTACTTGGCATAGTGCCTATAGATTTATCACCTCCTCCTAGTATTTTGGTGTTTTACTTTTCCCTTTCCTCCCATTTCTTTGCTTATCTTGGACACCATTTTGATAAGAGTATTTATGAGTATTATTGATATTGGGGATAAGACACCCTTCATTTACCTTAATTCTGTGTATATTTCTGGTTAGCACACGTCATCTCCCACATTAAGGTAAAGATCAAGAAAGTTAATATGATGAAAATGATGATGGTGAGTGAACTTGAGATTGGATGGATTTGCATTCAAGAAATCAATAAAAGAATGTGATTCTTCAACAGTGCCCACCCAGGTGATGAGAAGGTCATCTATATTGTGACGATAAAATGTCACCAAGTGGCAATAGGGATTTCCATCTCCAAACACGTGGGCCGTCTCCCACCAACCCATGAAAGGTTGGCATAGGAGGGCGCAAAGCTTGTGCCCATGTCAGTCCCACATGTTTGGAGATAGTAAATAATTATGTGTCAAAAGAAATGTTTTGCTATCCAGAATGAAAATAATGTGTGCTGGTGACAAAGGGGATGAAGATTCCAAAACAATTCAAATAGCTGTGAGACCATGGTGATGTGCTATAATTGTATTCAGTGAAGAGACATCTAAAACAACCAAAATGTAATTTTATACCCAATTGAAATCTGAGAAAGGAGATAGTACATATGAAGTGTCCAAAAGATATGAAGGAAGTGTAGAAATTAAAGGTTGCAAGCAGTGATCAATGCAAACAGAAAGATGCTCACCCAGCGACCCAATGCTAGAAACTATTGGTCTACTTGGTGGAAATTCCAGAGTTTATGTATTTTTGGCAAATGATGGAATATAGGAGCAATGGGATGACGACAGTAAAGGTATTCGGATTAATAGAGAGAACTTGAAGATCCCTACCCATATCGAGCAAATCATATAATTCCATAAAAAATGGATTAGTTGGATTGGATTTTAATGAAACATAGGAAAGATGATCATTTAACTGTCTGTGGGCTTCATGATTATAATATTTACGATCCAAGACAACCACTGCTCCACCTTTATCGGCGTTCTTTACCACAATGAATTCTTTTTTTTTAATGCGGTAATAGCATTACGTTCTTCCAAGCTCAAATTGCTTTGATGATTCATATTCATTGTGGTACAGATGCCCTTAGAAAGGAGTAATAAATCTCTTTCCACAGCCCTCTGAAAAACATTGTAGCACTGGCTCTCATAATAGGTTGGACAGAATGTTAGAGTTCAAGCCAGATTCTTCTCTTCCAAGAAAAGACGTGAGTGGATCTCGTTGGTCAGTCGGATCATCAAGTAGCTCTGTCAAGTCTTGAATGTAACATTGATCTTCAACGGTTAATGTCTGGAGACATCATATATTGGCATATTGGCACTATCTCCTTCAATACTTGTGTCTAAATTGTCTTTTATGAAAGTGTTGTCTTTTTTTTTCTTTGAAAAATCTCTTGAGTGTAAGTTTGAGTAAATTTGTATAAATCTACTACAGTAGAAAAGAGATAAAAGTCCTTGACTGGTGCAAAAGTTAAACCAGTTCAGGACTGTAAGTTCTGCTTGAGTCAAGGTGTATTTAGAGATATTAATTACATTGGTATTTTCAATGGTCCTTCCTTTTCTTTGCTGGTGCCACCCACCAACTTGGTCTTTGTTATACGTCCATTTCTTCTTTGTTTTTTGATGATGAGCGTCTTGATGTTATATTGCGATTCAACTATGTCCTTCCTGGAAGGCGTCTCGTCTGCCGAGGAAACGATGGAAAACTTTTCTGAAAAGGAAACACTGTACGGTACAAATTAATTATCGGATAATTCAGAGTCCATATTTCTTCCCATTTTATAAACCAATTTCTGAGATTTTCTATGTATAGATTTAGTTGGTCTTGGAGATTTTTTGTTTTGTAAATGGTTACGCGCGAATGATCTCATAGACTGCGGTTTCTGCCAGATATATATCTGATTTCGTTCATAATCAATTTGATCACGTTCATATTTGTTTTGTTTGCATAATATTTTTTTCAAGATTATTAATGCGTTGTGTCTGTTTATTATCCATGTGATTACATTTGTCAATGTGTATGAAAGCGTGAAGCTTTGTCTGAAGTTCCTTAACTTGTTTCTCTGCTGATGCTTTTTCGTTAAGTTTAAATTGAATAATAATTAAATTACTTTAAATGAACCTTTACAACAAGTCAAAAGTAAGTGCTTTGGTCATCCTAAGCCATAGTGGTATCCTTTTACTCTTTTGGTAATTTTCTAACATTATAATATCCCACCACATTCTCAAGTCTTGGGCTATATACTTTTCTAATCGAAAAAAAAATTTGTTTTTAGATCTTGTGTATCTACACAAAATAAGACTTTTTCTCTATCAAAAACTAAATCAGCGTTTTTGTTTCTTGCAGACAGATTGAAGCAATGTGTGTCCATGTCTGGGTGAGCATTCCGGTGTGTATCCATTGTTAGATCATTAGTAATAATTGACACTCTTTTACAAGTCAGTATTCAAAAAAAGAGAATACAGTATGTCCAAAAATGTATAAACGTGAAAAAAATACAACATAATAGAAAAAAAAATGTCATTACGTATTCCTGAATTTTATCCCGTACTAAACATTCAAGTAGCTTCCCCACTATTGATGTCAGGCTTACAGGTCTGTAATTCCCCAGTTGAGATCAAGCTCCCTTTTTAAATATTAAATACAGTACTGTAGGCACCAAGTCTGCGTTTCGCCAATCTTGCGGTACTGAGCCTGTGGAAATTGAGTCCTTGACTATTAAATATAATGTTTGGCTATTACTGAACTTAAGTCCTTAAGAACTCTTGGATGTATGCTATCTGGGCCAGGTGCCTTATTTACTTTAGTTTTATCAAGCCGCCTATGAACTTGTTTCTCAGTTATCCATTAGTTTGTTAATATAGAGGTGGCGGCTGCCTACTGCAGCACTGCAATTGCAATTGATTCTTCCCTGGTAAATACAGGTTCAAATAATTTGTTGAATACCTCTGCTTTTTCCTTATCTCCAATAATTTGCCTGCCCATCTCACACTGAAAGGTTCCTATTTTTCTTCTCTTTTTTTTTTGTTATTATGGTACTTAAAGAACTTTTTAGAGTTGATCTTACTTTCTATTGCAAACTTTTTTACATTATCCATTTTTGCTAATTTTATTGCCCTTTTGCAACTTTTGTTACATTCCTTATAATTCTGATATGATGTCTCTGTCCCGTCTGAATTCATAGTTACATAGTAGATGAGGTTGAAAAAAGGCATACGTCCATCAAGTTCAACCTATGCTAAATTTAGACAACAGATACTTTATCCTATATCTAAACTTCCTTATTGATCCAGAGAAAGGCAAACAAAAAACCCTGGTGACATATCATCCAATGATATCTCATAAAGGGAAAAATTAATTCCTTACCGACCAAGATTTTGCAATTGGATACTTCAAGAATCTAAACGCCTGCCTCTTCTTTTCCATTTCCTCCCCTCCCTGTTTATTTAGCCACATTGGTTTAGACTTGTTCCTTTTATATTTATTACCCAAGCATATACACTGATGTGTTTTTCTAACAATGGTTTAAAGACTGCCCATTTATCTTCCACATTTTCCCTGCAAAAACATAATCCCAATGTATTCCTTGTAGATTATTTCTCAGTTTATAAAAATCTGCCTGTCTAAAGTTTAAAGTCTTTGTTAAACCCAAGTAATATGGTTTTTGATCATTTATTGCAAATGAGATCATGTTACTGTATGATCACTGCTACCCAAATGTTCCCGGACTTGAATATTTGTTATTACTTCTACATTGTTTGATATTACCAAATCCAGTATTGCCCCTCTCCTGGTTGGTTCCTGGATTATTTGGGTCATGTAATTGTCTTTAAGCATCCCCAAAAACCTGTTTCATTTTGTTGTAATGCTAATCTAATTGCCCCAGTCTATGTCTGGATAATTACAATCACCCATTATGCAAACATGACCTCGTTTTGATGCCTTCTCCATTTGAAAATGTATTTTAGCTTCCTCAATCTCACAGATATTTGGTGGTTTATAGCATATCCCTACAAACATTTTCTTTCAACTTTTACCTTCACTGCTAATTTCTATCCATAAAGTGTCTACATTTTCATCATTCCTTTCATACATATCTTCCCTTATAATAAGTTATAGATCTTGTTTAACATATAAACATACACCATCTCCTCTTCTGTTTGATAAGTATTAGTAAACATCAAAGGCAATCAGAGATTCTTCAGCTATCCATAGTTGAAATTCTGAAAGGAAAGTGCGCATACTGATACCTCTGGGGCAGTTTATCTTGTCTTCTTTCTTCAGAATGTAAAAATAGTGTCATATTGCAAATATAGGAAGGAGGTATTTCTTGGAGCAGTTTATAGACTATACGGTATCTTACAAAATATACATTATGTTACTGGATCAAACAATCAGTTAATTAATTACAGAGTTATCAATTAGTGACACCAGTTATGTTACTTTCTCTAGATACAGTGCAGATTCTTTTTTTTTAGAAAAGTTTTGTCCTGTACTTTAGAAGATGCCTGTTGGACTGTGACTTCTGGTGGGACTATATGTTGTAATAGTTAAGGGATCTTTGTCTAACTCTCTGGATATCTAAACGTGTAGAGGAAGAAGGAGCACAGCTTCCGCATCCAAAGTGCTAAAATTAGATAGGGCAACTCCCAATGAAGTAAAAAAACATTGTATTTATTAAATCAGCTTGGCAATGAGATAGGGAGCACACCAACGCGTTTTGTCCAATAGGACTTTCTCAAGGTGTATATCAATCAGACGTCTTCAAGTATCCCTGTGCGTGAACTGTAGATCACTGTAATGGAGCGGCCTGTAGGCGAGGTCACAGAAACACATACATGTAGATCCTGTGCTTAAACAACTGTCCCTTTAAGGCAAAACATAACATCAAAGCATACTCCGTTTTGGAGACTTACTAGTCTGACCAGTCCCTAACTAGCTGACTGGCTAGATAGACCAGTTCCCAGTCCCAAAATAAAGTAATAATTTATCGTGGAGCAATATATACCAAAGTCTTATCTGACTGTGCTGGTCCAGCGTCTCCAGGTTCTCCAGATGCTGACGTTGCAGTCCTGCTGCTCCAAGGGAGTCGCTTGCCCTATCTCTGTGCAGGCCTCTCTGCTGTGTAGGGCTTTGGGATCCCCCCTGTTCCCAGGCAAATGCCTCTAGTGAACAAGCTGGATCTCTGCGGGCTGGAGCTCCGTTGTTGCTGGGTGTAAATCCCAGCTGGGTCACAGGCAATCCTCTGTGACCCTCCTCTCTTGCAGGTCAGGAACTTGAAGTCTAACAGAGACTCCAACAGGGACGCTGACAGGTACTCACTTCCTGTCTTTTAAAACCTGTTTAATCAGGTTTTCATTCCATACACCTCTTAGCTCAGGTAGAAAACCTGACACAAGTGTAGTTTCCTGCCAAGTTAACTCCTTCACTCCCTTACAATCACATATAAAGGTCGCTGAAGCAGAACATTTGGAATATGATAGTTTTCTAGTCTGCTCGGTTTTGGCAGAAACTGCCCTATTTTGGAAAACACAGTTTATCGATGTTTTAGCATTAATCTCTGCACATCCGGTTCCTTGGTACCAAATTGCAAAGTCCATCAATGTGGGAGCTGAGATCTGAGGTATGTACGTAACTACAAATGTGTGAATAATTCTGAAGTAAGGAATAGAAACAAAACCTGCATTATATTTGATATACACCATTTTTCAGTTCAGGTGTCACTGATTCTAGGGTGTTTTGGGGTTTTATTGGATACTATTTTTCTTTATTTTTTTAGAACAAAAATATTATATCATATACATTTTCCCATTAAACTGTAGAACATCAAGTATATGTACTGTATATGGGGTGGCACACTGGTGGCTGCTTGACACATGGGATGGCACACTGGTAGCTGCATGAAGCAAACTGTGGCTGCATGGAGTGGGACTGGTGGCTGCATGACACATGGGATGGCACTGTGGCGGTGAAAGTGTTAACCAGGCTTATAATAAAGGTCAAGCCCACTTGGTTACCCCTGACCCATGTTTTGGGGTCCTAGAGTGTCAGCTCTTGGGCCTGGGCATTGTGTATGCATTACTGTGACTGTGTGCAAAATATGTGACAATTGCCGTTTTTTGTGTTTTACCATTTCCAGAGGTGCTGGGACCAGGAGATGTTCAGGAGGTCAGTTTCAGGGTGGGTTTGACTGAGAAACTGGTTGCAGAATGTTGCTATGTATCGGGGTGCCGGAGTTACAGGATTCCCCAAGGGTGTACCCAGGAATCAGGTAAGATTCTGAGACACACTAGAGCACATTGCTCCGGTCAAACTCCCATCCTAAAAACATTCCCGCGACTCACCACTGGGACACCCTGCTTCAGCACAGAGCAGAAAAAGGTAAAAATGGGACACAAGGGGTTAATGTATATCCCCACACTCCAGGCAGGTATAAGACTGAGGGTGGTTTTACTAAAATACGAGGTTTAGGTTTGTAGTGGTTTGAAATATGTTTAAAGATCCAGTTGCTGTATGTAAGAGATGAAGGCGAATGTAAAGGGAACCGTTTAGGTTACACTCTATTTCCTGCATCAAAAAACTGTAACACGTTGTAGCAGCAGAATGTGTATATTTTACCACACATAAGACAGGCCACAATATATTATATTACATGGGTATTGTTTAATGTGCGTATATATGTTGATGCTCTGTGGGTGAACTGTGAGATTTAGGAGTCATGGCTAGCAGGCTGTGTGCCTCTGTGCGGCTGAGAGTTTAGTGAGGGGGTAAGGAAAATGTGTCATGCTAGAATATAACCTCTGAGCTTCAAAGAAATAGAGCTGTCAGAGCATTTGTTCAGAGGGGGGGTTATGGCTACTAGATCAAAGGGTCCATGTGGTCAAGGCCTGACATAGTGGCATTTGAGCCAAGGGGGGGGAGGGTTTGAATAGTTAGTGGGAAAAATGGTGGTTCGGGCACATGTCTCTCACTACTCTGAAGCCAGGTGACCAGTGGGGGGAAGATGACAGTTTTGTTGCAAACGCTCAGTCACTGTTCTGAAGCTTCTGAAGGCTACCTGTGTTACTAGCGGAGCATGCCCATTGACCAGGGATAAAATTCCCACACAGTGATTCACTTGCAGACTGACAGGATGGATTTTTGGGAGTTTTTAAAAAGTCTTGCAGTCAGTCAGAGATTTAGATTCATCAGTTCCATCTAAGTTTTTCATGAGTTCCATCAGTTCCATCTTGTGTGATTCACCTGAGATTCAGTCCCATTTGAGAAGTTCCAGCTCTGAGTAAATCGCCTAAATTTCTCAGAGGCTAAGTGACCAGAATTCAACAGCAAGAGGCCACAGGAAGGAAAAGTGGCCAGGAATTATTTTGCTGTGTGTTTGCAACTAGAAAAGATTAGTTTTGTTATCCCAGTTTCCAAAGTAAGTGTGTCTTTTTCCTGTAATTTGTGTAACATAGTTGTGTACGTCCGTTATGTGAATAAACGAAATTTATTTTTATCTCTCTGCTTTTCTCAATCAATCAATGATCCCGGAAATTAAAAGTCTTAAAAAGCTTGGTCTACTATGACAGGCACTCTGGTGGCTGTATGATGCACAGGATGGCATTCTGGTGGCTATATGACATATGGGGTTGCACACTGCGTCATGGGGTGGCACAACACGTTTCTCTGGTGAATACCCAGCTTCGTCAGAAGTAATTTCATGTCTACATCTACTCACATTAATATAGCCATAGCCCTGTGCCTATTGGCTAATACAAAGACACGAAATAAACAAGCGAAAGAGATGGTGCAAAACTAGTTTACAAAATCAGTATATTAAAGTACAATGGTACAAAGACTGATCTTTTCAAGCATAAGTTAAAAATGGCATAAAATATCAATGTAAAAAATCCAAAGATCTACATCAATAGGTGATACTATCCTGATCTATTTAGGTAAAAACATATTCCAATTGTCTGTCTATCCTGATATCCTCCCATGCTGTGTATTTAGTTCTATTTAGGTAAAAACATATTCCAATTGTCTGTCTGTAAATCATCCCCCTACTGTCTTAATTTAATTCAGCTTTCACACTTGTGCAAGGCAAGGCAACACCCACCTTAGAAAAACCATTTGCTTTAACTACCCTCACATGTGCTAATTACGTTTGTTGTGCCAACCAGGTGACTTTCTAAAAGTATATAAGTAAACTCCTAACAGCCATTGCTGCTAGCAGCCATGCTTGCAAGCAGATATGCTTTTAAGTAGAAATGTTTCAAGTAGAATATGAAGTTTAAAAAGGAAGTAGAAATGTTTCAAGTAGAATATGAAGTTTAAAAAGGAAGTAGAAATGTTTCAAGTAGAATATGAAGTTTAAAAAGGAAGTTCAAAAAGAAGTGGAAAAGTGGACATCACCTACTGCTTCTGATTCCTGCTTTTGATCTACGTTGGAAAAGAGGATATCATCTATCTAAGACTGCACATCTCAACACTTAACTATTGCTGTGATGCCGCCTTTATTTTTTATATTTGCTGCAACCGCACTTATTTTTAAATTATGCACTTCCTTCCACCAGTCTCCTTATGTCTCTAACTCTATTCATATATCTCCATCTCTCCTTTCTTCCCCACTTCTCAGTTCACATGAACTCCTTTCTTACCTGCATCCTCTGTCACCACACAACTATACACCCTGCACTAAAACACACCCCTATAAATCATCCTCACACATCCTCTTTCTATCCATGCTTCTACTCCTTGCTTCTGGGGATATCTCTCCCAATCCTGGTCCCTGCCTTATTTCTACTTGCTCTCGTCCTCGCCTCCCACATACAACTTCTACTCCTTCTGGTGTTAACCCCTCCAACCTCATACCCATCCCCTGCCACCCTCCCTCCTCTCTCCCTTTCTCCTGTGCCCTTTGGAATGCTCACTCCCTCTCTAACAAGTTCCTCTCTGTGCATGACTTCTTTCTCTCTCACTCCCTGCTTCTCTTTGCTATAACTGAGACCTGGCTCACTCAGTCTGACTCTGCTCTGGAAGCTGCCCTCTCTTATGGTGGCCTTTCCTTCTCCCACACTCCGCGCCTTGATGGCAGGGGTGGAGGTGTGGGGCTCCTGCTCTCCTCTCTCTGCCGTTACCGAACTATTCCTATTCCCCCCTCTCTTGCCTTTCCCTCCTTTGAGGTTCACACTGTCCAGATCTTCTCTCCTCTCCCTGTTCATGTGGCGGTCATGTATCGCCCACCTACCTCTACTCATCCCCCTTCTGCCTTTCTCTCTCACTTTGAATCCTGGCTCTCTTTCTTCCTCTCCTCAGACTCCCCTGTTCTTCTCCTTGGGGACTTCAATTGCCACATTGATGACCCCTCTCTCCCTTGGGCTTCCCGCTTTCTTTCTCTAACCTCTTCTTTTGGCCTTCAACAGTGGGCTGCAGCCAGCACCCACAAGGATGGCCACTACTTAGACCTGGTTTTCACTAAAAAATTCTCTCTCTCTGATTTCTCCATTTCCCCTTTTCCTCTCTCTGACCATCACCTCATCTCATTCTCTTTATCTCGCTTCTCCCTTCTCCACCTCCATCTACCCCCCGGTTCTGCAGAAACCTGCGCTCTATTCACTTACCTGACTTTGAGTCCACGTTACACTCCTCCCTCTCCTCTCTAAGCTCTGCTACAGACCCTGACAAACTGGTCAGGAACTACAACTCTGCCTTGTCCTCCTCTCTTGATCTACATGCCCCGCTTTCTCTCTGCCGCACTCGCCCTTTTAACCCTAGACCCTGGTTAAATTCCCACACGCGCATGCTGCGTTCCTCCACTCGTTCCTCTGAACGCCTCTGGAGGAAATCTCATACTCTCGCAGACTTCCTTCACTACAAATTTATGCTATCCTGTTTCAACTCTGCCCTCTCGCAAGCTAAACAAGCCTACTTTTCTTCACTAATCAACATGCACAAGTCTAACCCACGCCATCTGTTCTCTGTCTTTGATACTCTACTCAAACCACCCTCAGCTGCCTCTCCTTCCTCCATCTCCGCTCAGGACTTTGCTGACTATTTTAAGGAAAAGGTGGAATCCATACGTCAGAACATCCCCTCTGTTTCTTCCTCCCATCCTACACTTCTTCCTAACTCTCCTCCTGCCTTCCTTGACTCTTTTTCCACTGTCTCAGAGGAGGATGTATCGCTATTGATCGCCTCTTCTCCCTCTACCACTTGCCCTCTTGACCCCATTCCCTCCCATCTCCTAAAACCTCTTGCTCCTACTATAATCCCTACGCTCACGCACATTTTTAACTCCTCCCTCTGCTCTGGAACCTTTCCATCCTCCTTCAAACATGCAACAGTCATACCATTACTCAAAAACAGCAAGCTTGACCCTACCTGTCTTTCTAACTATCGGCCTGTCTCCCTCCTGCCTTTTGCCTCTAAACTCCTTGAACGTCTTGTATTCGCTCGCTTGCTCCATTTTCTCAACACCTATTCTCTCCTAGACCCTCTACAATCTGGCTTCCGTAATGCTCACTCCACGGAAACAGCCCTCACTAAAATAACTGACGACCTCCATGCTGCCAAAGACAGAGGTCATTACACTCTGCTCATATTACTCGACCTCTCTGCAGCATTTGACACCGTGGCCTACCCTCTTCTCCTTCACATTCTCCATACTCTTGGCATTCGGAACAAAGCTCTATCCTGGATCTCATCCTACCTCTCCCATCGTACTTTCAGTGTCTCTTCTGCTAATACCTCCTCCTCCTCTATTGATCTCTCTGTGGGGGTACCCCAGGGCTCTGTCCTGAGACCTCTTCTCTTTTCTCTGTATACACTCTCTCTAGGTGACCTAATAACATCTTTTGGGTTTAATTATCACCTCTATGCTGACGACACACAAATATATTTCTCAACACCCGACCTTACACCTACTGTACAAACCAAAGTTTCTGAATGTCTCTCTGCTATATCATCCTGGATGGCCCTCCGCCGCCTTAAACTCAACATGGCTAAAACAGAGCTCCTCATACTTCCTCCCAAACCTGGCCCTACTACCTCCTTCCACATTACTGTTGGAACTACGATCATTCACCCAGTAGCCCAAGCACACTGCCTTGGGGTCACACTCGACTCCTCTCTCACATTTGCCCCTCACATTCAAAACATTTCTAAAACCTGTCGCTTTTTCCTCCGCAATATAACAAAGATACGCCCTTTCCTCTGTTGCTCGACTGCTAAAACTCTGACTCAGGCCCTCATTCTCTCCCGTCTTGATTACTGTAACCTCCTGCTGTCCGGCCTTCCTGCCTCTCACCTGTCTCCCCTACAATCTATCCTTAACGCTGCTGCCAGAATCACTCTACTCTTTCCTAGATCTGTCTCAGCATCTCCCCTCATAAAATCCCTCTCCTGGCTTCCGATCAAATCCCGCATCTCACACTCCATTCTTCTCCTCACTTTTAAAGCTTTACACTCTTCTGCCCCTCCTTACATCTCAGCCCTAATTTCTCGTTATGCACCATCCCGACTCTTGCGTTCTTCTCAAGGATGTCTTCTTTCTACCCCCTTTGTATCTAAAGCCCTCTCCCGCCTTAAACCTTTTTCATTGACTGCCCCTCACCTCTGGAATGCCCTTCCCCTCAGTACCCGACTAGCACCCTCTCTATCCACCTTTAAGACCCACCTTAAGACACACTTGCTTAAAGAAGCATATGAATAGCACTGTGGCTATTCTGAACACATGGCACATAAAGCTTGGCCCCCTGCAGATGCACTTACCAGAACTCCCTCCTACTGTCTCTGTACGTTCTCCCTACCTACCAATTAGACTGTAAGCTCCTCGGAGCAGGGACTTCTCTTCCTTAATGTCTAAAGCACTTATTCCCATGATCTGTTATTTATATTATCTGTTATTTATTGGATTACCACATGTATTACTGCTGTGAAGTGCTATGTACATTAATGGCGCAATATAAATAAAGACATACAATACAATACAATACAATACAACTAACTAGTTGGAATATTCTTATTCCTCTGATTTAGTAGGTGCTACATAAAGAAATCAGAGAAAGAAAATATCAATAATCATTCTGTATTACAATGGACAATTCTAGCAGAATCCACCATTCAAGAGATATGACGTTAAAAGTATTAAGATAAAATCAATAATTGTAATCAAATATTAATATACTAAAAAAATTAATTATACAATCCAAAACAGCAGACCCAAGTTGAAAGACTTTAAAAAAGTATATATAAAAATATATATTTTCTTACATAATATTCATGTACAGTAAATGAATAGAAACCTCATATCCAAAAAATTAAGTCTTCTATGTACGTGATCACATAGTATTAAAACATGTAAGATAAAAAAACATATAAAAAGAAGATCAAGGCAATGAAATTAAAATAATCACCCTATAAAAATGCTTACTGTAGTTCAATGTCTACATCGAGTCTCATAGGTACAAGGGTTTTTAACCTGTGGATCCAATGTCTCCTTTTTGGTTAACTGAATGTCTCTATTCCCCTCCAGTGCTTCACTACCTGTTCGACCCCCTGGTATTTTAGCCCTGTGGGGTCGCCCTGGTGATGCACACTAAAGTGTATAGAGACACTGTGGGTCAGAACTTTTCTTTCAATGTTGCTTAAATGCTCAACGATCCTTATATGCAGGGGGCTGGTAGTCTTACCGAAGTACTGGAGACCACATGGGCACTCCAGCACGTAGATAACATAATCTGTTTTGCATGTTATGTGACTCTTAATCTGAAAAAAATTTCCTGTAATATTTGACACACATTTTAATCTTTCGGGAGACTTACATTTTCAGGCTTTACAGCTAAAACACCCATAAAAGCCTTTGATCTCGCTAAGCCAATTACTTTGAACCTTTTCTCGACAAAAGGCACTCGGTACCGCCAGGATAAACCAAGACCCTCAAGACCTGCCTGAAGACTGAGTCCCATGCCTGCTTTCTAGTTCCAGCAGAACTAGTAGTTACTGTTCTTGTCCCTGTTATACTAAAAAAATAAAGAGACTATCACCCTCACTGAAAGTTGCCTGATGACTGCATGCTCCTGTGCCACTCCCCATCCCCCTCCCGATGGTTCGGGACCAAGCGGTCAAGTCCCTGCTGAAAAATAGGAGAAGACCGAGGAAAAAAGGAAAAAGGGAAAGAAAATCTTAATACTCACCAAAATGGCGTCCTGGCAAGATCCGCGGGACAAACTACAGAAGAAGCGCCAAAAGAGAATGGCGGACGCAGTTTGAGCGCGAAACCTGGGAGCTCCGATCGGCTCCACCCCTGGGACACACCTCCTTCCTCGGCTGCACGCAGGCGGTTATGCGCACTGGACCCGGATGACGTCAGGGGGCGGTCCTTCGCAGAGCCCCGTCGCAGGGGAAATGACGTCAGTGGCGGCGCCTGCAAAGCCTTTGAGAAAGCCAACAAGCCGGACACTATGCTAGCTAACAGGATCAGGAATAGGCCCTACCTAGGCTGAACAGACTGGAGCGCGAGGCAATTCAGACTGATTTCACTCTGGAGGAACTGACCGCGGTCATCAAGAGTCTAAAACCCTCTAAGGCCCCAGGACCTGACGGGTTTTCTAATTTATATTATAAAAAATTTATCGGGGTTCTAGCACCGCACATGCTCAAGTTATTTAACGGAGTCTTGGCGGGGGAACCCTTCTCGGAACAGATGCTCCAGGCGTCGATATCTATAATTCATAAGAAGGACAAAGATCCCACAAACTGTCAAAGCTACAGGCCGATATCCTTAATCAATTCGGACGTTAAGATATACTCCAAATTACTGGCCAATAGATTGAGCGCGATCCTGCTAAGGCTTATCCACCCGGACCAGGTTAGCTTTATTAGAGATAGACAAGCGGCCGACAATACTAGAAGGATAATAGATATCATTATTTACATTAATGCCAACGGGGTCCGAAGTATAGTGCTAAGTTTAGACGCGGAGAAGGCCTTCGACAGGATTGACTGGCCATACATGGAGTCCACGCTTGGAGCATTTGGGTTTGGAGGTAAAATTCTAGGGGCAATAAAAGCATTATATACAACTCCGACCGCCAGGGTGATCCACCAGGGTTTCCCATCAGAGTTGTTTAAAATCAAAAGCGGGACCAGACAGGGCTGCCCACTCTCGCCCTTGTTGTTCGCCCTATGCGTGGAACCGTTAGCGGCACACATACGTCGCAGTTCCGATATTTCGGGAATACAAATCCACTCCCAAAAGCATAAAATCGCTCTATATGCAGATGACATAATTTTGTCTCTGACAAAACCGCTTACCTCGCTGCCCAATCTGTTTGCTCTACGGGAAAAATTTAGTAGAATCTCCGGTTTTAAGATAAATCAATCTAAATCGGGGGCACTAAATCTAAATATCCCAAGAGAAACAGAGAAATTACTGGAAATTAACTTCCAGTTTAAATGGCAGTCCAAAGCTATAAAATATTTAGGGATCTATCTCACCAAACGTAGCTCCAATCTATATCAAGAGAATTACCCGAGATTATTAAGAGCCCTCATGAAGGAACTAAAGGATTGGTCTGCATACGGAATATCCTGGATTGGCAGAATCTATTGTGTGAAAATGAACCTCCTCCCTAGGATACTATACCTGTTCCAAACTCTTCCGATACCCGTAGTGAGATCAGACATTAAAGAATTGCAGAACGCAGTTACAAGATTCATTTGGAAAAACAAAACACCGTGGGTAAAAATGTCAATTATGCAAAGACCTAGGGAAACTGGGGGCTTAGCAGTACCGAGCTTGATGGCATATTATAAAGCGGCACAACTATGCCAAATTACACAGTGGCATGGTGACCCGGAGCAGAGGCGGTGGGTGGCATTGGAGAGGGAGGTGTGCGCCCCGCTAGAGCTTAAGGACCTAATTTGGTATCCTAAATCTAGATTAAAAGATTTGAGAGATCCGCTGACCTCTGTGCTTAACTCGCTCTCGGTCTGGGATGCGGCTAAAAATAATCACTCATTAACCTCAAAACATACTCTGATGACTCCCCTATATGGAAATCTAGACTTTGCTCCAGGGCTGACTGATAAGAACTTCATACGTTGGCAGAGATTGGGGTTGCGAAGACTAAAAGACCTGGAGGGGCGAGACACGATTAAACCATTTGATCTAATTCAGTCAGAAACGGACCTACCCAACACAGAATTTCTTAGATACCTCCAGGTCCGGGCATTCTATAGCAAACACTCGAATAGACCGCCGCTAACCAATTTTGATAAGCTCTGTGATCGGGGAACCGATACACGGGGACTCATATCTGCTCTTTACAGAGAGGTGGTAAGGGTGGATATTGACAGCTCACATAAAACCAGGTTCATGGCACAATGGGAGACTGACCTGACAGGACCGTTAGAAGATGATGACTGGACAGCAATCTTTAAAGCTGCGGCCAGTAGCTCGATTTGTACGACATTGAAGGAGAACTCATATAAGGTATTAATGAGGTGGTATCTCACCCCAGTTAGATTGGCAAAATTCGTTGCGGGAGCTTCCCCGCTCTGTCCCAGACAGTGCGGGGAACGGGGAGATCTGGTGCACATGTTGTGGTCTTGTCCAGGACTCATACCTGTCTGGACACAAATCAGAGATTGGCTACAGAGGATATTTTTGGGCCTCAAAATTCAACTAGATCCATGGGTGTTCCTGTTAGGTAAGCCCACAAATGAGGTCTCTAGATCAGGAAACAAATTAATAGCACATTTTGCCACGGCAATGAGGTGCGAGATCGCAGCACTGTGGAACCAGAATGCAATTCCATCAATAGATAAAATCCGGAACAGAATTTGGTTTGCTTGCCAGATGGAGAAGTTGACAAGTCTGGTCAACGACACTGGCTCAAATTTCCAAAAAGTCTGGTCGCTATGGTTGGCGCAGACGGATATCCCAGGGATGAGCAATGCCTCCGTCTGGCTTTGATAGAAACAGATGGGTTTTCCTTCAAGGACGGACCAAAAACGCAGGAGGTATGACGCCAAAACTAAGCCTAAAGCAGGTCAAGGTAACCTATACGCCCCCCCCCCTGACACCAAGCCAGGAGCAGTACAGTCACAGATAGATCTGAACCTACAGTGCCGGCATAAGACCAGTGAAGAACAAGAATAAAGTTACCTCCTTTACACCACCTTCCCATTCCCCCCCCCCCCAGCATCCCTCCCCTCCCCACTACCCCAATCCTATCTCGTCTACCCCCCCCCCACGTTTGTCTAGTTGTTGTCTGTCCAACAATCTATTAAATGGTACCAATATGATACTTGTATGTAATACCCTTGAAAAACCAATAAAAGAAAGTTTAAAAAAAAAAAAAAAGGCACTCGGTACCAATTGATTCTTCAAATGTTTGGATTTCCTAAAAAATCAACCCTGGGTGATTGGGAACAAAATCTTTTAAAACTGGATCACTTTTAATAAGATGCCAATGTGTGCATATAATTTGTTTTATTTTATTCGCATCTTTGCTATATTTTGTAAAAAAAATGCACATTCTAATTGATATTTGGCTCCTTCTTTCTTATTTTTGTTTTTCACATTAATTATGTCTTTCCTTTCTAAGTAACGAGTTTTGTTAAGCGCCTCAGTGATTTTTTCTTGCGTTTAGTTTCGATCAAAAAATGGCACTTAAGATTTGAGATCGTAGTTCAAATACATTATTGTCACTGCAATTCCTCTTAATTCTTCTATATTGCCCATATGGAATGTTCTCCACCCAGCGTTGGTAGTGACAACTACTATTCAGGATACAATGGTTACTATTAACTGGTTTAAAAAAAGTTTTAGTTTTTAAAAACCTTCCTTCTACATAGATGGTAAAATCTAAAAAATCAATTGTAGTTGGACTAAAATTATACGTGAATTTAAGATTCAAATCATTACCGTTTAAAAGTAACATAAAATTATTGAGGCTTTCTGGGTCCCCTTTCTTGGTCCCCTGGGAATTTGCTGTTTGCATAGACTACACAGACACCGTCCCATCCACCCCACCTTGCTACTATCAAGCCTTAATGACTCCACCGGGCTGCCAAGATCCTCTCTCCATTCATTCTGTCTTTAGCTCACAGAATTAGAAAAACTATGCTCTGCCCGCCTTCTCTTCCTATTGCATGACACGCATAGCCTAAGCGTTCCATACCCACGCATGCGCAAAGAGAGAAAGCACACAAGCCCTGCTTTTTAGCGTTTCAGTAACTTGGTGTATTATGCGACAATCGGTTGAAAGTAAAAAAGAAACGGGTGAATCATTTTGGGCACATAGAGAAATCATATAAATAAAAAGGTATACAGTATACTGTACATTATTTACACACTTTGCAAATGCTACTGTCCACTGTATGTACATTGACTCCTTGTAATATATGGATTTTATGAGGGGATTAATAAATAAATAATTTGAGTCCTCTGAATGTCAAACAAAAAGCAAGGGGATTACTGGAAAAACCTTACAGCCAAGTTACACAAATGGGTGTCCTTCGGCATCAGAAGGTGTCTTATAGCATTGCACCACTTAGTAAATAGGGGCAATAATCTACCCACATCTTCCTTAATTAGAGGACATAAACATTTTGTGCAGGACAACTGAAGATGAAAAGACATATACAAATAGTATAATATAACTAATATAGTAAGTAAGGAGGTGTCGCTTGGACAAGTTTATAAATTATTGTATAAAATACTAGCTGAGAGACCCGGCGTTGCCCGGGATGTAAATGCGTAATAGGTAGTATTATTTATAAATCGTGGCACAATAGGTGACTGTTTGTTGTAAAGGTTGGATAATAATATTGAAAAGAAAGATGGAAGAAAATGTAATACGATGTTGTATAAAAATGGTTTATTGTAACCACACCACAGTACAATGTATATTTTGGTGGCATAAGTGATGTAAAAATCTGAGTCGTGTGTCCTGCTAGGGTGTGAGGCGGCGGGTGGCGCGTGGGTTGTGAGTGCTGTGTGCGAGTGGGGGTCCTGCTAGGGTGTGAGGCGGCGGGTGGTGCGTGGGTTGTGAGTGCTGTCTGTGAGTGGGGGTCCTGCAAGGGTGTGAGGCGGCGGCTGGCGCGTGGGTTGTGAGTGCTGTCTGTGAGTGGGGGTCCTGCTAGGGTGTGAGGCGGTGGGTCAGTGATGTCGGTGCGTAGGGGCGGGAGCCAGCAGGTGTGTGTGGCGGCAGGTATGTGTCGAGTGTGGCGGGTGTCTGTTGAGTGCGTGCAGCGGCTGTGAGGCGGTGGGTGAAAGGCAGAGGCGGCCGGAGTAAGGGCGGGTGAAAGGCAGAGGCGGGGGTGGGGAGGCGGTAAGGCGGGCATGAAGGCGAAGGGCGGCGGGAAGGGGAGGAGGGGGTGGAGGAGGGGGGCAAGGGGTGGAGGAGGGGGGCAAGGGGTGGAGGAGGGGGGAAGGGTTAGAGGAGGAGGGGGAAGGGTTAGAGGAGGAGGGGGGAAGGGTTAGAGGAGGAGGGGGGAAGGGTTAGAGGAGGGGGGGGAAGGGTTAGAGGAGGGGGGGAAGGGTTAGAGGAGGGGGGGGGGAGGGTTAGAGGAGGGGGGGGAAGGGTTAGAGGAGGGGGGGGAAGGGTTAGAGGAGGGGGGGGAAGGGTTAGAGGAGGGGGGGGAAGGGTTAGAGGAGGGGGGGGAAGGGTTAGATTAGGGGGGGGAAGGGTTAGAGGAGGGGGGGAAGGGTTAGAGGAGGGGGGGAAGGGTTAGAGGAGGGGGTGGAAGTGTGGGAGGGGGTGGGAGGGGAAAGGGGAAAAAGAGGTGGAGGGGGGGGGAAGAGGAGCGGAGGGGGGGGAAGAGGAGCGGAGGGGGGGGTGGAAAGGGGAGCGGAGGGGGGGTGAAGGGGAGCGGAGGGGGGGAAGGGGAGCGGGGGGGGGAAGGGGAGCGGGGTGGGGAAGGGGAGAAGTGGTGGGAAGGGGGAGGAGGGGGGAGGTGGTGGAAAGGGAGAGAAGGGGGGAGGTGGTGGAAAGGGGGAGAAGGGGGGAGGTGGTGAGAAGGGGGAGAAGGGGGGAGGTGGTGGGAAGGGGGGAGGTGGTGGGAAGGAGGAGGAGGGGGAAGGTGGTGGAAAGGGAGAGAAGGGGGGATGTGGTGGGAAGGGGGAGGAGGGGGAAGGTGGTGGGAAGGGGGAGGAGGGGGAAGGTGGTGGGAAGGGGGAGGAGGGGGAAGGTGGTGGGAAGGGGGAGGAGGGGGGAGGTGGTGGGAAGGGGGGGAGGGGGGAGGTGGTGGGAAGGGGGGGAGGGTGGAGGTGGTGGGAAGGGGGGGAGGTGGTGGGAAGGGGGGGAGGTGGTGGAAAGGGGGGGGAGGTGGTGGGAAGGGGGGGAGGGGTGAGGTGGTGGGAAGGGGGAGGAGGTGGAAAGGGGGAGGCGGAGGGAAGGCGGGGGGTGGGAGGCGGTGGGAAGGCGGTGGGTGGGAGGAGGTGGGAAGGCGGGGGGTGGGAGGCGGTGGGATGGCGGGGGGTGGGAGGCGGTGGGAAGGGGGGTGGGAGGCGGTGGGAAGGGGGGGAGGCGGTGGGAAGGGGGGGAGGGAGGCGGTGGGAAGGGAGGGTGGGAGGCGGTGGGAAGGGGGGGGGGAGGCGGTGGGAGGCGGTGGGAAGGGGTGGGGGGAGGCGGTGGGAAGGGGGGCTGGGAGGCAGTGGGAAGGGGGGGGGAGGCGGTGGGAAGGGGGGGAAGGGGGAGGCGGTGGGAAGGGGGGGGAGGCGGTGGGAAGGGGGGGGGGCAGTGGGAAGGGGGGGAGGCGGTGGGAAGGTGGAGGGAAGGGGGGGGGAGGCGGTGGGAAGGGGGGGGAGGCGGTGGGAAGGGGGGGTGGAGGGGAGGTGAAGGGGGGGTGTAGGTGGGGGGGTGGAGGGGGGGTGGAGGGGAGGTGAAGGGGGGGTGGAGGGGAGGTGAAGGGGGGGGAGTGGAAGGGAGGTGAAGGGGGGGGTGGAGGGGAGGTGAAGGGGGGGGAGTGGAAGGGAGGTGAAGGGGGGGTGGAAGGGAGGTGAAGGGTGGGTGGAAGGGAGGTGAAGGGGGGGGGGGTGGAGGGGAGGTGAAGGGGGGGGGGTGGAGGGGAGGTGAAGGGGGGGGTGGAGGGGAGGTGAAGGGGGGGTGGAGGGGGGGAGGTAAATGGGGAGGTGAAGGGGGGTGGAAGGGAGAAGTGGAGTGAGGGGAGGTGAAAGGGGGTGATGGGGGGTGAGGGGAGGTGAAGGCCGCTCACTCACCAGTCCGGCAGGTCCCACGTGGATCTGAGGCGGGAGGCAGCGTGTTGTGGCCGCTATCCCGCTGTGTCCCGGGCGCTCGCTCGCTCCCCCGCTGACTGTAGCGGCGCCGGGGGGGGGGGTATCGGGGAGACATTGACACTGGAGGGGAGGAGGGGGGGGGTGGAGGGGAGGTGAAGGGGGGGTGGAGGGGAGGTGAAGGCCGCTCACTCACCCATCCGGCAGGTCCCACGTGGATCTGAGGCGGGAGGCAGCGTGTTGTGGCCGCTCCCCCGCTGTGTCCCGGGCGCCGCCATCTTGGGCACTCAGCGCCGCAAGGCAGCCTGCCTGGCCACTGGCTGTTCCCCCGCCGGGGAGGGGTGAGTTGTAGCGTCGGGGAGGGGGGGGCATGTATATGTGTGTGGGGGGGAGAGGTGGGAGATATAGAGGGGGGGTCTCGCACGGCCGCTGACACTGGGTGGGGGGGGGGGGCGCTGAAGGGGTAATAATAGTGTGTGTGTCCCGCTGACTGTAGCGGCGCCGGGGGAGGGGGGGGTCGGGGTGAAAGCGCGGGAGACACGGGGAGAGGAGGAGGTGCGCGCGGGTGCTGCTAACACTGTGAGCCCCGCTAATGTATGTAACAGTGTGTGTGTGTGTGTGTGTGTGTGTCACTGTGTGTGTGTCTGTCACTGTGTGTGTGTGTCCGTGTGTGTGTGTGTGTGTGTGTGTGTGTGTGTGTGTGTGTGTGTGTGTGTGTGTGTGTGTGTGTGTGTGTGTGTCCCTGTGTGTGTGTGTGTGTGTCTGTGTGTCTGTGTGTGTGTGTCCCCCCCTGTGTGTGTGTGTCCCTGTGTTCCCTGTGTGTGTGTGTGTGTGTCCCTGTGTTCCCTGTGTGTGTGTGTGTGTCCCTGTGTGTCCTTTGGCCCGTCACTCCGCCTCAGGCCAATGAGAGGTGTGCGGGGGCGGGCGGGCCAAGGGACCAATGAGATTTCCCCTAGGGACACCGGACATCCAGGCAGGCAAACATACAGTGCTTTCACTAATATAGTATAAGATACACAATGTTACTGGATCAAACCATGAATTAATCATAGAGTTATCAATTAGTGACTCCAATTCTGTTACTCTCCCTAGATGCATTGCAGATTCTTCTCTGATTGGTGAATATTATTTGAGAACAGTTTTGTCCTGTACTTTAGAAGTTGCCTGTTGGACTGTGACTTCTGGTGGAACTATACTGTATGATGTAATAGTCAAGGGATGTTTGGTTAATTCTCTGGATATCAATCAGACTTCTTCAAGTATTCCTGTGCGCTAACTGAAGATCACATATAAAGGTCCCTGAAGCAGAACATTGGGAATATCATCATTTGCTAGGCTGCTCAGTGTTTGCAGTAATGTCCCTGCTTTGGAAAACACAGTGTATCTGTGTTAAAGAGATAATCTCAGCACAACAGGTTCCCTGCTGCAGAAAGTGTTTTAAAAGGATCATCTCTGCACATGAGGTTCCCTGTACCAAAAATATAGACTCCATCAAGGTGGGAGCTGAGATCTAAGGTATGTACTTAACTACAAATAAGTAACACTTAGTTATAGTCAGGAATGGAAATAAAAACTTCAGCTGTGACTGTTTTTAGCTTAATGGTTCTGGTTAGTGATGAACACCTTAAATGTGACATGAGTGATAAATAACAGATATTAAGTGCAATGAAATGATAAAAGTATTTCTGTAATTGCATGTAAAATACAGCATGCAGGGCAGATCTGGAGATAGCAGCAAGGCAGCCTGAAGTGCATACAGTACCTACTTATTTTTAGAACAAGAAAAAGACTTGTAATTACTGCTGGACACGCCACATCCTGACATATTGAGGCTCTGGGAGTGGGTAAGATTTCTCATTTTATGGTATCTTAAAGAAGAACTTTCATCTGGGAGAATTGTGAGTAACATTCTTGTTTGATTGGGAGCATATTATTCACCTCCAATGAGGTTGCAGCGAGGTGATTTTTTTCATTTTTGACATTTGCCTTCAGGAGGTTTTGTTATTTCTAACACAAGATACTCACACATTATTACCCACTCCATGCAAGAGTGTGACTCATATGTCTTTGTATTATTGACATTTACATTGAAAATTGTCCTCTGCGCTGGTCTTCACAAATCAAATCAGTGCTCAGTAAAATATGTTTTATTACATTTTACTTATCATGTGGCTCTGTACTATGTTGTTTTTGTCCTTTTAATCATATCACTATTGAGACAACTTCAAAATAATTGTACCACTCACCTTCAAACAGTGACAACGTTAAAGACCAGTACTGCATTGTGAGTTGCATGTTTGCATTCAATGAATGTATCTATGTGAAAGGTGAAAACAGAAATCCTTTACCCTTAGGGTATATTCCATAACACTCTTTATCCAAGGTTTATCTCCCATGTTTGGAGTCATCAACAGTTGCAATCTGATTTATATTATCTACCGTCGTCCCCTTGTTTAATCGGTGGGGAATGAACCCGAGGAAACCATTGAATATTTGCACTGTATGATACAGTTTAATACTATACACTGTTTTCTTTTCTCTTGTTATTTTTTAGATAGTTTAATGAGCTCAGATTTGATTTGTGAAGACCAGGGCCGAGGAGGACAATTTTCTCTGTAAGGACCAACGTAGGATCTGGACAAACCTGGTGACCTCCTGGCTGAAGGACTTCAATTTTTAGAGGTGGTCACTGAACACACCCAATATATACACGTGTCACTATTTGTGTTTGTATTTATTATCACTAATACTGTATTTAACGTTCTATACACTTTTTGTATCACAGCACTTGGGCTATAGTGCTGAGGTTGTGCTTTTTTTTCCATTGACATTTACAACTATATTCTGGAACTATTTGAGCACCCATTACCTCTATTTAATTTTTAGAACATGCTAGTTTTATACATTTCTTTCATTCATAAATATAACCCTACATGTTAAAGGAAAAAAGCAGACGTTTTATAGTATTTTGGTACTTGTTTCCTAATGAGTAAGGGAGACCCTGTTACTGTGCTGCTATTTTTATAAAAGTGTAAATATGTTCTAATTGATGCTGTGACATTCCCTTATAATATACCTCCATTATAAGACTGTACTTAACTGTGTCACTTCTAGCCATGATAGGGATGATATGTAACTTATGTTCCTTTAATTGTGGAGGGGAATGCACAACATAAACCTTGAATGTATTGTACTGTAGGCACCTTTAGCGTTAATGCTGTTGGTTATTTATAAGAAGCCAATATATTTTGAAGTTGGGTATAATAGTCCATTCACTGAATAGAAATAAATATTAGTAAGAGTCAAATAGACAGAATGCAGGAAGATCCTTACTGTGTAAGTGGAAGAGGAGCCTGGAATCAGTGTGATTGTTTTGCTCTGGGTAAATGACTTCCTATGAATACTGATGATAACAAACAGTTCTCTCTCTTTCTTCATGTTATCCTCTCTCAGGTAATGGACAAGCACAACCAGAGCAGAGTCACCGAATTCCTTCTACTAGGGATGACCGGGAGTCCATTCGGAGTCAGAATCTTTCTCTATGTTCTTTTCCTGGTGACTTACATTAGCACATTAATTGGGAACCTTCTTATCATTGTGTTGATTTCAACCATTAGCCAACTCCATTCACCCATGTACCTATTCCTGAGGAATTTATCTGTGTGTGAATTATTGCTAACCACAGTAATTGTCCCTCTTTTGCTACATGTCTTGTTAGCTGAGAAGAGCCTTATATCCGTCAGTGGCTGTTTATTTCAGTTCTATGTAATGAGTGCAGCACTAGCTACAGAATGCTTACTTCTTTCAGTGATATCTTATGACCGGTATCTGGCTTTCTGCAACCCATTGCGTTACTTCTCTCTCATGAACCACAAGCTCTGCCATCAGCTGGGCTTCTTGTGTTGGCTGTCTGCTTATGTGATTGCAGTAATGACAATTGTCCCAATCTGCACATTGCAGTTCTGTGGTCCCAATATCATGGATCATTTCTTCTGTGATCTGTTTCCCCTATTAGAGCTCTCCTGCTCAGACACCAGAACTGTGGTGATAGATATTCTGTGCTTTCTGCTCCTCTACTTTTCTGCCCATTTGCACTCATCTTTTCCACTTACATATGCATCATCTTGACCATCCTCAGGATGCCCTCAGCCACAAGCAGACAGAAAGCCTTCTCCAACTGCAGCTCTCACCTTGCTAGTGTAGCCATGTACTATGGGACACTTGTTATTATGTATGTGGTACCATCCAAAGGCTACTCATTTAATGCCAACAAGTTCTTGTCTCTGCTCTACAGTGTGGCGACACTATTATTAAACCCCATTATCTACAGTCTGAGGAACCAGGAGATCAGGGTGGCCCTAAAGAAAATGTTATGTGGAATGAAGCAATGGGCAAATATTTAAATATAAACCAATTGTTTTATACA
Organism: Ascaphus truei; assembly: GCF_040206685.1. Classification (NCBI taxonomy): domain Eukaryota; kingdom Metazoa; phylum Chordata; class Amphibia; order Anura; family Ascaphidae; genus Ascaphus; species Ascaphus truei. The sequence continues at coordinate 18,313,255 of NC_134495.1, forward strand.
CAGTGCAAAGAAAAATAAATATTTGGATCAATTACAGATCTGTCTGGCATTTATCATCCATTCATTTAAACTGCATGTTCTCTAGGAAAGGAATATATTGCACCAAATGCCACTGCTGGGGAGGCCCACAATGCTTTGTGGCAGTGAATGAATTAACTCATTAGGTTCTGTTATCATTCATGGGGACACACAGATGATACCTCTATTGGGTTTCTTCCAGGTTGCATTGAAAGAATGCCCATATTTTATTATTGTTACCAAACTAGGAGGAGGTGAAGGAGGGGGGGGGGGGGGGATTACACTGATTGTTCTTTGACTCTGTATTTGATCTCCTATATTTTGGATTTAACTTTTCCCTTCCCTCCCGTTTTTTGCTTATCTTGGACACCATTTGACAAGAGTATTTTTGATATTGGGGATAAGACACCCTTCATTTACCTTAATTCTGTGCATATTTCTGGTTAGCACATGTCATCTTCCACATTAAGGTAAAGATCAAGAAAGCGAATATGATGAAAATGATGATGGTAAGTGAACTTGAGATTGTACAGATTGGCATTCAAGAAATCAATAAAAGAATGTAATTCTTCAACAGTGCCCATCCAGATGATGAGAAGGTTGTCTATATAGTGACGATAAAATGTCACCAAGTGACGATAGGGATTTCCATCTCCAAACACGTGGGCCGTCTCCCACCAACCCATAAAAAGTTTGGCATATGAGGGCGCAAAGCATGTGCCCATGGCAGTCCCACATGTTTGGAGATAGTAAATAATGATGTGTCAAAAGAAATGTTGTGTTTTCCAGAATGTAGATGTGTAGGGAAGATGGTGCTCAATATTAGTGTGTGCACTATATTTATATAGTCATAGTCATTGAAATATAGAGAAAAAAGGAACACTACAATTCATACATAAGGTAGGCAGTCCATGAATATGGGGGGGGGCAAAAAAAGACCTAGCAGTCAGTCTGCTTGACTACCGCAAAAAATGGTAAATAATGCACAAACCCCTTTAAGACATAAACATCCCCATTAAATGGTCAAGGTACCAATATAAGGGCTAATGCCTATTACCTGCCCTTGGGGGTATCCTGAAAGTCCAGTAAAGGTAGTGTTCCAGGGCATGCAATCCTGAAGTGAAGGCAATTGATAGTAGATGAAGCAAAGAAGCACAGCCTTTATCCAACAAAGATATAGGGTAGATATAGAATAATATAGGGCAACTCTAGAGTGAAAAATGAAGGGTATTTATTATGTAAGCTCACAAGGAGATGAAAAGCAAAAATGCACCAACGCGCTTCGTACTGTGGGACTTTCTCAAGGTGTCTATCCAGAATGAAAATAATTTGTGCTGGTGACAAAGTGGATGAAGATTCCAAAAAAAATCAAATAGCTGTGAGGCCATGGTGATGTGCTATAATTGTATACAGTGAAGAGACATCCAAAGTAACACAAATGTTATTTGATACCCAATTGAAATCTGAGAAAGGAGATAGTACATGTGAAGTGTCCAAGAGATATTAAGGAAGTGTAGAAATTAAAGTTTGCAAGAAGTGATCAATGTAAATTGAAAGATGCTCACTCAGTGACCCAGTACAAGAAACTATTGGTCTACCTGGTGGAAATTCAAGAGATGTATGTATTTTTGGCAAATGATGGAATATAGGAAAAATGGGATGATGACAGTACTGGTATTTGGATTAATAGAGAGAACTTGAAGATCCCTTCCCATATCGAGCAAGTCATATACAGTGATTCCATAAGAAATGGATTAGTTGGATTGGATTTTAATGAAACATAGGGAAGATGATCACGTAACTGTCTGTGGGCTTCATGATTATAATATTTACGATCCAAGACAACCACTGCTCCACCTTTATAGGTGTTCTTTACCACAATGAATTCATTCTTTTTTGAATGCGGTAATAGCATTACGTTCTTCCAAGCTCAAATTGCTTTGATGTTTCATATTCATTGTGGTACAGATGCCCTTAGAAAGGAGTAATAAACCTATATCCACAGCCCTCTGAAAAACATCAATAGCACTGCCTCTCATAAAATGTTGGACAGATCCTTCTTTTTCAAGAAAAGAGGTGAGTGGATCTCGTTGGTCAGTCTAATCATCAAGTAGCTCTGTCAAGTCTTGAATGTAACATTGACCTTCAAAGGTTATTTGTCTTGTGACATCATTTATTGGCATCATATCGATACTTGTGTCTAAATTGTCTTGTATGAAAGTGTTGTGGTCTTTTTTTTGTTTGATAAATCTCTTGAGTGTAAGTTTGAGTAAATTTGTATAGATCTACTAGAGTAGAAAAGAGATTAAAGTCCCTGACTGTTGCAAAAGTTAGACCAAAGTTCAGGACTGTAAGTTCTGCTTCAGTCAAGGTGTATTTAGAGATATTAATTACATTGGTATTTTCAATGGTCAGTTCTTCCTTTTCTTTGCTGGTGCCACCCACCAACTTGGTCTTTGTTATACGTCCATTTCTTCTTCGTTTTTTGATGATGAGCGTCTTGATGTTACATTGCGATGCCACTGTGTCCTTATGGAAGGCGTATCTCGTCTGCCGAGGAAACAATGGAATCCTTTTCTGAAAAGGAAACACTGTAGGGTACAAATTGATTATCGGATAATTCAGAGTCCATATTTCTTCCCATGTTATAAACCAATTTCGGAGGTTTTCTAAGAATAGATTTAGTTTGTCTTGGAGATTTTTTGTTTTTTAAATGCTTACAAGGGAATGATCTCATAGACTGCTGTTTCTGCCAGATATATATCTGATTTAATTCATAGTCAATTCGATCACGTTCATATATGTTTTGTTTGCATAATATTTTTTTCAAGATTGTTGATGCGTTGTGCCAGTTTATCATCCATGTGATTACATTTATCAATTTGTATGAAAGCTTGAAGCTTTGTTTGAAGTTCCTTAACTTGTTTCTCTACTGATGCCAAAAGTAGGTGCTTTGGTCATCCTAAGCCCCCGTGATATCCTTTTACTCTTTTGGTAATTTTCTATCATTATAATATCCCACCATATTCTTAAGTCTTGGGCTATATACAGTACTTTTCTAATCGGAAAAAAAAGTGTTTTTAGATCTTGTGTATCTTTACAGAATAAGTATTTTTCTCTATCAAAAACTAAATCAGCTTTTTTGTTTCTTCAAGATAGATTGAAGCAATGTGTGAATGTCTGGGTGAGCATTCCGGTGTGTATCCATAGTTAGATTGGTAGTAATAGTTGACATTCTTACAAGTCAGTATCAAAAAAAGAGAATATGTCCAAAAATGGGGAGAGAGACAGACAGCATGGGGAATGAGAGACAGACACAGAGAATGGGGGAGAGAGACACACAAAGAGAATGGGGCAGAGAGACAGACAATGGGGGAGAGGCAGACAGACAATGGGGGAGAGAGATAGGCAGAATGGAGGAGAGAGACAGACAGAATGGAGGAGAGACAGACACCGAATGGGGCAGAGCGACAGACACAGAATAGGGCAGAGCGACAGACACAGAATGGGGCAGAGCAACAGACACAGAATGGGGGAGAGTGACAGGCACAAAATGGGGTTGAGCGACAGGCACAGAATGGAGGAGAGCGACAGGCACAGTATCGGGGAGAGAGACAGGCACAGAATGGGGAGAAACAGACACAGAGAAAAGGGGAGCAAGGAGTCTCTGGGGTGAGGCCTAGGCGATCCAGAATAGCAGCCTTTAGATGCTTATAGTCCATGGCCTCATCCGGAAGAACCTTGTTGGCGCCCTGAGCTTCTCCTATAAGGAGTGGAGCCAGAGTTGTTACCCAGTGATCAACTGCCCAGCCGTGGGCCGTGGCTACCCTTTCAAAAGTGATGAGGAATGCATCTGGGTCATCTGTTGGCTTAATTTTAGGCAGCATCACTGGTGGGTTATTTGAAATCTCTGGTCTGACTGAGGCTGGACCTGGAGCCAGCATTTGGAGGAGCTTTCCTGTTTGCTGAACCTGCATCTCATCTCGCTGGACTTGTCGCTCAGCTTGCCAGACCTGCATCTCATCTCGCTGGGCTTGCTGGTGCAGGAACTGAAAAAAAATTCCTCCATTTTTTTTTATTTGTGTGGCCCTTTGGATACAGGGGTTGTCCGATCCCACTTCTGACACCACCTGTGGCAGGACGACCTGTAGGCGAGGTCAGACAATAGTCCACACGTGCAGTTTCTGGGTAAACCAAATGTTGAGTGGTTTTATTTCTCCACAACACAAATAAACATTTGGGCACACTGTCCCTTTAAGGCAAAACAAATCTCATTAAAAGAACACCTACTCCCCATAAGGAAATCTTACTAATCATTCCAGGTCCTTTCTATCAGGCTGGCTGGCTTTGTCCAGTACCCAACCCCTAAACTTATACCACAATAGCTATGGAACAATATTAAAGTCCTTACTGTATCTTTGTTTGGGAATCTCTGTTCCTAGAGAGAGTTTAGGAAATACTTCTGGATAGGAGCTTGCACAGGAAAGCTCTGTAGTCTGAGTCAGCTACCTTCTATAAGCAGTAGCCTCCTTATCAAGCTGATTGTCAGCTGTCTCAGCTTACTTCCTGATTGCCCAAGTATTCTTACTGGGTTAGTCTTCTGAGTACTGTAAAAAATGCTTCCTCCGTTCAGTGATTTCTTATAATGATGTCTTATCACCTGCAATCCACTTTCATCATGTTTGATGGACCACAGACTCAGCCTTCTGATGGGCATATCAGTATGGTTGCTTGTCAACCTATTTCAAAGCTTTGGTGGCAAAGGCGACAATATGTACATTACAACTCTGTGGTTCCTGTGTAATTTGACCATTTCTTCTGTGACTTGCTTCCCCCGTTGGAGCTTTCATTATAATACACCTTCATTAGGGTAATTTTTCCAATACATGTATCTGTACTCCCATTTATATTGATCATTGTCATTTACATCTGCATCATGGTTATCATGCTCCAGATGTCCTCTGCAATCAAGAAGTGGAGAAGCTGAAAGTATTTTCCATCTGCATGCACAACAGTATATTGGTCACTAATAGAGTGTATTTATAACCCTATATATAACAACTATAGGTTGTAGGTCAAGGGCAACTTTATCAGCACTATGTAGGAGCCATAAATAACATCTACCTTGTTATTAAAGTCACCTGCCCCTTAAGTGCTTTTCTTTCCAACCAATATCATACCCTATATGTATGGGTGTATGTATATATATGTGTATGCATTTGGCCATATATCCTCACACATACATGACGCCTCTCTTACACATACATATATACGGTCACCTATCACTCACACATTCACTTAGGCACACAGTAGCCCCCGAAGGGCGACCACACTTTCTAGAGGTACTGGGGACCCAGGTACACCCTTTAATTAATGTATTAGTGGGTCAGTTTTTACTTTATACGTGGATCATATAGATTACATCACTCCTATATCACACACTATGCACCATATATTGCCCTTTATGACACTCACTCCTCTTTAATTACCATTAAGATTACTATACCTACTCTACGTAAGTTCAACCAAATCCTGTCCCATTATTCTATGGGTGATTAGATACCACTATATCACTGAGGTGTCCCATATTTGTGTGCCATGCAGTGACACACTTCCCTCTAAAACAGGGATGGGGAACCTTTTTTCTGCCAAGGGCCATTTGGATATTTATAACATCGTTCGCGGGCCATACAGACACAGACAGGCAGGCACACGGCAGGCACACAGCAGGCATGTAGGCACACAGACCCCCGCCCCCTACCTCTGGTAGTTGCTGCTGGGGGGATCGTGTAGGGCGGATTCTGGGGTAAGTGCAGGGGAAACTGCTGGGGAAGCATGGGGGAAGTGCGGGGAATGCTGCGGGGACTGCTGCGGGGGGAGTACGGTGGCTTCTGGGGGATCGCTGGGGCTAGTACGGTGGCTGCTGGGGATCGTGTAGGGCTACCGGCGCCTCATACCACCTCCTCCCTCCTCCCGATCCGGCGCGCGGAGGCCATTTTTTTAAAAATTAGCGCAACCACGGTTATAGCAGTTGCCTTAGCAGGGCTTGACCAAATGATTTTGAGGGCCTTATACGGCCCTCGGGCATGACGTTCCCCACCCCTGCTTTAAAGTTATGTAAATATAATCGTATTGTAGCCAAACAAACAATAGTGTCCAAATATTAGTGCAACAGAGCATGAACAGGCTGGGTATAAATCTATATCTTAATGTCCTCTGGTGTGAGCCATTAAATGAGGTAAAATGGAGTAGCAAATCAAGTCCTGATTCAGGCTAGCCAAACATCGAATGCCAACAATTGACTCATAAATTAGTAGTAGTACTCTTTGACAAAGGGCATTTCCGCCAAAACGCGTCAGAGTGACTTTGGAACCCTATTTTTGATGTCTCCACCTTTTGTTACCCAATAAATTGTTTTTATCGCATTTTGGGTGTGCCGTATCCCCTTATATTCCGCGCTTGCTATGCTCCGCACCCCTCCTCTGAGGATTCAACCACTATAATCGTATTGTATGTCTTTATTTATATAGCGCCAAAAGTGTACTCAGCGTTTCACAAAGAATACACTACGGGGAATTATAATAACACAATAAGAGCAGCAAAATTTGACAATAGGAAAGGAAATCCTTGCTCTGAAGAGCTTACAATCTAAGTCGTATGTTGGGAGATTTACAGAGACAGCCGGTGAGGGAATAAGTGCAGTAGATGGCAGTGCTTGGCCACAATGGGTGGTAGGAGTGACTGTGGGTGCATATGTCTGGGTTCAGGCTTAGGGGAGATCCCCAGCAGAAGGAAGATGTAGGTATAGGATGTGAAGAGGATTTGTGGGGGTGCATTTTATTGAGGGGTTACGAAGTTGCTGGGAGAGAGGTGTATAAATAATGGTGCCGTGGGGAGTGGGATAGTTGGAGAGAACAGAGATGTTTACAAAAGAGTGAGAAAACAGTCAACAGGAAAAGCAATAGGGAGGGCATAGTGATATGCAGGAGGAGAGACTTACCAATTATTGGAAGATAGGAAGCTTACAAATAATTACAGTATATAGAAAGTCAAGTTCTCACAGTTACAAAGTTGTTGTTGTGCAGAGTCCAGATCTTCCCTTAATCTTCAACTCCAATTTCAACTCCAAAATTAACTCCTGTAGACACTTTAAGATGTGACACAGCCATAATCTATGGATTTACACAAAATTTGGCAGATGTCTGTCTTTATGAATCGTAGGTCAATCAACTCGTTATTTTTCTATGACTGTAGGGCTATCGTGCCTTAGTTAGTATACTGATGTTACATGATGACCCTGTAAGTACTCTATTATGAATTTATAGCCATCTCCGTTGGACCAAATTTGGGATTATATGGAGTGATTCTCAACCTTTGCCTGTGTATTTTTCAATCATGATTACATGAACTGCAACCAAGAACATTCCAATGCATACTCACCTTTATTGTGGGTCCATTAGTTTTGGGTCTAATACTATCTAAACGTTCCAACACACAGTAAAGAACATAGACAAACAAACAATGTTCTTCTTTATTATTACAGTACAGGTAGTCCTCGTTATCCAACATTTCACTTTACAATGAATGGCATATCCAATGATTTACAATGCAACACTATGGGCCATTTTTCGACGTCGGAATGCGTTATCCGACGTCTGAATGCGTTATCCAAGCTCACCGCCACTGATTAACATGGGACTCACTTTACAACGGTTGCACTATCCAACGCTACTTCCAGAACGGTTTCCGTTGGATAACCGAGGACTGCCTGTTCTATTAATACGATCATTCTTCCATTGTTCTTTATGATTATGTTGCTGCCATTGGACTCTGTCCTCCAGTTACTGAAGCTCCTCCCCATACTATGGGACCAATTGCAGACAAGCCGATATCCGTCATCGGCCAGCCCCACCTACTATGCTTAGACTCATTCCCCTACTCCATTGGGATTGCCATTCTTTAGCCGCGTCCAAATTTCGGTGTATATCCAGTCACTGCTTTGCGACACATATGACTCCTCCTCCCCCCTGAAAGAAGTGTGCTTATGACACGCGAAACATGCATCGGGTTTTTAGTCACGTCCCAACGGTGGCATCGATGAGTGAGGCGGCCTAACCCGGATGTTATCTGCGGAATTCGGTCGTATGACGGTGTTTGCTTCTACCCTCTGTATACCAACTGACTGATATTTGTCACTATTATGGCTTGACACATTGACTGTATATATGTTAGACTATACATTATATGTTTTGTAGTCCTATAGCTCATATAATGTGGATACTATTATATATATACACAGATCACATTTATATACTGTATATAGCAGTGACACTCTTGTATCTGGCTACCTCAGTACCATATTGATATACTTATGCTCCTCTAGGATATACAATTATGTAATGTTTGACACTTGGGATATTTGTGACCACTATCCATTGGACATTAGTACTCATATATCCACACTGGGCACGTATTCTTGAGATTTATACGGCGATACATTTATCCTCTCAGTATATACTGCCCCACAATATGAGCATGGCATACCATTCCCCACTATACACAGGGATACTAACCACAGTTTAGTATAGCACACTGTAAACACCCGCTCCCCCTCATTGATGTATTATACATCTACCGACCGGGGAAACACAATATGGGTTTGAATACTAGCATTTTGCTTTGGTATTGCTATTTACAGCTGTATTCCATTGAACCGTGCAGCCGCCTCACCAACGGGGACTTTTAACAAATATTTTTCACTGTATACCAGTATATATTTATCACTTGCCTCATTGTTTATTGTTAATTAATAAAATGTTATTGTTTTCCATGTATTGATATTAGTGGAGCATATACTCTGGTTCTCCGGATAGTTCAAATAGATAACCTGATGTACACCAAAACAGCTGGAAGTGGTGGGTCAGTAAGTCCCCAGATTACCTGCACTCACAACCATACAAGTAATGTTTATGGTACTGTATATAAGTGTTATAACAATGTAATTCTAAGTGCTAGAACTAAGAACCCCCGAATAATAAAAACGAGTAAGAGGTCATGTATTAGTTCTCTTCCTATTGTATGACACGCATAGCCTAAGCGTTCCATACCCACGCATGCGCAAAGAGAGAAAGCACACAAGCCCTGCTTCTAGCATTTCAGTAACTTGGTGTATAATACAACAATAGGTTGAAAATAAAAAAGAAATGGGTGAATCGTTTTGGGCACAAAGAGGAATATATATATATATATATATATATATATATATATATATATATATATATATATATATATATATATATATAATAAGAAGGTATATACTGTACAGTATTTACACACTTTGCAAATGCTACTGTCCGTTGTATGTACAGGGAATTAGTGGAAACACCTTACAGCAAGTTAAACTAATGGATGTCCTTCGGCATCAGAAGGGTGTCTTATAGCATTGCACCACTTAGTAAATATGGGCAATTATCTATCCACATCTTCCTTAATTAGAGGACATAAACATTTTGTGCAGGGCAATTGAAGATGAAATGACATATACAAATCATGTAATATAACTAATATAGTAAGTAAGGAGGTGTTGCTTGAACAAGTTTATAAATTATTGTATAAAATATACACAATGTTACTGGATCAAACCATGAATTAATAATAGAGTTATCAATTAGTGACTCCAATTCTGTTACTCACGCTAGATGCATTGCAGATTCTTCTCTGATTGGTGAATATTATTTGAGAACAGTTTTGTCCTGTACTTTACAAGTTGCCTGTTGGACTGTGACTTTTGGTGGAGCTATATGTGTAATAGTCAAGGGATGTTTGGTTAATTCTCTGGATATCAATCAGACTTCTTCAAGTATTCCTGTGCGATAACTGTAAATCACATATAAAGGTCCCTGAAGCAGAACATTGGGAATATCATCCTTTGCTAGGCTGCTCAGTGTTGGCAGTAATGTCCCTGCATTGGAAAACACAGTGTATCTGTGTTAAAGAGATAATCTCTACACTACATGTTCCCTGCAGCAGAAAGGATGCTAAAAGGATCATCTCTGCACATCAGGTTCCCTGTATCAAAAATATAGACTCCATCAAGGTGGGAGCTGAGATCTAAGGTATGTACTTAACTACAAATAAGTAATAGTTAAAGTCAGGGATGGAAATAAAAATTGTTCAGCTGTGACTGTTTTTATTTTACTGGTTCTGGTTAACACGTTAAATGTGACATAAGTGATAAATAACAGTTATTAAGTGCAATGGAATGATAAAAGTATTTCTGTAATTGCATGTAAAATATGGGCAGGGCAGATCTGGAGATAGCAGCAAGGCAGCCTGAAGTGCATACAGTAGCTACTATTTTATTTTTAGAACATGCTAGTTTTATACATTTCATTCAAAAAAATAATCCTACATGTTAAAGCATAAAAAGCAGAAGTTTTATAGTATTTTTCGTTCTTGTTTCGTAATGAGTAAGGGAGACCCTGTTACTGTTCTGCTTTTTTTATAAAAGTATAATTTTGTTCTAATTGATGCTGTGACATTCCCCTATAATATACCTCCACTGTAAGACTGTATGTAATTGTGTCACTTCTAGCCATGACAGGGATGATATGTAACTTATGTTCCTTTAATTGTGGAGGGGAATGCACAACATAAACCTTCAATGTATTGTACTGTAGGCACCTTTAACTTTAATGCTGTTGATTATTTATAAGAATCCAATATATTTTGAAGTTGGGTATAATAGTCCATTCGCTGAATAGAAATAAATATTACTAAGAGTCAAATAGACAGAATGCAGGAAGATCCTTACTGTGTAAGTGGAAGAGGAGCCTGGAATCAGTGTGATTGTTTTGCTCTTGGTAAATGACTTCCTGTGAATACTGATGATAACAAAGAGTTCTCTCTCTTTCTCCATGTTATCCTCTCTCAGGTAATGGACAAGCACAACCAGAGCAGAGTCACCGAATTCCTTCTTCTAGGGATGACCGGGAGTCCATTCGGAGGCAGAATCTTTCTCTTTGTACTTTTCCTGGTGACTTACATTATCACATTAATTGGGAACCTTCTTATCATTGTATTGATTTCAACCATTAGCCAACTCCATTCACCCATGTACCTATTCCTGAGGAATTTATCAGTGTGTGAAATATTCGTAACCACAACAATTGTCCCTCTTTTGCTACATGTCTTGTTAGCTGAGAAGAGTCTTATATCCGTCAGTGGCTGTTTCTTTCAGTTTTATGTAATGTGTTCTGCTCTAGCTACAGAATGCTTCCTTCTTACAGTGATGTCTTATGACCGGTATCTGGCTATCTGCAACCCATTGCATTACGCCGCTCTCATGAACCACAAGCTCTGCCATCAGCTGGGCTTCTCATGTTGGCTGGCTGCTTATGTGACGGCAGTAATGGCAGTCATCCCAATCTACACATTGCAGTTCTGTGGCCCCAATATCATGGATCATTTCTTCTGCGATACGACCCCTCTATTGGAGCTCTCCTGCTCAGACACCACCGTTGTAGAGATAGAGATTTTTGTATTTGGTGCCCCTACAGTTTTCTGCCCATTTGCATTCATCTTTTCCACTTACATGTGCATCATCTTCACCATCCTCAGGATGCCCTCAGCCACAAGCAGACAGAAAGCCTTCTCCACCTGCAGCTCCCACCTTGCTATTGTAGCCATGTACTATGGGACACTGATTATTGTGTATATGGTACCATCTAAAGGCTATTCATTTAATGCCAGCAAGTTCTTGTCTCTGCTCTACAGTGTGGTGACTCCATTATTAAACCCCTTTATCTACAGTCTCAGGAACCAGGATATCAAGGTGGCCCTAAAGAAAATGTTATATGTAATTAAGCAATGGGCACATACTTAAACCATGGATCAAAAAACATGGATATATCCAGCTCTGTATGGCATTTGTCACCCATTAATTTAAACGGTATGTTATCCAGGAAAGGGATATATTGCACCCAATGCCACTGCTGCTCAGTGTATTGTATTGTGACAGTGACTAACTCATTAGGTGGCCATATTCTGTTGTCATACATCTGGTGACACTGATGTTAATGCTATTGAGTTCTTTGCTATGTTTCTTGGAAGACTCATCTGCCCATATTTTATTTTAATTATAAAGTGCCACCCCATAGAAGGGGACATTGTGAGATGAAATGCAAGGATACAAAACTAATATACATTATTTCATATTTGTGTTTAACTTGCAGTACACTATGTAACCAAGGATTTGTTTACAGCTGTATAATATGTTATTGGACAAACATACAAATTCTAACATATTCACTGCAAAACTTGGAATATCACTGAAGGGGTTAAAATTATATGTCAGCTCTACAAGTCTCATGGATTGAAAGGGTTAATATAATCTGCTAGCTTTATCTTTCATATATGGGCTGTTCCAGTACTGAGAGAATTAACTCACTATGCTAGTTGTAATCTTTATTTACTTCTGTTGTTCTCAGTTTGTCTTTTATACAATAGCACACGAGCAGTAAAATGTCTCAAGCAATACAGCTACATGCTATTGATAAACATTCCCTGTATTTCTCTTTTGTAATGTAGAAGTAGAAACTGCCGGCTAAATACAAGCAAGATGTAATGATTTACTAATGCTTTGTCCAAAGACACAGATACATAACCTCTGCAGAAACTTGTTATTTCTCATTGTTAAACATGATATGTTATGTATTAACATGCCCTTAGTTTTTGTATAAATATCGGGGCACATCTGAAAAAAACTTTGAAGTGTGGAAGCAGACCTGTTGTCTGACTCCTCTCTTCCCGAGCTTGGGAGACTGCTAAACCAGTGCTGTCCAAATCACTAAGTTGAGTGAAGTGATTCCTACCAAAGTAAAAAAGTAACCCTTTCAATCACTGACTCTATATTGGAATATTGGAATAATTGGTAATATAATTGGTAATATTGTGCTGTGTCCCCTCATATCACACAAGAACAATCAATGGGCGATATCTCCTTTATCAGATCAACAGAGAAGGGTGAAGTAAAGCCCGTATTAAAATACTGTATATCTCTCCAACTATAAAGAGATGATTGACTACATTAGGTTGGTAATCTGAGTGCAAGAACCGCATGAAAGTACTTTAGCTGTATATCTGTTGATGGCTTTTTCTTCCAGTTTTATATAATGTGAGCCCCATAGCAAAAAATGCTTCCTCCGTTCAGTGATTTCTTATAATGATGTCTGATCACCTGCAACCCACTTTCATCCTGTTTGATGGACCACAGACTCAGTCTTCTGACGGGTGTATCTGGTTAGTTGCTTGTCAACCTATTTCAAAGCTTTGGTGGCAATGGCACCAATATGTACATTGCAACTCTTTGGTTCCAGTGTAATTTGACCATTTCTTCTGTGACTTGCGTCCCCCGTTGGAGCTTTCATTATAATACACCTTCATTAGGGTCATTTTTCCCATCCTTATATCTGTACTCCCATTTATATTGATCATTGTCATTTACATCTGCATCATGGTTATCATGCTCCGGATGTCCTCTGCAATCAAGAAGTGGAGAAGCTGAACGTATTTTCCATCTGCATGCACAACAGTATATTGGTCACTAATAGAGTGTATTTAGAACCCTTTATATAACAACTATCGGTTGTAGGTATAGGACAAGGTTATCAGCACTTTGTAAGAGCCATAAATAACATCTAACTTGTTATTAAAATCACCTGCCCCTTAAGTGCTTTTCTTTCCAACCAACATCATACCCAATATGTATAGGTGTATGTATATGTATATATATATGTATATATGTGTATGCATTTGGCCATATATCCTCACACATACATGACGCCTCTCTTACACGAACACATATACGGTCACCTATCACTCACACATTCACTTAGGCACACAGTAGCCGCCTAAGGGCGACCGCATTTTCTAGAGGTACTGGGGTCCCAGGTACACCCTATAATTAATGTATTAGTGGATCAGTTTTTACTTTATACGTGATCATATAGATTACATCACTCCTACATCACACACTATGCACCATATTTTGTCCTTTTTGACACTCACACCTCTTTAATTACCATTAAAATACTACACCTACTCTACGTAAGTTCACCCATATCCTGTCCCATTATTCAATGGGTGATTGGATACCACTATATCACTGAGGTGTCCCATATTTGTGCGCCATGCAGTGACACACTTCCCTCTAAATGATGTAAATATAATCATATTGTATGTCTTTATTTATATAGCGCTAAAAGTGTACTCAGCGCTTCACAAAAAATACAGTACAGGGAATTATAATAATACAATAAGCGCAGCAAAATCAGACAATAGGAAAAGAAATCCCTGCTCCGAATAGCTTACAATCTACGTCGTATGTTGAGAGATTTACAGAGACAGCCGGTGAGGGAATAAGTGCTGTAGATGGCAGTGCTTGGCCACAGTGGGTGGTAGGAGTGACTGTGGGTGTGGGACAGTAGCCAGAGGATATTGTAATGCTTGATATGTGGGATGAGTTTTAAGGTTAGTCAGTATTAAATCAGAAGGTTAACACCATTTACAGGGGAAGAGATGGCAGGGAGGCGTGGGTGAGAGCAGTTGTATATGTCTGGGTTCAGGTTTAGGGGAGATCCCCAGCAGAAGGAAGGAGAAGATTGAGGGTGTGAATAGAGGATTTGTGGGGGTGCTTTTTATTGAGGGGTAAAGAAGTTGCTGGGAGAGAGGTGTATAAATAATGGTGCAGTGGGGAGTGGGATAGTTGGAGAGAATCGAGACCTTCACAAAGGAGTGAGGAAATAGTCAACAGGAAAAGTAATAGGGAGGGCATAGTGAGATGCAGGAGGAGAGACTTCCCAATTATTGGAAGATAGGAAGTTTACAAATAATTACAGCATATAGAAAGTCAAGTACTCACAGTTACAAATTTGTTGTTATGCAGAGTCCAGATCTTCCTCTACTCTTCACCTCCAATTTCAACTCCAAAACTAACTCTTGCAGACACTTTAAATGTGACACTTAAAATGTGACACAGCCATAATCTGTGGATTTACACAGAATTTGGCAGATGTCTGTCTTTATGAATCATAGATCCATCAACTCGTTATTCGTTCTACGACTGTAGGGCTATCGTGCCTTAGGTAGTATACTGATGTTACATGATGACACTGTAAGTACTCTATTATGAATGTCTCCGTTGGACCAAATTTGGGATTATATGGAGTGATTCTCAACCTTTGCCTGTGTATTTTTGAATCATGGTTACAACTGCAACCAAGAATACAGTATGCCAATGCATACTCCCCTTTATTGTGAGTACATTAGTTTTGGGTCTAGTACTATCTAAACGGTCCAAAACACAGTAAAGAACATAGACAAACAAACAATGTTCTTCTTTATTATTACAGTACTATTTATTTTTTTAGCATGTTCTTATATAGTGCTGTTAGTTATTGTGACGGTGAAGGGGTACCCAGGCCAGTAAATAAATGTATTATGCCCGGCTGGGTGCCCCTTAGTCATATTGTAAATATGAAGTGTCAGCTCTGCAGCCCACGGCTGGCTGCAAGCCTGTAAATGCTTGTGAATTGTCTGCGTATGTCCTGCTAGGAATAAGAGGATCACATGCATTATACTAAGCTACATTGTATGAGTGCGGTCACCGATATGGATTAGTTCCGAGTATCGCAACCATGATTACCACATCGTTATACTAAAGTACATTGTATGAGTGCGTTCACGGTTATGGATTAGTTCCGAGTATTGCAACAATGTTTCACTGCCAAACCGCAAAGCGAAAAAAGGGTTTTAAACTCCGTCCACTTTTTCACACATCACAGACACAGGGAGCTAACTTAGGTTAGGAGTATGCGGGCGCTGTGAAATTTGAAGTGAATACCCAACTGTAAAGCAGTTATGTTTTCCTTGTTAATAAATTTTATAATAAGTAGTGAATGAAAGTCCCCCTCTTTTGGTGTATTAAAATTATAATAGCAAGGGTATTTACATTCATGCCGGCGGAGCAGCGAAAACACTAGGTTCACAAGTACAGTGATTCCCAGAGGTATGGCCAGCCATTCCGGCCAGTGGGTCATGCATAACTTAAGTCAGGACTCCTAAGACATTACGCTGAGATGACTCCAGGATGTCTAGGAAAGTCCGGACTTAAAAAGGTACCGACACTTTAAAGTGTTAAGTGAAGGGAAGTAAATGTAAACAGGTTTTCCTGCAAGATGTAGCTATACAAGAAACCTGCCGCTCAACCTATATAATATACCTGTACAAATATTGGTGTGGTGGTGCATGAGGGAATAAACACAACTAGAAATACATCAACTTTGTGGAATCCAATGGGTTCCACAAGAAAGAATCCCTCTAAATATGCACTCTACCTATATATTGGTAAGTATTGCAGAAATATCCGCAGAGTCTAATGCTCAGAACACGTCCAAACAACAAGGGAGTGCGTGGATCTCAAGAGACCCCACTAATACATAAAAATAACAACATTTTATTAACATCTATATCGTAATATAGCTTGCGTGTACTGACTGATCTGTGTGGTTGATTTGAAGTGCTGGTTGTTTAAAGTGTGTGCAGTTAGAACCAGAAGGAAAGGGAAGTACTGGGTATACTAGGAGGGTGGCTGTTTTTGGGGAGTGTGCAGTGGGTTAATTTATTTTTAAAGTGTGCTATAATTTGAAGCCTGTAACTTTCTTTTCCTTTTCTCCTGCCTGAGGCAGAGTGGGTGTGGTTGGTTAATTGGCTGGCCTAACACACCTGCAGTGGGTGGGGTTAGTTAATTAATAACCTAACACACCTGGTGGGTGTCTCTATTTAAACAGAGGCTTCTAACGAATCCTGATCTAGCGTGTACTGCCTGATCTGTGTGGTTGATTTGAAGTGCTGGTTGTTTAAAGTGTGTGCAGTTAGAACCAGAAGCAGTTTGAACAAGGAAGCGGTTAAACAAGGTATAGTTTATTGAAGTACAGTTTACGGTTAGTACTTATAATCTTCATAGTTGCTAGAATGAGCAGGATTGAAAATGCCACTCAATGCACATATTGCCATATGTATGTGCACTTGGAGCAGCTGTTCCAAAGAGCATACCGCTGTGAGAGGTGTGAGCGGGTGGTTTCTTTAGAATCAGAGATTGCTGATCTGAAGAGGCAACTTGCAATATTTAGGGACATTGGCACCCTTGAAAGGGGTTTAGAGCTCACTGAGCAGGCCCTTGCTTCAACTAGTGGTGCAGATGTTGACGCTGTTAGTGAGGAGCAGGTAGGTAGCTTGGTTGCTATTAGTGAGGAGCAGGTAGGTAGATGGGTGACAGTTAGAAGGGGAAGCAGGGGCAATAGGGAGAGGCATGTCGTTTCTGAGCTGACACATCCCAATAGATTTGCCGTGTTGAGTGAAGATATTGGGAATGTCGGGCAGAAATGGCAAGGCTGGGGGAGACTAATTCCTCTAGCAGCCAGGGGAATAGTTCCTCCAGCACATTGGGGACTCCGGATGCTCAGATACAAAAAAGATTCTGGTGGTAGGGGACTCCATTATTAGGAATGTATGTAGGGCAATCTGTTGCCGTGACCGCATGAACCGAACAGTTTGTTGTCTCCCGGGTGCTCGGGTTTGGCACATTGCGGATCGGGTAGACAGATTGTTGGGGGGGGGGGCTGGGATTGACCCGGCAGTCTTGGTACACGTTGGCACCAATGACAAAGTTAGAGAAAGATGGAGGATACTAAAAATGATTACTGGGATCTAGGCCAAAAGCTTAAGGCAAGGACCTCCAAGGTAGTATTTTCTGAAATACTACCAGTGCCATGCGCTACTGCAGGGAGACAGTCAGAGATCAGGGAGGTTAATGCACGGCTAAGAAAGTGGTGTACGAAGGAGGGGTTTGGGTTTTTAGAGCACTGGGACTCCTTTTCTGAGAGGTGCCATCTATATTCTAGGGACGGATTGCACCTCAATGAAGAGGGATCTTCTGTGCTAGGGGGGAGAATGCTAAAAAGGTTGGAGGAGATTTTAAACTAGGATGGAGGGGGGAGTGGAATGAAACAGATAATGAACTAAATGGAATAGAGGAGGATACAAGGTGGTATGGAGGTAGAATGGGGGCACGTGCGAGTTTGACAAGCAGTGAGACACCCATAGTAAATACAGATAATACTAGAAAACATCTAAAAACTAAACCAAGTGGGCGCAGAAAGGAAGGAGCAGATAAAATAATAGTACAGGCTGAAAAAAAACTTAAATACATGCTTGCTAATGCAAGAAGCCTGACAGATAAAATGGGGGAGCTTGAATTAAAAGCTGCAAGGGAGCAGTATGATATCATAGGCATTACTGAAACATGGTGGGATGAAACTCATGACTGGACAGTTAATTTAGAGGGTTATTCCCTTTTTCAGAAGGATCGAACAAATAGAAGGGGAGGTGGAGTATGTTTATATGTTAAACCGGATCTAAGACCTATTATAAGGGATGATGTTTATGAAGGGAATAATGAAAATGTAGAGACTTTATGGATAGAAATTAGCAGTGGAGGTAAATGTATAAGGAAAATGTTTGTGGGAATATGCTATAAACCACCAAATATCTGTGAGATTGAGGATGCTAAAATACTTTTGCAAATGGAGAAGGCATCAAAACTGGGTCATGTTTGCATAATGGGGGATTTTAATTATCCAGACAGACTGGGGCAATGAGATTAGCATTACAACAAAAGGAAACAGGTTTTTGGGTGTGCTTAAAGACAATTATATGACCCAAATTAATTGAGGAACCAACCAGGAGAGGGGCAATACTGGATTTGGTCATATCAAACAATGTAGAAGTAATAACGAATATTCAAGCCCTGGAACATTTGGGTAACAGTGATCATAACATGGTTTCATTTGAAATAAATTATCAAAAAATAGATTTATTGGGTTCAACAAAGACTTTAAACTTTTGACAGGCAGATTTTAATAAACGGAGGTCTAATCTAGTAGTAATACGATGGGATGATGATTTTGCAGGGAAAAATTTAGAAGATAAATGGACAGTCTTTAAAACATTGTTAGAAAAGCACACTTATTAGTGTATATTCTTGGGTAATATGTATAAAAGAAATAAGTCAAAACCAATGTGGCTAAATAAACAGGTAGGGGAGGAAATGGACAAGAAGAGGAAGGCGTTTAGATTCTTTAAGTCAGAAGGGACAGAGACATCGTATCAGAATTATAAGGAATGTAACAAAAATTGCAAAAGGGCAATCAAATTAGCAAAAATGGATAATGAAAAAAGGATTGCAATAGAAAGTAAGGTCAACCCTAAAAAGTTCTTTAAGTACCTTAATAACAAAAAAATGAGAAAAGAAAATATAGGACCCTTTCAGTGTGAGATGGGTAGGCAGATTATTGGAGATAAGGAAAAAGCTGAGGTATTAAACAAACTCTTTGCCTCTGTGTAAACCAGGGAAGAATCAAGTTCAATAGTAGTGCCGCAGGAGGAAGCCACAACTCCATATTAATGAACAATTGGTTAACTGAGGAAGAAGTTCATAACTTGAAAAAATTTAAGTAAATAAGGCACCTGGCCCCGAAGGCATACATCCAAGAGTTCTCAAGGAGTTAAGCTCAGTAATAGCCAAACCATTATATTTAACTAGCTGAGAGACCCGGCGTTGCCCGGGATGTAAATGCGTAATACACTGGCGACACACTTTATTCGAGCTCGGCTAGTCCCACGAATTCGGGTATACCTGGGTGTATTGAGGTTTGTGACTGTTTTCTGCCCGAGTGCATTGAGGTATTTTTCAGGCAGGGATTGAAGCATTTTATTCCTGCTGGCTGCAATACTGCACAGTATATATATATATACTGCATTACAATTCATGAATTTATGCCATCTGGTAGACACGCGAAGCATTGCAGCCTATTAAATCCTAATCATTATCATTTAACAGATCAGCCGCCCGTCAGCCAGGCATGAACCCAGGCTGGGAAGGCAAACGCAACGGGGCTTGTCAGAGGTGAGGAGCGGCGCATTCCAGGTATCTGCCAGGTACATACTGGGTATTTGCTCGAATAAAGTGTGTCGGTGCAGTAGGTAGTATTATTTATAAATTGTGGAACAATAGGTGACTGTTTGTTGTAAAGGTTGGATAATAATATTGAAAAGAAAGATGGAAGAAAATGTAATACGATGTTGTATAAAAATGGTTTATTGTAACCACACAACAGTACAATGTATATTTTGGTGCCATAAGTGATGTAAAAATGTGAGGCGTGTGTCCTGCTAGGGTGTGAGGCGGCGGGTGGCGCGTGGGTTGTGAGTGCTGTCTGCGAGTGGGGGTCCTGCTAGGGTGTGGTGCGTGGGTTGTGAGTGCTGTCTGTGAGTGTAGGTCCTGCTAGGGTGTGAGGCGGCGGGTGGCGCGTGGGTTGTGAGTGCTGTCTGTGAGTGGGGGTCCTGCTAGGGTGTGAGGCGGCGGGTGGCGCGTGGGTTGTGAGGGCAGGTATGTGTCGAGTGTGGCGGGTGTCTGTTGAGTGCGTGCAGCGGCTGTGAGGCGGTGGGTGAAAGGCAGAGGCGGCCGGAGTAAGGGCGGGTGAAAGGCAGAGGCGGGGGTGGGGAGGCGGTAAGGCGGGCAGGAAGGCGAAGGGCGGCGGGAAGGGGAGGAGCGGGTGGAGGAGGGGGGCAAGGGGTGGAGGAGGGGGGCAAGGGGTGGAGGAGGGGGGAAGGGTTAGAGGAGGGGGGGAAGGGTTAGAGGAGGGGGGGAAGGGTTAGAGGAGGGGGGAAGGGTTAGAGGAGGGGGGGGAAGGGTTAGAGGAGGGGGGGGAAGGGTTAGAGGAGGGGGGGAAGGGTTAGAGGAGGGGGGGGAAGGGTTAGAGGAGGGGGGGAAGGGGAGCGGGGAAGGGGGGGGAAGGGGAGCGGGGGGGGGAAAGGGGAGAAGTGGTGGGAAGGGGGAGGTGGTGGGAAGGGGGCAAAGGGGGGAGGTGGTGGGAAGGGGGAGAAGGGGGGAGGTGGTGGGAAGGGGGAAGGTGGTGGGAAGGGGGAGAAGGGGGGAGGTGGTGGGAAGGGGGAGGAGGGGGGAGGTGGTGGGAAGGGGGAGAAGGGGGGAGGTGGTGGGAAGGGGGAGAAGGGGGGAGGTGGTGGGAAGGGGGAGGAGGTGGGAAGGGGGAGGAGGGGGGGAGGAGGGGTGAGGTGGTGGGAAGGGGGAGGAGGGGTGAGGTGGTGGGAAGGGGGGGAGTTGGTGGGAAGGGGGGGAGTTGGTGGGAAGGGGGAGGAGGTGGGAAGGGGGAGGAGGGGAGAGGAGACCGGAAAGGGGAGGAGGGGAGAGGTGGTGGGAAGGGGGGGGAAGGGGGAGGAGTGGGAAGGGGGGGAAGGGGGAGGAGGGGGGAGGTGGTGGGAAGGGGGGGGAAGGGGGAGGTGGTGGGAAGGGGGGGGAAGGGGGAGGTGGTGGGAAGGGGGGGAAGGGGGAGGTGGTGGGAAGGGGGGGGAAGGGGGAGGTGGTGGGAAGGGGGAGGTGGTGGGAAGGGGTGGGAAGGGGGAGGTGGTGGCAGGGGGGGGAGGTGGTGGGGAGGGGGGAGGGGGGAGGTGGTGGGAAGGGGGAGGAGGGGGGAGGTGGTGGGAAGGGGGGGGAGGGGGGAGGTGGTGGGAAGGGGGAGGTGGTGGGAAGGGGGAGGAGGTGGGAAGGGGGAGGCGGTGGGGAGGGGGAGGCGGTGGGAAGGGGGGGGAGGCGGTGGGAAGGGGGGGGAGGCGGTGGGAAGGGGGGGAGACGGTGGGAAGGGGGGGAGGCGGTGGGAAGGGGGGGAGGCGGTGGGAGGGGGTAGGGAGGGGGGGAGGGGGTGGGAAGGGGGGGGGAGGCGGTGGGAAGGGGGGGGCGGTGAGAAGGGCAGTGGGAAGGGGGGGGGCGGTGGGAAGGGGGGGGCGGTGGGAAGGGGGAGGGGAGGCGGTGGGAAGGGGGGGGAGGCGGTGGGAAGGGGGGGGAGGCGGTGGGAAGGGGGGGGAAGGGGGAGGGGAGGCGGTGGGAAGGGGGAGGGGAGGCGGTGGGAAGGGGGGGGAGGCGGTGGGAAGGGGGGGCAGTGGACAGGAGGGGGGGGCAGTGGACAGGAGGGGGGGCAATGGACAGGAGGGGGGGGCAGTGGACAGGAGGGGGGGGGCAGTGGACAGGAGGGGGGGGCAGTAGACAGGAGGTGGGCAGTGGACAGGAGGGGGGGGCAGTGGACAGGAGGGGGGGCAGTGGACGGGAGAGGGGGCAGTGGACAGGAGAGGGGGAGCAGTGGACAGGAGAGGGGGGGCAGTGGACAGGAGAGGGGGGGCAGTGGACAGGAGGGGGGGGCAGTGGACAGTGGACAGGAGGGGGGGACAGTGGACAGGAGGGGGGGGACAGTGGACAGGAGGGGGGACAGTGGAAAGGAGGGGGGGACAGTGGACAGGAGGGGGGGCAGTGGACAGGAGGGGGGGACAGTGCACAGGAGGGGGGGGACAGTGGACAGGAGGGGGGGGGCAGTGGACAGGAGAGGGGGGGCAGTGGACAGGAGAGGGGGGGCAGTGGACAGGAGAGGGGGGGCAGTGGACAGGAGAGGGGGGGCAGTGGACAGGAGAGGGGGGGCAGTGGACAGGAGGGGGGGGCAGTGGACAGTGGACAGGAGGGGGGGGACAGTGGACAGGAGGGGGGGACAGTGGACAGGAGGGGGGGACAGTGGACAGGAGGGGGGGGACAGTGGACAGGAGGGGGGGGGACAGTGGAAAGGAGGGGGGGACAGTGGACAGGAGGGGGGGGACAGTGGACAGGAGAGTGGGCAGTGGACAGGAGGGGGGGCAGTGGACAGGAGGGGGGGCAGTGGACAGGAGGGGGGGCAGTGGACAGGAGGGGGGGGGGCAGTGGACAGGAGGGGGGGCAGTAGACAGGAGGGGGGGCAGTGGACAGGAGAGGGGGGGCAGTGGACAGGAGAGGGGGGGCAGTGGACAGGAGAGGGGGGGCAGTGGACAGGAGAGGGGGGCAGTGGACAGGAGAGGGGGCAGTGAACAGGAGGGGGGGCAGTGGACAGTGGACAGGAGGGGGGGACAGTGGACAGGGGGGGGGCAGTGGACAGGAGGGGGGGCAGTGGACAGGAGGGGGGGCAGTGGACAGGAGGGGGGGGCAGTGGACAGGAGAGGGGGGGCAGTGGACAGGAGAGGGGGGGCAGTGGACAGGAGAGGGGGGGCAGTGGACAGGAGGGGGGGCAGTGGACAGGAGGGGGGGGGCAGTGGACAGGAGGGGGGGCAGTGTCGCACTCAGTCACACACACACACACACACACACGTCTCAGTCCCATGATGCGCCCTTTCTCAGTTCCGTGCGACGCCGCAGGTGGGGGGGAGGTGGGGGAGCGACACACACGACACCTACCTGTACTTCCGGCCGCCGCCATCTTCTCACTCGGCGCCGCGAGGGAGGAAGGGGGTCCGCCATCTTATGCGCCGCGTGGCAGCCTGTTCCCCCGCCGGGGAGGGAGTGGAGCGGGAGGGAGTGGTGTGTAGCGGGAGGGAGGTGAGTGAAGCGCGAGGGAATGGAGCGGGAGGGAGGTGAATGGAGCGGGAGGGAGGTGAATGGAGCAGGAGGGAGGTGAGTGGAGCGGGAGGGAGGTGAATGGAGGGGGGGGGGGTGAGTGGAGCGGGAGGGAATGGAGCGGGAGGGAATGGAGCGCGAGGGAGGAAGGGGGTCCGCCATCTTAGGCGCCGCGTGACAGCCTGCCTGTTCCCCCGCCGGGGAGTGGTGTGTAGCGGGAGGGAGTGGTGTGTAGCGGGAGGGAGTGGTGTGTAGCGGGAGGGAGTGGTGTGTAGCGGGAGGGAGTGATTTGTAGCAGGAGGGAGGGAGTGGAGCGGGAGGGAGGTGAGTGCAGGAGTGGAGCGGGAGGTGAGTGCAGGAGTGGAGCAGGAGGGAGTGGTGTGTAGCGGGAGGGAGTGGTGTGTAGCGGGAGGGAGGTGAGTGGAGCGGGAGGTGAGTGCGGGAGTGGAGCGGGAGGGAGTGGTGTGTAGAGGGAGTGGAGCGGGAGGGAGGTGAGTGCGGGAGTGGAGCGGGAGGTGAGTGCAGGAGTGGAGCGGGAGGTGAGTGCGGGAGTGGAGCGGGAGGTGAGTGCGGGAGGGAGGTGAGTGCGGGAGTGGAGCGGCTTCCGGGCGCGTCTTAGGTGGGCGCGTGTCCCCCCGCCGGGGAGGGAGTGGAGCGGGAGAGAGGTGAGCACCGGGGAGGGGGGGAGGTGAGTGTGATGGGGGGGAGAGGACAGAGATATGTGTGTGTGTGTTTTTTTTTTTTTTTTTTTTGGACCTTTGGCCCGTCACTCCGCCTCAGGCCAATGAGAGGTGTGGGGGGCGGGCCAAGGGGGTGGTGTGAGTGTGTGAGCCCAATGAGAGGTGTGCGGGGGCGGGCGGGCCAAGGGACCAATGAGATTGCCGCTTGGGACGCAGACATACAGTGCTTTCAGAAATATATAGTAGATATTCAAGGACTCCATTTCCACAGGCTCAGTACCACAAGATTGGCGTAAAGCAGGTGTGGTGCCTATATTTAAAAAGGGAGCTAGATCACAATTGGGAAATTACAGACCTGTAAGCCTGACTTCAATAGTAGGGAAACTACTTGAAGGTTTAATACGGGATAATATTCAGGAATACCTAATGGAAAACAAAATTATTGGTACAGTAATAGTCAGCATGGATTTATGAAGGATAGATCTTGCCAAACTAACCTTTTTTGTTTCTTTGATGAGGTAAGTAGGAATTTAGACCAGGGTAATGCCGTTGATGTGGTCTACTTAGATTTTGCAAAGGCTTTTGATACGGTTTCACACAAGAGGTTGGTGTACAAAATAAAGAAAATTGGACTCAGTAATAATATATCCACATGGATTGAAAACTGGTTAAAGGACAGACAACAGAGGGTTGTCATAAATGGAACTTTTTCAGGTTGGGCTAAAGTCGTGAGTGGAGTACCTCAGGGATCGGTACTGGGACCCCTGCTTTTAACTTGTTTATTAATGACCTGGAGGTTGGGATCGAGAGCAAAGTCTCAATCTTTGCTGATGATACTAAATTGTGTAAGGTAATAGAATCCGAGCAGGATGTAATTTCTCTTCAGAAGGACTTGGAGAGATGAGGTTTAATACAGATAAATGTAAGGTTATGCATTTGGGATATACAGGACACCCACAAGCTCATATTGAACCCCCAAAATAACCACAACACATATATAAGCATATAAGTCTCACAGAGGAGTGCTACTGAGCATGGCAATATATATTAAAACCAGAGACAGAACATGAAACACAGACAGAGCTCAGTGCACATCCAGTGAAACTCATACACGGTACAGTGCCTAAATATATATGTATAGATATCTATTAAATAAAATGGTCTTTTAGTTTAACATTTTGGCCAAAGTGTTGAAAGCCCCTGAGCCACTGCACGGCAGACCACATCTCAAGGGTCCCTAACACTAATATAAATTCTTAATTACCTGTGCATTACCAGAAAGAATGATTTCTAATAAATCTGTCAAAATTAGTTGCATAGTTCTAAGTCTGATTGAAGCTTTTATTAACCTGTACATTACCAGGAAAAGCACTCTGTATTAGATTTGTCACAATCATACTCCAAGCAAGCAAGTTCCCCTGAGAGTGGGAGATGCTATGGAGTGAGCTTTTAACCATTTAAATGTGAGAGGGTGTGAGCTTCAATTTGGTAGGAGGTTGCCACCCTCCAATCAGCCAAGACCAGTTGAACAAGAATTGCAAAACATACATGACACCCACAAGCTCATATTGAACTCCCAAAATAACTACAACATATATATGTAGCCAGGTCCCCCCTGCCTGTTAGCACCCCCCTCACCTTTCTGGCGATCGCGGGTGCCGCCGAGTCCAATGGCGGCCCCGCCAGCATATCACAGGGGTGAGGGCGGTCCGGCTCCTGCTCGGGGGTTGCCGGGGACGCGAGCGGGCCGTTGTTAGGGCCGCTATCACGTTGCCGAAGTCCCGGCGCTCCCGGAGCAGGACTGTGAGGGCGCCGCCATGTTGCGCCAGTTCACGCATGCGCATTAAGCTCCCGGCGGCCCGACAGAGTCGCGCATGCGCAGGGCTAGTTAGTCAGTTATGGCAGGCCTTAGGAAGTTGCGCGAGCGTGAGAGTAGGCAGGGAAAGTTTGAGGCGGCCCCTAAAGACTCGCGCATGCGCAGGGCAAGTGCGCACGCTGCCCCAATGCCAAGTTAGGCTCTATGGGACTACAACTCCCATGGGGCATAGCGAGACAGGCACCAGGTGCCTTATGGGAGCCAATAGGGCTGCAGGATTGAGGTGGGACAGAAAGGATAAATTTTGCAGCTTACAGCACGTTAGTCAGTTGAAGCTGGGGAGCTGTGAGGGAAGGAAGGGTGTAGGGAGTGAGTGCAGCTCCTGCACCAAGTAAGGCCCTCACATCCCAGGTAGGCCCCCAACTCATCCAGAGGCTAGTGGGGTAATTGATAAGGGACGTCCAAAGATAGGAACGCTGCCCTTAGTGTTAGTGTGCTGTCTTGTCAGGGTCACGGCTGTCAGTGCCGTGAGGTCTGACAGGCAGGCACAGTGTTGCGCAGCACGTTGGCTGCAAGCATCCAGTGGGTCACAGCTTGTTGCTGCAGGCGCTGGGACCAGTTAGTTAATAGTGAGGCAGAGGGGACTTGGGTAGTACAGGAGGAGATAGTGCGGATGCAGGGGGTCAGGGACCCCTGCATAAATAGGCTACCCCGTAGGCCCCTAGGAGTTTTCCCTAAAGCCATTACAGGTTGCTGTACAGATAGGGACGGCCTATAGTATAGAGCGTGTCACTGTAGTTCAGAAGGAACCATATAGGGACACAGCGGACGCTGCGCCACCGTGCAGCGAGTGGGCGCAGTTCTTCGTTGCGGCTGTTGCAGTTCTCTGGGTGGGATCGCCCTGGAGGTGGTTCCGGTGTTCTTCGGTCACCGGATCCTTTGTGAAGCCAGTTGGAGATCCGAGCACGGGAGTGCTCGGGCAGGTACTATCAAATCCACAAGTGCACCAACGGGCCCTTAGTTTAATAGTGACTGCGCAGTCACCCACATTCTCTCCAAGAGTGTGAGACATTGCGTGGGAACGACTGGACACTGGGTGGGATCATCCTGTGTTGGGAAAGGTTCTGGGTGATGCCGTAATCAGTGTTGCCTCTGGGGAGGGACACCAGTTATATTCAGTGTGATAATATATGTGGTGTATGCGGTTCAAAGTAAAAGGTATTTGGTTATCTCACATATCGTGTATATGGTTATTGTATGATGTCCTGCGAGGAACAATTCCTGCTCTGCTAGGAACCATCGCAGGTGGAGGCGCTGCACCGAGTAAGTGGTTACATCATAGTATCATAATTGCCCCAGGTTCCCCTTGGCGGAAGCTCAGCCCTCCTGTGAGCCAACAGGTAAAGCACCACCCTGGTAGCACCGTATGTTCACCGCACCCACACTATAATCCGCGATTGGGTAGGGGAATACCCATTACATTTGGAGGCGCTGCTGAGATAGGCCTGGGGTGCCCTGTTCCATTTTTTTTTCAAATTGCCCAAGTCATATGTTTTTACATGTTTGTGAAGTCCGGTCGCGAGGTCCTTGCCTGGGCTTTGAGGCAATACTTTAGCCCCCGCCGTGTGGTGGCCGTAGGAGGCCTTCCCGAAAATATATCCGCTGTAGAGGTCTGTAATCATGTGCATAAAATCCCCAGGTAGCCGTACGCTTGTATATTAGATGAAGAGCAAGACCCCACATGCCGGTGGTTATCGATACTTTTTGTGGTGACCCCCACGTGGGATATATGCCTGGCAGAGGCACCATCCACGTTGTTTATGCCTGGGTGCCCCCCTGAGGGTTATTCTTTAGTCTACTCTGACCCAGCACCATGGCAACTTTCCCCAAGTTGGCAACATGCACGTGGTGCTGTGCTCAAGGTGGCGCAGAATGACTTTGCAGAAAACCGTCCGGGTTTGGCGGGAAAACCTAAGCCCCACAGCCCGCCAACTGAGTGGCCCCGTGCAAACCCAGAAACGCTCCTTGAAAGAGTGTGCCGCTCCTCCTTTAAATTCCACCAGGGGGAGCAAGCACAGTGAGCTTCCACCAGCTACTGCTGGCTCCACCAAAGAAAGTACTCGACGCAGAGAAACCCAATCTCTGTCGTATGGGGTCTGGCAGACTAAGGCAGGGAGCGTATCCTTTCGTTTGTGTCAGTGTACAATAACATCATTGAGTTCGTCGGGTAGTATGGACTTTAACATCTTGAAGAAAATAATAGAAGAGCAATTGGCAATCGCGAGCGAGGAGGGGTGCATAAAATGTATCTGTAGCAAAGGCGACTGCTCATTTTGTGAATTGGCCTGGGGAGTCAAGTGTGTCTGCTGCCGGACACAGCTCCTGAAACCCGTGCTGTTGCGGGCTGCAGACCCAGCAGAGACAGATTATTTTCCCCTTGGAAATGACATAGACTGCAAGGAGTTACACTCTAACGCGTATGTGGCTCTGCAATTGCCCGGAATTGATGCACTCGCACTATTGTGCCCCTGCCTTCAGGAAGCCGGTAAAAAAGGAGTCGGCCTAACTGAGTCCTCACTAGGCTTCAGGACGACCGTAGTGGAAGGAGAAACATGTTTACAATGTTTTAGTACCACCTGTGACTGTTCTGGAGGCGAACTGGCGTGGGAGCCCGAATGTGTCCGCTGCGGGATCTGTTTCTTGAAGCCTATTATGCCCCAGCCTGTAGAACAAGCAGAGGACGAGGAGCCAGTCAGTATAGCTAACCCATCTACCCCTCTCATAGACATTTCGGAGGGCCCGTGTGCCCCAGTGAACATTCTAGACCCGGTTCCCAAGCAGGAATCACCTGCCCAGCTAGCTATGAAACCGAGCGAACCATCGGCGGAGAAGAGCGCGACCGCAGTGGAGGTACCGGAGCCCACCAGCTTCGTACCAATGACCACTGGTTGTATCGCAGAAGACCCCGGTGACTCCCTGGCGGAGGATCCGATCATGATATTCCCCCAGGAAGATGTTGAAGTCCCATCGGTGGCGATCCGCTTACCGGCGAACCACCCCTGCAGTGATGCAGAGGAATCACAGGGTAAGGTGTCTATACCCCCATCTTCTTGTAGTGACTCCAGCGACCAACCGCTCGTGGTGATGCGCCTGCCGGCGGACCACTCTAGTGAAGCCACCGAACCAACTACCTCAGTGGCAGTGAATCCTGACATGGGCCTGTGTGCCCTACCACGGCCAGTCCGGCCTACCGAGGTAACATCGGTCCCTGACTTGGGATCAGTATCTAACGAAGACAAGGGTGAGTTGACTGCCCCAGGGGTGTCGGGTATGAGCCTCCAGGTTACCTCGGAGCACGATCGCTTCTTAAGTCTGGACACCCGGGCGAATGGCTCCACTCGATATCGCGTCCTGGCGGAGGTGTCTCCCTTAGAAGATAGCTGTCCAGTTGGGCGAGTGGACCAGTACCTACCGCCTATCGTCCAGGTGAAGAGAACCGTCAGTCCCATCGTGGGGTCCAGTGAAGCACAGAAGGTACCTGACAGTGTTCCAGATGAAGAGAAGCCCATTGCAAGCCAGCGGAGTGGTGAGGAACCTCCTAACACCCCACCGGCTCCGATGGAGGTGATTGTGAAAAAAAACAGAATTAAGGTTCCTGACCTGAGTGTGATCCTGTGTGCTCCAACCCAAATGGTCCCAGGATGGGGATCCAACGCTCCCGAGTTTCTATACAGTGAGTGGACTGTCCCAGAAGTGTTGTGGACAGGCCCCAAGACAGCCAAGGTGGGAACTGACAGCGTCCCCGAGGACCTGTTGGCCACCGTGAATCACCGCTGTGGTAAGGTATCTACTCTTTACCCCCTGCCGGGTGAACCAGGGACTGGGAGGGAAGAGACATTGTCCATTGCTCGCTTCCCAGCGGAAGCTTCGCAAGTAGTTAGGGACAAGGACTGTGTAGCGAGGGATTTAGTGAAAATTGCCTCCTTTAAGCCCAAAAAGGAGTGCTCCATTCATCAAGTAGTGGACCGCGGGAAAGGTCCTGGCCTCTTGGTCTACCGCATCCATGCCGCGGATGACCGGGTAAAGGCCTGGTTAAAAGACACTGTGCTATTCCTTCCACCAGGGGGAGGAAGTAGTACTGAACCGGTGACTGTAACTCCAGAGCGTGCTCTCCAAGAGATTTTTCTGGGGGAGGCTCACGGATGTAAAAGTGAGGTACCCCCCCATTATCAGTTAGGGGCACCCCACAAATGGTCTCAGCTAGTCTCGGGTATAGTATGTGAATTGCCATGTACCCTGTTGTATAAAGTCGAAATGATAAGTTGTATTTTCTGTGCAATGCATTTTGATTATATAACTGTTATGCCGATTGATGTTGTTCCCCAAGCGGGGACGTTGGATTTTTCACCAGGGGGAGGATGTAGCCAGGTCCCCCCTGCCTGTCAGCACCCCCTCACCTTTCTGGCGATCGCGGGTGCCACCGAGTCCAAGGGCGGCCCCGCCAGCGTATCGCAGGGGTGAGGGCGGTCCGGCTCCTGCTCGGGGGTTGCCGGGGACGCGAGCGGGCCGTTGTTAGGGCCGCGATCGCGTTGCCGAAGTCCCGGCGCTCCCGGAGCAGGACTGTGAGGGCGCCGCCATGTTGCGCCAGTTCGCGCATGCGCAGTAAGCCCCCGGCGGCCCGACAGAGTCGCGCATGCGCAGGGCTAGTTAGTCAGTTATGGCAGGCCTTAGGAAGTCGCGCGAGCGTGAGAGTAGGCAGGGAAAGGTTGAGGCGGCCCCTAAAGACTCGTGCATGTGCAGGGCAAGTGCGCACGCGGCCCCAATGCCAAGCTAGGCTCTATGGGACTACAACTCCCATGGGGCATAGCGAGACAGGCACCAGGTGCCTTATAGGAGCCAATAGGGCTGCAGGATTGAGGTGGGACAGAAAGGATACATTTCGCTGGCTTACAGCACGTTAGTCAGTTGAAGCTGGGGAGCTGTGAGGGAAGGAAGGGTGTAGGGAGTGAGTGCAGCTCCTGCACCAAGTAAGGCCCTCACATCCCAGGTAGGCCCCCAACTCATCCAGAGGCTAGTGGGGTAATTGATAAGGGACGGCCCAAGATAGGGACGCTGCCCTTAGTGTTAGTGTGCTGTCTTGTCAGGGTCACGGCTGTCAGTGCTGTGAGGTCTGACAGGCAGGCACAGTGTTGCGCAGCACGTTGGCTGCAAGCATCCAGTGGGTCACAGCTTGTTGCTGCAGGCGCTGGGACCAGTTAGT
This sequence comes from Ascaphus truei, assembly GCF_040206685.1. Taxonomy (NCBI): domain Eukaryota; kingdom Metazoa; phylum Chordata; class Amphibia; order Anura; family Ascaphidae; genus Ascaphus; species Ascaphus truei. Next base: position 18,344,571 of record NC_134495.1, read on the forward strand.
TAATAGTGAGGCAGAGGGGACTTGGGTAGTACGGGAGGAGGTAGTGCGGGTGCAGGGGGTCAGGGACCCCTGCATAAGATAGGCTACCCCGTAGGCCCCTAGGAGTTTTCCCCAAAGCCATTACAGGTTGCTGTACAGATAGGGACGGCCTATAGTATAGAGCGTGTCACTGTAGTTCAGAAGGAACCATATAGGGACACAGCGGACGCTGCGCCACCGTGCAGCGAGTGGGCGCAGTTCTTCATTGTGGCTGTTGCAGTTCTCCGGGTGGGATCGCCCTGGAAGTGGTTCCAGTGTTCTTCGGTCGCCGGATCCTTTGTGAAGCCAGTTGGAGATCCGAGCACGGGAGTGCTCGGGCAGGTACTATCAAATCCACAAGTTCACCAACGGGCCCTTAGTTTAATAGTGACTGCGCAGTCACCCACATTCTCTCCAAGAGTGCGAGACATTGGGTGGGAATGACTGGACACTGGGTGGGATCATCCTGTGTTGGGAAAGGTTCTGGGTGACGCCGTAATCAGTGTTGCCTCTGGAGAGGGACACCTGTTATATTCAGTGTGATAATATATGTGGTGTATGCGGTTCAAAGTAAAAGGTATTTGGTTATCTCACATATCGTGTATATGGTTATTGTATGATGTCCTGCGAGGAACAATTCCTGCTCTGCTAGGAACCATCACAGGTGGAAGTGCTGCACTGAGTAAGTGGTTACATCATAGTATCATAATTGCCCCAGGTTCCCCTTGGCGGAAGCTCAGCCCTCCTATGAGCCAACAGGTAAAGCACCACCCTGATAGCACCGTATGTTCTCCGCACCCACACTATAATCTGCGATTGGGTGGGGGAATACCCGTTACATATATAAGCATATAAGTGTCACAGAGGAGTGCTACTGAGCATGGCAATATATATTAAAACCAGAGACAGAACATGAAACACAGACAGAGCTCAGTGCACATCCAGTGAAACTCATACACGGTACAGTGCCTAAATATATATGTATAGATATCTATTAAATAAAATGGTCTTTTAGTTTAACATTTTGGCCAAAGTGTTGTAAGCCCCTGAGCCACTACACGGCAGACCACATCTCAAGGGTCCCTAACACTAATATAAATTCTTAACAACCTGTGCATTACCAGGAAGAATGATTTATAATAAATCTGTCAAAATTAGTTGCATAGTTCTAGGTCAGATTGAAGCTTTTATTAACCTGTACATTACCAGGAAAAGCACTCTGTATTAGATTTGTTACAATCATACTGCAAGCAAGCAAGTTCCCCTGAGAGTGGGAGATGCTATGGAGTGAGCTTTTAACCATTTAAATGTGGGAGGGGGTGAGCTTCAATTAGGTAGGAGGTTGCCACCCTCCAATCAGCCAAGACCAGCTGAACATGTTCTGTCTCTGGTTTTAATATGCATTTGGGATGCAAGACTAAAAAGGCGACTTACAAATTAAATGGAGATATATTGGGGGAATCCTTGATAGAGAAGGATTTAGGAGTGCTTGTTGACAGCAGGCTTAGCAATAGTGCCCAATGTCATGCAGTAGCTGCAAAGGCAAACAAGATCTTACAGTATCTTGCATCAAATTGGCAATGGATGGAAGGGAAGTAAACATAATTATGCCCCTTTACAAAGCATTAGTAAGACCACACCTTGAATATGAAGTACAATTTCGGACACCACTCCTTAGAAAATACATTATGGAACTAGAGAGAGTGCAGAGAAGAGCCACCAAATTAATAAAGGGGATGGACAATCTAACTTATGAGGAGAGGCTAGCTAAGTTAGATTTATTTACATTAGAAAAGAGGCGTCTAAGAGGGGATATGATAACTATATACAAATATATTCGGGGACAATACAAGGACCTTTCAAAAGAACTATTCATCCCACGGGCAATACTAAGGACTCGGGGCCATCCCTTAAGGTTGGAGGAAAATAAATTTCACCAGCAACAAAGGAAAGGGTTCTTTACAGTAAGAGCAGTTAAAATGTGGAATTCATTACCCATGGAGACTGTGATGGCAGATACAATAGATTTGTTCAAAAAAAGGTTGGACATCTTTTTAGATGGGAAAGGTATACTTAAATCCGATTGCCAATTCTTGGAGTCAGGAAGGAATGAATTTTTCCCCTTAATGGGGTTTTTTGTCTGCCTTCCTCTGGATCAATAAGTAAGAATAGGATAAAGTATCTGTTGTCTAAATTTAGCATAGGTTGAACTTGATGGACCTACGTCTTTTTTCAACCTCATCTACTATGTAACTATGTAATTAAAAGTGACATACAAGTGCAAATATACAGTGTAAATAAAATCCCCTCAGTGAATGACGGGCCAGCTGTAGTCATACATAAGTTAGATAGGACAAGTTGTACCTATATATATGTGGTCACTGTGCTATCCTTTGCCTCTTACAAGGGATATTTGTTAATAAAATGTTGTTATTTTTTTGTATTAGTGGGGTTTCTTGTGATCCACGCACTCCCTTGTTGTTTGGACATGTTCTGAGCATTAAACTCTGTGGATATTTCTGCAATACTTACCAATATATTGGTAGAGTGCATATTTAGAGGGATTCTTTCTTGTGGAACCCATTGGATTCCACAAAGTTGATGTATTTCCTGACAGATGTCCAGATGTCCGGGGAAAGGTAGACAAGATGTCGCCAGGGGAAGTGGGCTTGGTTAGGTATGCTAAGTGGAACAGGTGCGAAGTTCTCGCATACCCTTGGCATACCTTGAAGTCCCTTTGCCCGGTTCCATGAAGTCCTGGCAACCTTGCCATAGGTGGGAAGTTTAGTTCCCACTCAGCGATTGGCTGCAGAGTTTAGAGATAGGACTTTGGTGCTTTTAAAAGTCCGTGCAGCCAATCGGGAATTAGATTAATCTAAAATACATTGTGCGGTACAAAGACTATACCATCGTAACCAAGATTTGTACCCCGCTTCAAGCGTTCGTTAGAACAAAGGATTCGCGAACAAATCCTGCAAGGGCAGAACGAAAAGATTACCGTCGGCAGAGTAAGAGTGGTTGGAAGCAGCGCCACTTGCCAAAGACTGTTTCGCGGCTCTATTTGCGCACCAACCCCGCTCCTGGGAATTGGTGCCTAAAGACTTTATTTTGGTGAAGTTCGTTCCGGAAACATTTTATTTCGTTTTTCCCCATCCCAATAAGTGTTTATTCATGTTATTTTAGCAATCACCTCCTGACAAAGCATTGATTGCAAAACCGGTAGGGGTAACGAGAGGCAGCTTTGCGCTGTCTCCCTTTGGCTGGAACAAGATCCCAGGAAGTGGTTGCAGACAGGTTATTCTGCCGTGTGTTCATGTGTCCGGACAGTATTGCGTCCACACTGAGCCCCTGATGCCACTTCTTGCGGTTAGTTTTGTTCCCCTAAATTGGGTTTGTTTCTTCTAGGAGTAATTAGACATCCTCAGTGGATGTATTTTTAACTTATCTAGTTGTTTACTTCACTGAAGTTATGTTTTGGTTTAGCATTTATAGGGTGTGATTCACCATACATAGTATTTGCTTCATATGAGTATTTTTATGTGTTTTTGTTTTGTACATTTCATTTATTGATTATTGTCTTTTGGTCACAGTGACCTTTATTAAATTTTGTGATACACTTTTTACTAATCTGTGGTGCGCTTGTATGTGTTTGTTTTATATATATTTATCACTTGCCTCGTTGTTTAGTGTTAATTAATACCATTTTATTGTTTTCCATGTATTGATATTAGTGGAGCATATACTCTGGTTCTCCGGATAGTTTAAATAGATAACCTGATGTACACCAATGTGTAAAACGGGTGAACCAATGGTTAACCCACCAGGCGCTCAGAAAAAACACACAAAGCTGTTGAATGTTATGTATGATGTGGTCTTGGGACCCTGGTTACGGCAAACCCCAAACAGAGTGAGTACATATAGTATATATATATAAAGTCTTTCTCAGCAACTGCTTGTAACAAGCACCAATGTAGTTTGAGACAAAAAAAAGACTAACTCACGAATGGGGAAGATGAAACCGTAACTACCACGTCCTCTTGGCTTGTAGAAAACCGCAGAGCCTGCTGCAGGGACTCCTCTGTATGATGGTAATGTGGAATCAGTGTGGTGCCAGACCACCACGAGCAACCGACACTTCCTTCAGCCGCCAAACCTGCACCCGCTCCGTCGCGGTGGGTGGTCACATGACCGGCAGCAGTGTCGGGACTTCCGGGTTCGGCAGAGGCGCTGCGGGATACTAGCAACAGCCCGGCATGCAGACGACAGTCAATGACGTTATGGAAATCCTCCCAGAGGAGGTCTTGGCGCCGCACAACCGTGGAAGAAGAATTTGAAGAAGGCTGATATAGTGACTGTAAAAATACTTTATTGGCATAGCGTGCAAACGGATCCTCTGACGCGTTTCAGCCTGTCAGGGCTTTGTCAAAGAGTACACCAAGACCAGCTGGAAGTGGTGGGTCAGTAAATCCCCAGATTACCTGCACTCGCAACCATACAAGTAATGTTTATAGTGTATACGTGTTATAACAAAGCAATTCGAAGTGCTAGAAATAAGAACCCATGAATAATAAAAACAAGTAAGAGGTCATGTATTAGTTAAATACTTTTATTATATATAATAATTTAAAAAAAAGGGATGTATATAGTCTCCCATATGAGGCGACAGTTGCTGAATCAACAGTTGTAAATTTGTCCTCTCCAACGTTAGTATGGGCCGTCCCATTCAACTCGGAAGACCCTCTCGAGAGGCCAAGACCCTCTAAGATGCTAAACAGGAAAAGAACGAGCGCTCAGAGGTGAAGTAAACGAGTCAAGACACAGCTTTGTCAAATACTTCTCCTAGTTTATTAACAGTCACACTCAGGTTTTATAGCTAAGCGAGAGTGTATACGTGCAACAGCTTACTTACCATTTTTTGGCATTACGTGATTCATCTAAAAAGTTACAATAGTCTGTCTTTAACAGAAGTCATATATTCTGACTTGGGATGCTGAAATACTGAAATGCTGAGATAGCATACATGTGAGATTGCGTATGTGTCCAGACTTCCTGCCTTTACTTCAGGAACTGCCATCTGACCACATTCTGGTCAGTCAGCCAACATATATGGGGCAAAGGTGGTAAACAACAAGATGGCTATATTATTACAAAACAACTTTATAAATCAATATGGAGTACCCCCTATAAAATACACATTATCAACAGTAGTCGGTGATAGTAGGATAAATGTGTAGTGGATGGTAGTATAGCAGATATACAGTCCTCCACTCTCTGAGAATAGTCTAGCTGAGTCAGCTAGCTGAGTATCACCAATATGGTTACGCCACCATATGGTCTATTTTGGTGGTGTAACTTTAATATGCCTACCGCATGTGCTTCAACAAAAATCATATATCTAGCAACACTCAGGTCCCTGGTGATCAAAAAACAAGGAAAGGGTCTTGATCCTCAGGTAGGGAGCAGAGGGAACAAAGTCGGAGCTGACCGGAACGAGCCTACTAGAAGGAAGACACGCTCTAGTAGAGATGCCCCCCTGCCCCTCCCCGTCCCCCCCCCCCATTCCACAACCACACTACAATTGCAAAATATATAAAGGCTCTGCTTTCCCGTGGTAAGAATGGCTACAGAAAACCAAAGCAAGATATACCCTGGTAGGGACTGGTTTCAGTGGGCCATATTGCATCCGAGTGTCATGTATCCTGTACCATGGTGGTAACAGTTACTGTCCTAGAACAGGATTGTATATTTTCTCTGCTCTCACACTGCCAGCTCTCCCCAGGGAAAGTTGCATGTTTTCTCTGTTCAAAGCAGAGAGTACAGGGAAAACTCTTTGATAAAGCGTGGGATACCACGGGAAACGCGTCAGAGTGTTCTTTTTGGCTGTTACTATGCCCTAAAATAAATTTTCGCACCTAGGATATTTTGTGGTTTGCAGTTTGTGGTTTCCAATCTTCAGCAGCAGCAGCAGCAGATGCACCGCCGTTTTCCCTGTACTCTCTTCAATTGTTCCTTGGTAGGAGCACGCAGGACAGGACCAGGATATTCCCAAGGTCAGCAGTGAGTAATCCATTTACTTCATTTATGTGATCAGTCCCACACACGGTTACCTAGACCACCACATAAGACTTACCTATATGGCTAGTGGCATAATCTATGGGAGTGTGTTTAACATTGGACTATCTGGAATCCTGAGTCTTATGAACTGTCCTATGCTATGAAGATGTTTATATTTTTATATCATGATCAAACATTGCCTACTCCTGGTTAGCATCACAAGTGGGAATTAACCCTCCCCTTCCCTCTCTGTTCAAAGCAGCCAGCACTCCTATGTATATTGCAACATAATTGTTACTATATCCCCTTTCTGCAAGCCATTTGTCAGTTGCCCTGGCAAAATCCCAATGGTCATAGTTTGAGATTGGTTTAGCCCTCTCCCCCTGCCCATATCTGTATTTTTTTATCTCCCTTGGCTTGTTCCTGTCTGGAAAGGAAAGTGTGCTCTCTCTTTTCATCAGCAGACACAGTGAGTAAGACACGTCTTCCACTGCTCCCTTAGAAAGGGATTCCCTTGTACCTTCTCCCCATAACAAAGCACCTTCATCTCACAAAGCTAATTCTCCTGACAAGAGACATTTCCTATTATTATCTACTTGAAAGTTCTTTTATATTTCTGTTAACCGCACTCAATAAAGTTGAAGAAATTAGAAGGACTTTGTGTGCTTTAAAAAGGGGATGAGTTAAGCTACATGAATCTTCTCACATGCTACAAGTGAGCCTGGATCCAGAATAGTTACAATGAACCGGAACGCTGGGCCGTGGTGGGAACGGTTATCAGAGCGCCACTATGCAACTAAGTGCCATGTTTCGGGGGAACAGGCAAGCATGGTAAGTGTACCGCTCAATGTTGGTAACGAACGTATAGATAGTGTGATGGATAACAGTTCATGCAGCACCACCTGAAAGAGAGAATATATTGGTGGTGCTGGCCGTTGTTGTTTGTGCTATATTATACTATATTTGTTATTTTCATTTTATATTTTCACTTTTTTACTTTTATATTACTGGCACATTGACAAACAGCACTGTATTACAAATGCACATTGACTCCTTGTAACACATGGGTTTGGTTTATATTTTTTTCATTTTCATATCTATATGGTTCTATTGCAAGCATGGTGGGCACATACCGATAGATGTATTGTATACGGTGCAGTCATAAACTGTAATATATGTACAGTATCACTTCTCGCTGTTCAAATTGGTGCTGGCACAGGGAATTTGCTGTTTGCATAGACTACAAAGACACCTTCCCATCTCCCCCACATTGCTACTATCAAGCCTTAACGACTCCACCGGGCTGCCAAGGTCCTCTCTCCATTCATTCTGTCTCTAGCTCACAGAATTAGAAAAACTGTGCTCTGCCCGCCTTCTCTTCCTATTGCATGACACGCATAGCCTAAGCGTTCCATACCCACGCATGCGCAAAGAGAGAAAGCACACAAGCCCAGCTTTTAGAAGTTCAGCAACTTGGTGTGTAATGCGACAATCCGTTGAAAATAAAATCGAAATGGGTGAATCGTTTTGGGCATAGAGAAATCATATACAGTATAAATAATAAGAAGGTATATATTGTACATTATTTACACACTTTGCAAATGCTTCTGTCCACTGTATGTACATTGTCTCCTTGTAACACGTGGGTTTTGTGAGGGGATTAATAAATAAATAATTTGAGTCCTCTGAATGTTAGACAAAAAGCAAGGGGATTAGTGGAAACACCTTACAGTCAAGTTACACAAATAGATGTCCTTCAGCATCAGAAGGTGTCTTATATCATAGCACCAATTAGTAAATAGGGGCAATTATCTACCCACATCTTCCTTAATTAAAGGACGTCAACATTTTGTGCAGGACAATTGAAGATGAAAAGACATATACAAATAATATAATATAACTAATAAAGTAAGTAAGGCGGTGTTGCTTGGAGAAGATTATAAATTATTGTATAAAATATACACAATGTTACTGGATCAAACCATGAATTAATCATAGAGTTATCAATTAGTGACTCCAATTCTGTTACTCTCCCTAGATGCATTGCAGATTCTTCTCTGATTGGTGAATATTATTTGAGAACAGTTTTGTCCTGTACTTTAGAAGTTGCCTGTTGGACTGTGACTTCTGGTGGAACTATATGTGTAATAGTCAAGGGATGTTTGGTTAATTCTCTGGATATCAATCAGACTTCTACAAGTATTCCTGTGCGCTAACTGTAGATCACATATAAAGGTCCCTGAAGCAGAAGATTGGGAATATCATTATTTGCTAGGCTGCTCAGTGCTGGCAGTAATGTCCCTGTATTGGAAAACACAGTGTATCTGTGTTAAAGAGATAATCTCTGCACAACATATTCCCTGCAGCAGAAAGGGTGTTAAAGGGATCGTCTCTGTACATCAGGTTCCCTGTACCAAAAATATAGACTCCATCAAGGTGGGAGCTGAGATCTAAGGTATGTACTTAACTACAAATACGTAACAGTTAGTTAAAGTCAGGAATGGAAATAAAAACTTCAGTTGTGACTGTTTTTAGCTTAATGGTTCTGGTTAGTGATGAACACCTTAAATGTGACATGAGTGGGAAATAACAGATATTTACTGCAATGAAATGATAAAAGTATTTCTATAATTGCATGTAAAATACAGCATGCAGGGCAGATCTGGAGATAGCAGCAAGGCAGCCTGAAGTGCAAACAGTAGCAACTAATTTTTAGAACAAAAATAGACTTGTAATTACTGCTGGACACGCCACATCCTGACATATTGAAGCTCTGGGAGTGGGTAAGATTTCTCATTTCATGGCATCTTAAAGAAGAACTTTCATCTGGAAGAATTGTGGGTAACATTCTTCTTTGATTCAGAGCATATTATTCACCTCCGATGAGGTTGCAGCGAGGTGATTGTTTTTCATTTTTGACATTCGCCTTCAGGAGGTTTTGTTATTTCTAACACAAGATACTCACACATTATTACCCACTCCATGCAAGAGTGTGACTCATACTGTATGTCTGTGTGTTATTGACATTTACAACTACATTCTGGAGCTATTTGAGCACCCAATACCCTCTATCTAATTTTTAGAACATGCTAGTGTTATACATTTCTTTCATTCATATATATAACCCTACATGTTAAAGGATAAAAGGCAGAAGTTTTATAGTATTTTTTGTATTTGTTTCGTACTGCTAATTTATAAAAGTATAATTTTGTTCTAATTGATACTGTGACATTCCTTTATAATATACCTCCATTATAAGACTGTACTTAACTGTGTCACTTCTAGCCATGATAGGGATGATATGTAACTTATGTTCCTTTAATTGTGGAGGGGAATGCACAACATAAACCTTTAATGTATTTTACTGTAGGCACCTTTAGCGTTAATGCTGTTGATTATTTATAAGAAGCCAATATATTTTGAAGTTGGGTTTAATAGTCCATTCGCTGAATAGAAATAAATATTACTAAGAGTCAAATAGACAGAATGCAGGAAGATCCTTACTGTGTAAGTGGAAGAGGAGCCTGGAATCAGTGTGATTGTTTTGCTCTTGGTAAATGACTTCCTATGAATACTGATGATAACAAACAGTTCTCTCTCTTTCTCCATGTTATCCTCTCTCAGGTAATGGACAAGCACAACCAGAGCAGAGTCACCGAATTCCTTCTTCTAGGGATGACCGGGAGTCCATTCGGAGTCAGAATCTTTCTCTTTGTACTTTTCCTGGTGACTTACATTATCACATTAATTGGGAACCTTCTTATCATTGTGTTGATTTCAACCATTAGCCAACTCCATTCACCCATGTACCTATTCCTGAGGAATTTATCCGTGTGTGAAATATTGATAACCACAGTAATTGTCCCTCTTTTGCTACATGTATTGTTAGCTGAGAAGAGCCTTATATCCGTCAGTTACTGTTTCTTTCAGTATTATGTAATGAGTGCAGCACTAGTTACAGAATGCTTCCTTCTTTCAGTGATGTCTTATGACCGATATCTGGCTATCTGCAACCCATTGCGTTACTTCTCTCTCATGAATCACAAGCTCTGCCATCAGCTGGGCTTCTCATGTTGGCTGTCTGGTTCTGTGACGGCAGTAATGACAATTGTCCCAATCTGCACGCTGCAGTTCTGTGGCCATAATATCCTGGACCATTTCTTCTGTGAATTGTCTCCCCTATTGGAGCTCTCCTGCTCAGACACCAAAGCTGTGGTGATAGAGGTTTGTGTGCTTTCTGCTCCTATACTTTTCTGCCCATTTGCACTCATCTTTTCCACTTACATGTGCATCATCTTGACCATCCTCAGGATGCCCTCAGCCACAAGCAGACAGAAAGCCTTCTCCACCTGCAGCTCCCACCTTGCTATTGTAGCCATGTACTTTGGGACACTTGTTATTGTGTATGTCGTACCATCCAAAGGCTACTCATTTAATGCCAACAAGTTCTTGTCTCTGCTCTACAGTGTGGTGACTCCATTATTAAACCCCGTTATCTACAGTCTGAGGAACCAGGAGATCAGGGTGGCCCTAAAGAAAATGTTATGTGACATGAAGCAATGGGCACATATTTAAATCTAAACCAATTGTTTTATACACAGTGCAATGTAAAATAAATATTTGGATCCATTACAGATTTGTCTGGCATTTATCATCCATTTGTTCAAACTGCATGTTCTCCAGGAAAGGGATATATTGTACCAAATGCCACTGCTGAGGAGGCCCACAATGCTTTGTGGCAGTGAAGGAATTAACTCATTAGGTTCTGTTATCATTCATGTGGACACACAGATGATACCTCTATTGGGTTCCTTGCCAGGTTGCATTGAAAGAATGCCCATATTTTATTATTGTTACCAAACTAGGAGGAGGTGAAAAGCCTATAGGCAGTGTGCCATGAACAAAGTAAAAGAAACAATAAATGAAAGGGGGAAAACATCAAAACGCAACACAATTATAAAATATCAATAGGTATAAAGCAATAAAAATAAAATAAGTCAATAAATGGGGTGCGGGGCTTACACTGATTGTTCTTTGACTCTGTTTTTGGCATTGCCTATAGACTTTTCACCTCCTATTTGTTTTTTGGGATTTTACATCCCTTCCCTCCCGTTTTTTGCTTATCTTGGACACCATTTTGATAAGAGTATTTATGAGTATTATTGATATTGGGGATAAGACACCCTTCATTTACCTTCATTTTGTACATATTTCTGGTTTACACACGTCATCTCCCACATTAAGGTAAAGATGAAGAAAGTGAATATGATGAAAATGATGATGGTGAGTGAACTTGAGATTCTACGGATTGGCATTCAAGAAATCAATAAAAGAATGTAATTTATCAACCGCGCCCTTCCAGATGATGACAAGGTCGTCAATATAGTGGCGATAAAAGTCAACAAGTGACGATCAGGATTTCCATCTCCAAACACGTGGTCCGTCTCCCACCAACCCATCAAAAGGTTGGCATATGAGGGCGCAGAGCATGTGCCCATGGCAGTCCCACATGTTTGGAGATAGTAAATTATTATTTGTCAAAAGATATGTTGTGCTAGCCAGAATTAAAATAATTTGTGCTGGTGACAAAGTGGATGAAGATTCCAAAAAATGTCAAATAGCTGTGAGACCATAGCACATCAGTGCTATTATTGTATACAGTGAGAGACATCAAAAGTAACCCAAATGTAAAAGTAACCCATCATGATAACCATGATGCAGATATAAATGACAATGATCAATATAAATGGGAGTACAGATACAAGTATTGGAAAAATGACCCTTATGAAGGTGTATTATAATGAAAGCTCCAACGGGGGAAGCAAGTCATAGAAGAAATGGTCAAATTACACTGGAACCACAGAGTTAAAATGTACATATTGTCGCCATTGCCACCAAAGCTTTGAAATAGGTTGACAAGCAACCATACTGATACGCCCATCAGAAGGCTGAGTCAGTGGTCCATAAAACATGATGAAAGTGAATTACAGGTGATAAGACATCATTATAAGAAATCACTGAACGGAGGAAGCATTTTTTCCAGCACTCAGAAGGTTAACCCAGTAAGAATACTTGGGCAATAAGGAAATAAGCTGAGACAGCACACAAACGGCTTGATAAGGAGGCTACTGCTTATAGAAGGTGGCTGACTCAGACTACAGAGCTTTCCTGTGCAAGCTCCTATCCAGAAGGATTTTCTAAACTCTCTCGAGGGACAGAGATTCCCAAACAAAGATACAGTAAAGACTTTAATATTGTTCCATAGCTATTGTGGTATAAGTTTAGGGGTTGGGTACTGGACAAAGCCAGCCAGCCTGATAGATAGGGCCTGGAATGATTAGCAAGATCTCCTTATGGGGAGTAGGTGTTCTTTTATGAGATTTGTTTTGCCTTAAAGGGACAGTGTGTTTATTTGTGTTGTGGAGAAATAAAACCACTCAACATTTGGTTTACCCAGAAACTGCACATGTGGACTATTGTCTGACCTTGCCTACAGGTCGTCCTGTCACAGGTGGTGTCAGAAGTTGGATAGGACGGCCCCTATATCCAAAGGGCCACACAGATAGAAAAAAATGGAGGAATTTTTTTCTCAGTTCCTGCACCAGCAAGCCCAGCGAGATGAGATGCAGGTCCGGCAAGCTGAGCGACAAGTCCAGCGAGATGAGATGCAGGCTCAGCAAACAGGAAAGCTCCTCCAAATGCTGGCTCCAGGTCCAGCCTCAGTCAGACCAGAGATTTCAAATAACCCATCAGTGATGCTGCCTAAAATTAAACCAACAGAAGACCCAGATGCATTCCTCATCACTTTTGAAAGGGTAGCCATGGCCCACGGCTGGGCAGTTGATCGCTGGGTAACGATTCTGGCTCCACTTCTCATAGGAGAAGCTCAAGGAGCCTACAAGGTTCTGCCGGACGAGGCCATGGACTATAAGCGACTAAAGGCTGCTATTCTGGATCGCCTAGGCCTCACCCCAGAGACCCCTCACTCCCCTTTTCTCTGTGTCTGTTTCTACCCATTCTGTGCCTGTCTCTCTCCCCGATACTGTGCCTGTCGCTCAACCCCATTTTGTGCCTGTTGCTCTCCCCCATTCTGTATCTGTTGCTCTGCCCCATTCTGTGTCTGTCGCTCTGCCCTATTCTGTGTCTGTCGCTCTGCCCCATTCTGTGTCTGTCGCTCTGCCCCATTCTGTGTGTGTCGCTCTCCCCCATTCTGTGTCTGTCTCTCCTCCATTCTGTCTGTCTCTCTCCTCCATTCTCCCTGTCTTTCTCCCCCATTGTCTGTCTGCCTCTCCCCCATTGTCTGTCTCTCTGCCCCATTCTCTTTGTGTCTCTCTCTCCCCCATTCTCTGTGTCTGTCTCTCTCCCCATGCTGTCTGTCTCTCTCTCCCCATTTTTGGACATATTCTCTTTTTTTGATACTGACTTGTAAGTGTGTCAACTATTACTACCAATCTAACTATGGATACACACCGGAATGCTCACCCAGACATGCACACATTGCTTCAATCCATCTTCAAGAAACAAAAAGCTGATTCAGGTTTTGATAGAGAAAAATACTTATTCTGTGAAGATACACAACATCTAAAAACACTTATTATTCCGATTAGAAAAGTACTGTATATAGCCCAAGACTTAAGAATGTGGTGGGATATTATAATGATCGAAAATTACCAAAAGAGTAAAAGGATATCACGGGGGCTTAGGATGACCAAAGCACCTACTTTTGGCATCAGCAGAGAAACAAGTTAAGGAACTTCAAACAAAGTTGCACGCTTTCATACAAATTGACAAATGTAATCACATGGATGATACACTGGCACAACGCATTAACAATTTTGAAAAAAATATTATGCAAACAAAACATATATGAACGTGATCGAATTGACTATGAATTAAATCAGATATATATATCTGGCAGAAACAGCAGTCTATGAGATCATTCCCTTGTAACCATTTACAAAACAAAAAATCTCCATGACAAACTAAATCTATTCTTAGAAAATCTCCGAAATTGGTTTATAACATGGGAAGAAATATAGACTCTGAATTATCTGATAATCAATTTGTACCCTACAGTGTTTCCTTTTCAGAAAATGATTCCATCGTTTCCTCGGCTGACTGCAGCTGCAGGGAGTGGGGGCAGGGTTAGCTTCAGCGGGGCCCCAGCAGTAAGACCTGGAAGTGAGTCAGTGAAAACAGCAGCATGGGGGAGAGAGACACCGCATGGGGAGAGAGATATACACCGCATGGGGAGAGAGAGAGAGAGAGAGAGAGAGAGAGAGAGAGAGAGACAGCATGGGGAGAGCGAGAGACACAGCATAGGGGGGAGAGTCAACATGGGGAGAGAGAGAGAGACAGCATGGGGAGAGAGAGAGAGACAAAGCATGAGGAGAGAGAGAGAACAGTATGGGGAGAGAGAAAAGCATGGGAAGAGAGACACCGCATGGGGAGAGAGAGACAGCATGGGGGGAGAGACACACAGCATGGGGGGAGAGAGAGACACATCATGGGGAGAGAGAGAGACACACAGCATGGAGAGAAAGAGAGACACAGCATGGGAAGAGAGACACCGCATGGGGAGAGAGAGACAGCATGGGGGGAGAGACACACAGCATGGGGGGAGAGAGAGACACATCATGGGGAGAGAGAGAGACACACAGCATGGAGAGAAAGAGAGACACAGCATGGGAAGAGAGAGAGCCACAGGATGGGGTGAGAGAGAGCCACAGAATAGGGAGAGAGACAGCATGGGGAAAGAGAGACAGCATGGGGGGAGAGAGACACACAGCATGGGGGAGAGAGACAAAGCATGGGGAGATATAGAGACAGACACAGCATGGGGAGAGAGAGAGAGACAGACAGAGAATGGGGGAGAGAGACCGACAGAGAATGGGGGAGAGAGAGACAGACAGAGAATGGGGGAGAGAGACAGACAGAGAATGGGGGAGAGAGACAGACAGAGAATGACGGAGAGAGACAGAATTGGGGAGAGAAACAGGCAGACAATGGGGGAGAGAGACAGAGACAGAATGGGGGAGAGCGACAGATACAGAATGGGGCAGAGCGACAGACACAGAATGGGACAGAGTGACAGACACAGAATGGGGTAGAGTGACAGACACAGAATGGGGGAGAGCAACAGGCACAGAATAGGGGAGAGCGACAAGTACAGAATGGGGGACAGCGACTTGCACAGAATGGAGGAGAGATGGGGTAGAATGACAGGCACAGAATGGGGGAGAGAGACAGGTACAGAATGGGGAGAAACAGACACAGAGAATAGGGGAGCAATAGGTCTCTGGAGTGAGGCCTAGGCGATCCAGAATAGCAGTCTTTAGTCGCTGATAGTCCATGGCCTCATCCGGAAAAGCCTGGTAGGCTGCCTGAGCTTCTCCTATGAGGAGTGGAGCCAGAGTCAATACCCAGCCATCAACTGCTCAGCCGTGGGCCATGGCTACCCTTTCAAAAGTGATGAGGAATGCCTCTGGGTCTTCTGTTGGCTTCATTGTAGGCAGCATCACTGGTGGGTTATTTGAAATCTCTGGTCTGACTGAGGCTAGACCTGGAGCCAGCATTTGGAGGTGCTTTTCTGTTTGCTGAGCCTGCATCTCTTCTCCCTGGACTTGTCGCTCAGCTTGCCAGACCTGCATCTCATCTCGATGGGCTTGCTGGTGCAGGAACTGAGAAAAAATTTCATCCATTTTTTTTTTATTTGTGTGGCCCTTTGGATACAAATCCCACTTCTGACACCACCTGTGCCCGGACGACCTGTAGGTGAGGTATATATAAATTATGTTGGTCGCACCAGTAAAGAATGCTTAAAAAAGGTAGATGGAAAAGAACATGGCATAATACTTTTCAATAACAATAAATAAAATAATAATTATTGTTATTAAAACGTATTATGCCATGTTCTTTTCCATCTACCTTTTTTAAGCATTCTTTACTGGTGCGACCAACATATGTAAGTGCATGTCATTATATTTTTATATATTTTTTCTGAAGATTGATTAGAGCATTTGCTTAGTATTTTAGGAAATAGGGTGGTGTGTACTGAGTATCGGTGCCTCCCCCCTAATAGTGGTTACTAGGACCGTACTGCCTTTTACCAATACCTCTTTTATTTGAGTCTATTTTCTCCTTATATATACCTGGTTGGGTTGATGGACTGAGTACATGCGCTGGAGGACTTTCCTTTTTTCATTTGAGCTACAATTTGGATGAGTTGGAATACCTCTGTGGACTCAAGCAGCAGGACTCAGTGAACATTGTAATTGATTATTATATCAGTGTTTGGACCTTAGGATTGTGGTTGGCGCTACTATTTCTCTGTTTTTTATACTATGTAGCCAAGGCTGTATTTACAGCTGTATAATATGTTATTGGACAAACATACAAATTCTAACATATTCACTGCAAAACTTGGAATATCACTGACTCTACATTAGAATAAATGGTAATAGTGTCACATTAAACTGTGTTGTGTCCCAGCATATCACACAAGAACCATCAATGGGCTATATCTCCTTTATCAGTTCAACAGGGAAGGGTGAAGCCTGTATTAAAATACTGTATATCTCTCCAGCTATAAAGAGATGATTGACTAAATTAAAATGGTAAACTGAGTGCAATAAACGTATGAAAGTACTTTAGCTGTATATCTGTTAATGGCTTTTTCTTCCAGTTTTATATAATGTGAGCCCCATAGCAAAAAATGCTTCCTCCGTTCAGTGACTTCTTATAATGATGTCTGATCACCTGCAACCCACTTTCATCCTGTTTGATGGACCACAGACTCAGGTTTTTGATGGGCGTATCTGGTTGGTTGCTTGTCAACCTATTTCAAAGCTTTGGTGGCAATGGCGCCAATATGTACATTACAACTCTGTGGTTCCAGTGTAATTTGACCATTTCTTCTGTGACTTGCGTCCCCCGTTGGAGTTTTCATTATAATACACCTTCATTAGGGTCATTTTTCCAATCCTTATATCTGTACTCCCATTTATATTGATCATTGTCATTTACATGAGCATTATGGTTATCATGCTCAACATGTCCTCTGCAATCAAGAAGTGAAGAAGCTGAAAATATATTCAATCTGCATGCACTACAGTATATTGGTCACTAATAGAGTGTATTTAGAACCCTTTATATAACAACTATAGGTTGTAGGTATAGGACAAAGTTATCAGCACTATGTAGGAGCAATAATCAACATCTACCTTGTTATCAACATCACCTGCCCCTTAAGTGCTTTTCTTTCCAACCAACATCATGCCCTATATGTATGGGTGTATATATATGTACAGTATTTGTATATATATCTATCTATATATTTCTCAAACCGTCGTATGTGTGTTTGCCTGTCTGTATGTGTGTTCCCTGTGTCTAGGGGCAATCGCATTGGACTTTTGGCCCGTCACTCCGCCTCAGGCCAATGAGATGGCTCCCTTGGCCTGCCCGCCCCCGCACACCTCTCATTGGCCTGAGGCGGAGTGACGGGCCAAAGGGACACACACACACACCAACACACACACACGTGACGGGCCAAAGGGACACACACACACACACTGACACACACTCACACTCTCTCTCGCTCTCACTCCCTCTGTTCCCCCCCCCCCATCTAATGCGCCACCCTGCACCGGCTCCCGGATGGAGGGGAAGCGCGGCGTGGCCCTCCTGCCACAGCCACCAACTTCAGGCTCATCCCCCTCGCTCTCAACCGGCTCCCGGACCGAGGGAATGCGTGGCACGGCCCTCCTTACCCAGCCGCCAGCGCTCCCTTACCTCCCCGGCGCTCCCTTACCTCCCCGGCGCTACCTCCCCGGCTGCTGGGGGGCCAAGCAGCCTCCTCGGATCTGCGCCAGTCCCACTCTCCACACCTCTCACTCCCAGTGTGTGTGTGTGTGTGTGTGTGTGTGTGTGTGTGTGTGTGTGTGTGTGTGTGTGTGTGTGTGTGTGTGTGTGTGTAGGGACATTTTACTCCTGCCAACAATTTGTGCCTCACTTTCACCCCTGCCCTTCACCCCTGCCCTTCACCCCCCCTACCCCTGCCCTTCACCCCTCCCCCTACCCATGCCCTTCACCCCCCCTACCCCTGCCCTTCACCCCCCACCCCTGCCCTTCACCCCTCCTACCCCTGCCCTTCACCCCCCCTACCCCTGCCCTTCACCCCCCCTACCCCTGCCCTTCATCCCCCCTACCCCTGCCCTTCTCCCCCTACCCCTGCCCTTCACCCCCCCTACCCCGGCCCTTCACCCCCCCCCCATGCCTGCCCTTCACCCTACCCCTGCCCTTCACCTACCCCTGCCCCCCCTACCCCTGCCCCCCTTACCCCTGCCCTTCACCCCCCCTACCCCTGCCCTTCACTACCCCTGCCCTTCACCCCCTACCCCTGCCCTTCACCTACCCCTGCCCTTCACCTACCCCTGCCCTTCACCTACCCCTGCCCTTCACCTACTCCTGCCCTTCACCTCCCCTACCCCTGACCTTCACCCCCACCCCTTGCCCTTCACCCCCCCTGCCCTTCAACCCCCACCCCTTGCCCTTCACCCCCCCTGCCCTTCAACCCCCACCCCTGCTCTTCACCCCCCACCCCTGCTCTTCACCCCCAATACCCCTGCTCTTCACCCCCTCCTACCCCTGATCTTCCCCCCCACACCCCTGCCCTTCACCCCCCCTACCCCTGCCCTTCACCTACCCCTGCCCTTCACCCCCCTACCCCTGCCCTTCACCTTCCCCTGCCCTTCACCCCCCCTACCCCTGCCCTTCACCCCCCTACCCCTGCTCTTCACCCCCCCTACCCCTGCCCTTCACCCCACCTACACCTGCCCTTCACCCCGCCTCTACCCCTGCCCTTCACCCCCCCCTACCCCTGCCATTCACCCTACTCCTGCCCTTCACCCCCCCTACTCCTGCCCTTCACCCCCCCCACCCTTCCCTTCACCCCCATGCCCTACCCCTGCCCTTAACCCCCCACCCCCTACCACTGCCCTTCACTACCTACCCCTGCCCTTCACCCCTCACCCCCTGCCCTTCGCCCCCCACCCCCTGCCCTTCGCCCCCCATCCCCTACCCTTCGTCCCCCACCCGCACCCCGCCCTTTGCCCCCCCACCCCCTCCCCGCCCTTCGCCCCCCGCCCTTCACCCCCACCCCCTCCCTGCCCATCGCCCCCCACCCGCTCCCTGCCCTTCGCCCCCACCCCCTCCCCGCCCTTCGCCCCCCACACCCACCCCACCCTTCACCCCCCGATGTCTGTCTTTATGAATCATAGATCCATCAACTCGTTATTCGTTCTACGACTGTAGGGCTATCGTGCCTTAGTTAGTATACTGATGTTACATGATGACCCTGTAAGTACTCTATTATAAATGTATAGCCATCTCCGTTGGACCAAATTTGGGATTATATGGAGTGATTCTCAACCTTTGCCTGTGTATTTTTGAATCATGGTTACATGAACTATAACCAAGAATATGCCAATGCAAACTCACCTTTATTGTGGGTCAATTAGTTTTTGGTCTAATACTATCTAAACGTTCCAACACACAGTAAAGAACAAAGACAAACAAACAATGTTCTTCTTTATTATTACAGTACAGGTAGTCCTCGTTATCCAACATTTCACTTTACAACGAATGGCATATCCAATGATTTACAATGCAACCCTATAGGCCATTTTTCGACGCCGGAATGCGTTATCTGACGCTCACCGCCACTGATTAACATGGGACTCACTTTACAACGGTTTCACTATCCAACGCTACTTCCAGAACAGATTCCGTTGGATAACCGAGGACCGCCTGTACTATTAATACGATCATTCTTCCATTGTTCTTTATGATTATGTTGCTGCCGTTGGACTCTGTCCTCCAGTTACTGAAGCTCCTCCCCATACTATGGGACCAATTGCAGACAAGCCGATATCCGTCATCGGCCAGCCCCACCTACTATGCTTAGACTCATTTCCTTACTCCATTGGGATTGGTTTTCTCTTTAGCCGCGTCCAAATCTCGGTGTATATCCAGTCACTGCTTAGCGACACATATGACTCCTTCTCCCCCCTGAAAGAAGAGTGCTTATGACACGCGAAACGTGCATCGGGTTTTTAGTCACGTCCCGACGGTGGCATCGATGAGTGAGACGGCCCAACCCGGAAGTTATCTGCGGAATACAGTTGTATGACGGTGATTGCTTCTACCGTCTGTATACCAACTGACTGATATTTGTCACTATTATGGCTTGACACATTGACTGTATATATGTTAGACTATACATTATATGTTTTGAAGTCCTATAGCTCATATAATGTGGATAAAGACACAGATAGAGACTAACTATATGGATAATCAATCCCTAAATTAGGGGGCTGCCTATATACTAAAAACTGACCCCCCGGTCAGATAACAAGAAAGGAAAAAAAGGATTAGTATTATAAAATTAATACAATTAATATGGGACCATGTAACAGCTGCACTGGGTGAATTGCCCACTCACCGGACGAAAGATATATACAAGCAGTGGATATATCTGAGAGTATCCCCTCTCTTTCTCCAGCTACCACTGCTACCGCATCAGCATCAGGGCCAGGGAGATGGTTGCAGCACGCCTAACTGTATGTGTGTCTCTCAATCCTCGTTTCCCCGCAGCTTGGCAGGTTTAGCCCGGTGGATTTGTGCAGCTCCCACCACTGCTGCGCCGAGTTTTGGGCCAAAGGAAAAAGCTGTACACGCCGGACAGCGTGGGCCTCCCTCCGCACTGGCGTTCTCTCCTCGCGGTAGTTTTCAAACAGCAGATTCGAGCGGATTTGATGATAGTCAACAGCAGATTCGTCACGGAACTTTGCAGGCAATTGCAATGCACTGGTTCAGGTCTCCACGAATTAACCCTACGCGTTTCGAGAGCGAGCTGCTCTCTTCCTCAGGGGTCCCATATTAATTGTCCTTAATTGTTACCCATTGTAATTTTCATTTGTATATGTTTTGTATGTCCAGTGTTTTAATTATTTTATTAAATGTTGTTATTTTCAATTCACCCTTGATCTCAGCTGATATATAATTAGTATTAGTATATGTTGTTTGTTTTAACAGTATTACACTATGTCCTGTGTTTTTTTACTCTTTTTTTAAGCACATCTTTATCACCTGGAATCCTCATCGGTCTCCTCCTGGTGGTGATTATATCCTTTCATGTTGGCGCCTTTTATAATACTAATCCTTTTTTTCCTTTCATATAATGTGGATACTACTATATATATACACAGATCACATTTATATACTTTATATAGCAGTGACACTCTTGGATATGGCTACCTCAGTACCATATTGATATACTTATGCTCCTCTAAGATATACAATTATGTAAGTTTGACCCTTGGGAAATTTTTGACCACTATCTATTGGACATTAGTACTCATATATCCACACAGGGCACTTATTCTTGAGATTTATACGGCGATACATTTATCCTCTCAGTATATACTGCCCCACTATATGAGCATGGCATACCATTACCCACTATACACAGGGATACTAACCACATTTTAGTATAGCACACTGTAAACACCCGCTCCCCCTCATTGATGTATTATACTGTACTGTATATACCGACTGGGGAAATACAATACAGTCTTGAATACTAGCATTTTGCTTTGGTATTGCTATTTACAGTTGTATTCCATTGAACCGTGCAGCCGCCTCACCAACGGGGACTTTTAACAAATATTTTTCACTGTATATATATTTATCACTTATATAGGAAAACACAGGGGGTGCCCAGTGCTACATCCAAATGACAAAACATACATGGTAATAATTACAAGAAATGATGCTTCAGTACTAATAACAATGCTAATGCTAATAATAAAATATGGTTTTTTAGTTAGAAATTTTGGCCAAAACATCATAAGCTTGCACACCAAACGTCAAGGTAAACCATAATAAGTGCAAGTCCTACACTACACTGCATTTGTTCCCAATACCTCTGTATGAGGGGGAAGAACCATAATAGATTCATTACCTGCAGCAAGATGAGACAATCCACCATTAAAAAGGGGGAGTTGACGTGAGCTCTGGGGGAGGTGCCACAACCTCCATACAACTGATACCAGTCAGAAATTAATTAAACACACAAACCCAGCAAGCTCAAACGCCCACCCCATCCTAATCTTGACTATATGTAATGCCACATAGAGTGCAACTGGGCTGTGGCACATGAATATAGGAAAACACAGGGGGTGCCCAATGCTACATCCAAATGACAAAACATACATGGTAATAATTAGTACTGAAGCATCATTTCTTGTAATTATTACCATGTATGTTTTGTCATTTGGATGTAGCACTGGGCACCCCCTGTGTTTTCCTATATTCATGTGCCACAGCCCAGTTGCACTCTATGTGGCATTACATATAGTCAAGATTAGGAGGGTGTGGGCGTTTGAGCTTGCTGGGTTTGTGTGTTTAATATATTTATCACTTGCCTCATTGTTTATGGTTAATTAATAAAATGTTATTGTTTTCCATGTATTGATATTAGTGGAGCATATACTCTGGTTCTCCGGACAGTTCAAATAGATAACCTGATGTACACCAAAACCAATTGGAAGTGGTGGGTCAGTAAGTCCCCAGATTACCTGCACTCGCAACCATACAAGTAATGTTTATGGTCCTTTATATAAGTGTTATAACAATGTAATTCTAAGTGCTAGAACTAAGAACCCGCGAATAATAAAATCGAGTAACAGGTCACGTATTAGTTAAATACTTTTATTATATATAATAATTAAAATAAAAGGGATGTATATAGTCTCCCATATGAGGCGACAGTTGCTGAAACAACAGTAGTCGATGATAGTAGGATAAATGTGTAGTGGATGGTAGTGTAGCAGATATACAGTCCTCCACTCTCTGAGGATAGTCTAAGGCTAGCTGAGTATCACCATTATGGTTACACCACCATATGGTCTATTTTAGTGGTGTAACTTGGATATGCCTACCCCATGTGTTTCGACAAAAATCGAATATCTAGCAACACGCAGGTCCCTGGTGATCAAAAAACAAGGAAGGGGTCTTGATTGTCAGGTAGGGAGCAGAGGGAATGAAGTCACAGGCGACCGGAACAAGCCTACTAAAAGGAAGACATGCTCTAGTAGAGACCCCCCCCCCCCCTCCACAACCACACAACAATTGCAAAATATATAAAGGCTCTGCTTTCCTGTGCTAAGAATGGCTACAGGAAATTAAAGCAGATATACCGTGGAAGAAGCGGGTTTCAGAGGGCCATATCACATTCGAGCATCAGTTATCCTATACCAGGGTGGTAACGGTTACAATGAACCAGAGCGGTGGGCTATGGTGGGAACAGTTATCAGAGAGCCACAATGCAACCTAGTGCCATGTTTTAGGGAACAGGCAAGCATGGTAAGTGTACCGCTCAATGTTAGTAACGAAGGTATAGATAGTGTGAGGGATAACAGTTCATCCAGCACCACCTGAAAGAGTGAATATATTGGTGGTGCTGGCCGTTGATTGTTTGTACTATATTATACTATATTTGTTACTTTCATTTTATTCTTTCACTTTTTTACTTTTATAGTACTGGGTTTGGTTTATATATTTTTTTTAATTTTAATTTCTATATGTTTCTATTGCAAGCGTGGTGGGCACATAGCGATAGATATATGGTATACAGTGCACTCAAACTTTACTACATGTACAGTATCACTTTTCGTTGTTCAAATTGGTGCTGGGGCAGAGAATTAGCTGTTTGCATAGACTACACAGACACCGTCCCATCCACCCCACCTTGCTACTATCAAGCCTTAATGACTCCACCGGGCTGCCAAGGTCCTCTCTCCATTCCTTCTGTCTTTAGCTCACAGAATTAGAAAAATTGTGCTCTGCCCACCTTCTCTTCGTATTGCATGACACGCATAGCCTAAGCGTTCCATACTCACGCATGCGCAAAGAGAGAAAGCACACAAGCCCGGCTTTTAGCAGTTCAGTAACTTGGTGTATAATGCAACAATAGTTTGAAAATAAAAAAGAAATGGGTTAATTCTTTTGGGCATGTAGAGAAATCATATAAGAATAATAAGAAGATATCTACTGTACATTATTTACACACTTTGCAAATGCTACTGTCCACTGTATGTACATTGACTCCTTGTAACACATGGGTTTTGTGAGGGGATTAATAAATAAATAATTTGAGTGCTCTGAATGTTAAACAAAAAGCAAAGGGATTAGTGGAAACACCTTACAACCAAGTTATACTAATGGGTGTCCTTCGGCATCAGAAGGTGTCTTAAAGCATAGCACCACTTAGTAAATAGGGGCAATAATCTACCCACATCTTCCTTAGTTAACAGACGTCAACATTTTGTGCAGGGCAATTGAAGATGAAAAGACATATACAAATAGTGTAATGTTACTAATATAGTAAGTAAGGAAGTGTCGCTTGGACAAGTTTATAAATTATCATATATAATATATACAATGTTACTGGATCAAACCATGAATTAATCATAGAGTTATCAATTAGTGACCCCAATTCTGTTACTTTCCCTAGATGCATTGCAGATTCTTCTCTGATTGGTGAATATTATTTGAGAACAGATTTGTCCTGTACTTTAGAAGTTGCCTGTTGGACTGTGACTTCTGGTGGAACTATATGTTGTAATAGTCAAGGGATGTTTGGTTAATTCTCTGGATATCAATCAGACTTCTTCAAGTATTCCTGTGCGCTAACTGAAGATCACATATAAAGGTCCCTGAAGCAGAACATTGGGAATATCATCATTTGCTAGGCTGCTCAGTGCTGGCAGTAATGTCCCTGCGTTGGAAAACACAGTTGTTAAAGAGATAATCTCTGCACAACATATTCCCTGCACCAGAAAGGGTGTTAAAAGGATCATCTCTGCACATGAGGTTCCCCGTATCAAAAATATAGACTCTTTCAAGGTGGGAGCTGAGATCTAAGGTATGTACTTAACTACAAATAAGTAACAGTTAAAGTCAGGGATGGAAATAAAAACTTCAGTTGTGACTGTTTTTAGCTTAATGGTTCTGGTTAGCGATGAACACCTTAAATGTGACATGAGTGGGAAATAACAGATATTAACTGCAATCAAATGAAAACAGTATTTATGTATCTGCATGTAAAATACAGCATGCAGGGCAGATCTGGAGATAGCAGCAAGGCAGCCTGAAGTGCATACAGTAGCTACTAATTTTTAGAACAAGAAAAAGACTTGTAATTACTGCTGGACACGCCACATCCTGACATATTGAGGCTCTGGGAGTGGGTAAGATTTCTCATTTTATGGCATCTTAAAGAAGAACCTTTATCTGGGAGAATTGTGGGTAACATTCTTGTTTGATTGAGAGCATATTATTCACCTCCAATGAGGTTGCAGCGAGGTGATTTTTTTTTTTCTTCATTTTTGACATTCGCCTTCAGGAGGTTTTGTTATTTCTAACACAAGATACTCACACATTATTACCCACTCCATGCAAGAGTGTGACTCATATGTCTGTGTATTATTGACATTTACATTGAAAATTGTCCTCTGCGCTGGTCTTCACAAATCAAATCAGTGCTCAGTAAAATATGTATGTTTTATTACATTTTAGTTATCATGTGGATCTGTACTATGTTGTTTTTTTCCTTTTTATCATATCACTATTGAGACAACATCAAAATAATTGTACCCATTCACCTTCAAACGGTGACAACGTTAAAGACCAGTACTGCATTGTGAGTTGCATGTTTGCATTCAATGTATGTATCTATGTGAAGGGTGAAAACAGAAATCCTTTACCCTTAGGGTATATTCCATAGCACTCTTTATCCAAGGTTTATCTCCCATGTTTGGTGTCATTAACAGTTGCAGTCTGATTTCTATTATCTACCGTCGTCCCCTTGTTTAATCGGCGGGGAATGAACCCGAGGAAACCATTGAATATTTGCACTGTATGATACAGTATAATACTATACACTGTTTTCTTTTCTCTTGTTTTTTTTAGATATTTTACTGAGCTCAGATTTGATTTGTGAAGACCAGGGCCGAGGAGGACAATTTTCTCTGTAAGGACCAACGTAGGATCTGGGCAATACTGGTGACCTCCTGGCTGAAGGACTTCACTTTTTGGAGGTGGTCACTGAATACACCCAATATACACACGTGTCACTATGTGTGTTTGTATTGATTTATTATCACTAATACTGTATTTAACGTTCTATACACTTTTTGTATCACAGCACTTGCGGTATAGCGCTGAGGTTGTGCTTTTTTTTTTCCATTGACATTTACAACTATATTCTGGAGCTATTTGAGCACCCATTACCTCTATTTAATTTTTAGAACGTGCTAATTTTATACATTTCTTTCATTCATAAATATAAGTGACCAATAAAGGGTTAATAAAGCGCAACAAATATTGTGATAAAATCAAGCTGCTGCCTGAACACCTGAGGTTTCCCCAAACTTCTTGCTTATACACCAGCGGGGAGAGTGTGAGTTTGTTTCCTCCCCCCCAAGTGTTGTTTGTCATCATGAGTAAATGTTAATACACTATTCCCTCTGCATTTGTGTTCTTTTCTTCATATGAAGTTAACCAGGAGTCCACGAACCTAAGGAGTTCCACATATGGAGTGACTGAATTATGTGTTTTCCGTGCTATATATCACTGGGTTTATTTGTACATTGCACTGTTTATATTTGGTCACTTTGCACCACGAGCACTTTTTGATTCATAAATATAACCCTACATGTTAAAGGATAAAAAGCAGAAGCTTTATAGTATTTTTGGTACTTGTTTCGTAATGAGTAAGAGAGACCCTGTTACTGTTCTGCTATTTTTATAAAAGTATAATTTTGTTCTAATTAATGCTGTGACATTCCCCTATAATATACCTCCATTATAAGACCGTACTTAACTGTGTCACCTCTAGCCATGATAGGGATGATATGTAACTTATGTTCCTTGAATTGGGGAGGGGAACACACAACATAAACCTTCAATGTATTGTACTGTAGACACCGTTAGCATTATTGCTGTTGATTATTTATAAGAAGCCAATATATTTAGAAGTTGGGTATAATAGTCCATTCACTGAATAGAAATAAATATTAGTAAGAGTCAAATAGACAGAATGCAGGAAGATCCTTACTGTGTAAGTGGAAGAGGAGCCTGGAATCGGTGTCATCGTTTTGCTCTTGGTAAATGACTTCCGGTGAATACTGATGATTACAAACAGTTCTCTCTCTTTCTCCATGTTATCCTCTCTCAGGTAATGGACAAGCACAACCAGAGCACAGTCACAGAATTCCTTCTTCTAGGGATAACCGGGAGTCCATTTGGAGTCAGAATCTTTCTCTTTGTACTTTTCCTGGTGACTTACATTGTCACATTATTTGGGAACCTTCTTATCATTGTGTTGGTTTCAACCATTGGCCAACTCCATTCACCCATGTACCTATTCCTGAGGAATTTATCTGTGTGTGAAATATTGCTAACCACAGTAATTGTCCCTCTTTTGCTACATGTCTTGTTAGCTGAGAAGAGCCTTATATCAATCAGTGGCTGTTTCTTTCAGTATTATGTAATGAGTGCTACAGTAGTTACAGAATGCTTCCTTCTTTCAGTGATGTCTTATGACCGGTATCTGGCTATCTGCAACCCATTGCGTTACTTCTCTCTCATGAACCACAAGCTCTGCCATCAGCTGGGCTTCTTGTGTTGGTTGGCTGCTTATGTGATGGCAGTAATGACAATTGTTCCAATCTGCACACTGCAGTTCTGTGGCCCCAACATCATGGATCGTTTCTTCTGTGATATGTATCCCTTATTGGAGCTCTCCTGCTCAGACACCAAAGCTGTGGTGATAGAGATTTGTGTGCTTTCTGCTCCTATACTTTTCTGCCCATTTGCACTCATCATTTCCACTTACATGTGCATCATCTTGACCATCCTCAGGATGCCCTCAGCCACAAGCAGACAGAAAGCCTTCTCCACCTGCAGCTCCCACCTTGCTATTGTAGCCATGTACTATGGGACACTTGTTATTGTGTATGTGGTACCATCCAAAGGCTACTCATTTAATGCCAACAAGTTCTTGTCTCTGCTCTACAGTGTGGTGACTCCATTATTAAACCCAATTATCTACAGTCTGAGGAACCAGGAGATCAGGGTGGCCCTAAAGAAAATGTTATGTGAAATGAAGCAAAGGGCGCATATTTAAATCTAAACCAATTGTTTTATACACAGTGAAATGAAAAATAAATATTTGGATCAATTACAGATTGCTCTGGCATTTATCATCCATTTGTTCAAACTGCATGTTCTCCAGGAAAGGGATATAGTGCATCAAATGCCACTGCTGGGGAGGCCCACAATGCTTTGTGGCAGTGAAGGAATTACCTCATTAGGTTCTGTTATCATTCATGTGGACACACAGATGATACCTCTATTGGGTTCCTTGCCAGGTTGCATTGAAAGAATGCCCATATTTAATTATTGTTACCAAACTAGGAGGAGTGAAAAGTCTATAGGCAGTGTGCCCTGTACAAAGTAAAAGAAACAATCAATGAAAGGGGGAAAACATCAAAACACTACACAATTGCAAAATATGGGGAGGGAGGGGGAGCTGCTGCTGCTGCTTCTTCTGCTCAACGTTGTGTGTGTGTGTGTGTGTGTGTGTGTCAGTGTGGGTGTGTGTGTGAGTGTTGTGTGTGTGAGGAAGTGTTGTGTGGGTGAGGGAGTGTTGTGTGCGTGAGGGAGTGTTGTGTGGGTGAGGGAGTGTTGTGTGGGTGAGGGAGTGTTGTGTGGGTGAGGGAGTGTTGTGTGGGAGTGTTGTGTGGGTGAGGGAGTGTTGTGTGGGTGAGGGAGTGTTGTGTGGGTGAGGGAGTGTTGTGTGGTTGAGGGAGTGTTGTGTGGGTGAGGGAGTGTTGTGTGGGTGAGGGAGTGTTGTGTGGGTGAGGGAGTGTTGTGTGGGTGAGGGAGTGTTGTGTGGGTGAGGGAGTGTTGTGTGGTTGAGGGATTGTTGTGTGGGAGTGTTGTGTGGGTGAGGGAGTGTTGTGTGGGTGAGGGAGTGTTGTGTGGGTGAGGGAGTGTTGTGTGGTTGAGGGAGTGTTGTGTGGTTGAGGGAGTGTTGTGTGGGTGAGGGAGTGTTGTGTGGGTGAGGGAGTGTTGTGTGGGTGAGGGAGTGTTGTGTGAGTGAGGGAGTGTTGTGTGGGAGTGTTGTGTGGGTGAGGGAGTGTTGTGTGGGTGAGGGAGTGTTGTGTGGGTGAGGGAGTGTTGTGTGGGTGAGGGAGTGTTGTGTGGTTAAGGGAGTGTTGTGTGGTTAAGGGAGTGTTGTGTGGGTGAGGGAGTGTTGTGTGGGTGAGGGATTGTTGTGTGGGTGAGGGAGTGTTGTGTGGGTGAGGGAGTGTTGTGTGGGTGAGGGAGTGTTGTGTGGGTGAGGGAGTGTTGTGTGGGTGAGGGAGTGTTGTGTGGGAGTGTTGTGTGGTTGAGGGAGTGTTGTGTGGGTGAGGGAGTTTTGTGTGGGTGAGGGAGTGTTGTGTGGGTGAGGGAGAGTTGTGTGGGAGTGTTGTGTGGTTGAGGGAGTGTTGTGTGGGTGAGGGAGTGTTGTGTGGGTGAGGGATTGTTGTGTGGGTGAGGGAGTGTTGTGAGGGTGAGGGAGTGTTGTGTGGGTGAGGGAGTGTTGTGTGGGTGAGGGATTGTTGTGTGGGTGAGGGAGTTTTGTGTGGGTGAGGGAGTGTTGTGTGGGAGTGTTGTGTGGGTGAGGGAGTGTTGTGTGGGTGAGGGAGTTTTGTGTGGGTGAGGGAGTGTTGTGTGGGTGAGGGAGTGTTGTGTGGGTGAGGGAGTGTTGTGTGGGTGAGGGATTGTTGTGTGGGTGAGGGATTGTTGTGTGGGTGAGGGAGTGTTGTGTGGTTGAGGGAGTGTTGTGTGGGTGAGGGAGTGTTGTGTGGGTGAGGGAGTATTGTGTGGGTGAGGGAGTGTTGTGTGGTTGAGGGAGTGTTGTGTGGTTGAGGGAGTGTTGTGTGGGTGAGGGAGTGTTGTGTGGGTGAGGGAGTGTTGTGTGGGTGAGGGATTGTTGTGTGGGTGAGGGAGTGTTGTGTGGGTGAGGGAGTGTTGTGTGGGAGTGTTGTGTGGGTGAGGGAGTGTTGTGTGGGTGAGGGAGTGTTGTGTGGGTGAGGGAGTGTTGTGTGGGTGAGGGAGTATTGTGTGGGTGAGGGAGTGTTGTGTGGTTGAGGGAGTGTTGTGTGGGTGAGGGAGTGTTGTGTGGGTGAGGGAGTGTTGTGTGGGTGAGGGATTGTTGTGTGGGTGAGGGAGT
Organism: Ascaphus truei; assembly: GCF_040206685.1. Taxonomy (NCBI): domain Eukaryota; kingdom Metazoa; phylum Chordata; class Amphibia; order Anura; family Ascaphidae; genus Ascaphus; species Ascaphus truei. Next base: position 18,374,986 of record NC_134495.1, read on the forward strand.
GTTGTGTGGGTGAGGGAGTGTTGTGTGGGTGAGGGAGTGTTGTGTGGGTGAGGGAGTGTTGTGTGGGTGAGGGAGTGTTGTGTGGGTGAGGGAGTGTTGTGTGGGAGTGTTGTGTGGTTGAGGGAGTGTTGTGTGGGTGAGGGAGTTTTGTGTGGGTGAGGGAGTGTTGTGTGGGTGAGGGAGTGTTGTGTGGGAGTGTTGTGTGGTTGAGGGAGTGTTGTGTGGGTGAGGGAGTGTTGTGTGGGTGAGGGATTATTGTGTGGGTGAGGGAGTGTTGTGTGGGTGAGGGAGTGTTGTGTGGGTGAGGGAGTGTTGTGTGGGTGAGGGATTGTTGTGTGGGTGAGGGAGTTTTGTGTGGGTGAGGGAGTGTTGTGTGGGAGTGTTGTGTGGGTGAGGGAGTGTTGTGTGGGTGAGGGAGTTTTGTGTGGGTGAGGGAGTGTTGTGTGGGTGAGGGACTGTTGTGTGGGAGTGTTGTGTGGTTGAGGGAGTGTTGTGTGGGAGTGTTGTGTGGGTGAGGGAGTTTTGTGTGGGTGAGGGAGTGTTGTGTGGGAGTGTTGTGTGGGTGAGGGAGTGTTGTGTGGGTGAGGGAGTGTTGTGTGGGTGAGGGAGTGTTGTGTGGGAGTGTTGTGTGGGTGAGGGAGTTTTGTGTGGGTGAGGGAGTGTTGTGTGGGTGAGGGAGTGTTGTGTGGGAGTGTTGTGTGGTTGAGGGAGTGTTGTGTGGGTGAGGGAGTGTTGTGTGGGTGAGGGAGTGTTGTGTGGGAGTGTTGTGTGGTTGAGGGAGTGTTGTGTGGGTGAGGGATTGTTGTGTGGGTGAGGGAGTTTTGTGTGGGTGAGGGAGTGTTGTGTGGGTGAGGGAGTGTTGTGTGGGAGTGTTGTGTGGTTGAGGGAGTGTTGTGTGGGTGAGGGAGTTGTGTGGGAGTGTTGTGTGGTTGAGGGAGTTTTGTGTGGGTGAGGGAGTGTTGTGTGCGTGAGGGAGTGTTGTGTGCGTGAGGGAGTGTTGTGTGGGTGAGGGAGTGTTGTGTGGGTGAGGGAGTGTTGTGTGGTTGAGGGAGTGTTGTGTGGGTGAGGGAGTGTTGTGTGGGTGAGGGAGTGTTGTGTGGGTGAGGGAGTGTTGTGTGGGTGAGGGAGTGTTGTGTGGGTGAGGGAGTGTTGTGTGGTTGAGGGAGTGTTGTGTGGGTGAGGGAGTGTTGTGTGGGTGTGTGAGTGTTGTGTGGGTGTGTGAGTGTTGTGTGGGTGAGGGAGTGTTGTGTGGGTGAGGGAGTGTTGTGTGGGTGAGGGAGTGTTGTGTGGTTGAGGGAGTGTTGTGTGGTTGAGGGAGTGTTGTGTGGGTGAGGGAGTGTTGTGTGGGTGAGGGAGTGTTGTGTGGGTGAGGGAGTGTTGTGTGGGTGAGGGAGTGTTGTGTGGGTGAGGGAGTGTTGTGTGGGTGAGGGAGTTTTGTGTGGGTGTGTGAGTGTCGTGTTTGTTCAATGTTTTAAAAGGCAAACTTGCACCTGAGCATATATTTTATTTGCAAGAAGACGTGGCACGACGGCGACGGTGAGGTGTGGGGCCACCGGAGAGGGGGTGTTGCGGCATACGGGAGTCGGGGGGGGAGGGGGGTTGAGGCGTACGGGAGTGTTTTTTTTGGAGGTGTACGGGAGGCGTGGGGTTGAAGTTGAGGCGTACGGGAGTGTGGGGTTGAGGTGTACGGGAGGGGGGGGGAGGTTGAGGCATACGGGAGGGGGGGAATTGAGGCGTACGGGAGGGGGGGGAAGTTGAGGCATACGGGAGGGGGGGGAGTTGAGGCGTATGGAGGGGGGGGGTTGAGCGTCGGTTTAAAAAGCAGAAATGGCACATCGTTTTGTTCAAAGAAGACACTGTACCCGAGTCCGCAGGGGATGAGCGCTGGTGTTATTTTCTGCTGGTGTGATTTTCGGAGGTGAGAGCAGGCGGTGAGGGTTAGGCCGAGTCCATAGAAGGACAGGCCGTGCTGAGCCGTGCGGACACTCCGCGCTGAGCCCCTGCATCCTCAATGAGGATTTCTTGAGAAAGGGCTCAAGCGAGCGTCCGCAGGCGTGCTGAGGCGCTGGAGTTTTCAGCCGAGCGCCAAGCTGTTTTTCAGTGCACTGTTGGCTGAAAACCTCCAATCACAGCACAGCAGTGTCAACGTCACGGCGCCGTGACGTCGGCGCCGTGACGTCGACGTCAGTGCGTCGCGGGCGATTGACCCAGTGACGTCACTGCCCCGCCTCCCTCAGTCTCCCCCCGCCTCCGATCGCGCCCGCTGGCTCGCCTGTATGGGCATGAAATCGCCCAGATTTCAGCAGACGAGCCTCAGCGTCAGCACGGCTCGGATCTCCTCACCCCTCTATGGCCCGGGCCTTAGTGTTAGGTGCTATCAATCGTACTCCCAAAGCTCAGTGAGTGTTGGCAGAGTGTGCCAGTGGGGTAGGTGTGGTGAGCGAAGCACGCAGGCAAATGAGAGGTATGCGGGGGCGGGCGGGCGTTCCGAGGGACCAATCAGATTGGCCCGAGGCGGAGTGACGGACCGACTGACCAATCTGATTGCCCAGAAGAACAGCAAACATACGTTTTCAATTATATAGATATGTGTTATAAGGTTCTTCTTAAAGTATGAGTTTCTTAGTGATGACTTTTAACCGGTTTTCTGCAGAGTTTACCTGTCTGAAATAGGATGAGGGAATTGGGGGGTCAGGTTCTAAAGAGCAACCTTGATCATTTCACTGCATTCAGCAGATGGTACCTGGGTTAGGAAAGCCATGGAAAAGTCATTCCCCTGGGCAGCAACCTCTCTTATCAAATCCTTTGTACCATTTTTCAACAGCTTCTCTTCAACTGAATTTCCACTTACAAGTCTGGAAATACATAGAATAGAATGTAACTTTCCTACGTTCAATTAAGGCGCTTTTCCAGCTCGCATAATGTGTCCCCTCTGATATCAAACTTGCATCACGAGCAGTACTTGTCCAGCCGGTGTTACCTGTATATATGGATGTCCTTAGTCCTTCCGATGCGATTGCACCAAGCCTGAGCTCTGGCGTCCATTACGGGGTTTAAATCACTGTTGTAGAATATCACGGTATCGGCTTCCACATAAGGAACCCCCAGAGTGGCTGTGGGTGGACAGGAGAACGCAGAAGATTCGAGGGTCTCGGTTGAAGCTCTTCATCAGGTCCTGTATGAATGAGGCATCAGAAGGTCATATGTGCTGAGTATGTACCATGAATGTCTCTGTGGATTAGATGGCTTTGCATGGTGAAGCCAATCACTCACGGACAGACTTCCAATGCATTGCAGGCCACTACGGCCCAGATACAAACAAACAGCGTTAAGTGGGGGAACATCACGTGACGTTACGTAAAACACGATTTACGTTCCCGGAGTTAACATGGTTTCCACAAAGCTCGTTATATGTAAAAACAACATCCGATATACTAGAATAGACTGAACGTCACATTATTGTAGCCCAACGTTGTGGTATCTTCCAATAATGTGGCGTTATTTCCGATCCGCCAATGACAAAAACACCATGTTAAGTCATGTTTGTGACCCGAAAATCATGTGATATGCCGCGTTTTTGTTTAAACAAATGGTGCCACGAGTTAGAGACGTGCGGTTTGGTGTGTAACCACGCAAAATCCCTGTTTGAGGATCTGGATATGAGTAACATCAATCTATGTAAAGTTACGTTCCCATCGTTAACCTCTACAGACTTAAGTGGACAGGTGATGTTAGGATACAGCTTCATTTGCATATAACTTGCATCTTATTACTCTCTTTTCAGTCAAAAACATGACTTAACATGAGGTTATTGTCCTTTGTGGACCGTGTTACTATTCATGTGACATTAATTTAGGTTAGCTTCGTGCATCTAGCCGTAACAGCTGCAAACTGGCTAAACCAGGGGTTCTCAACTTCAGTCCTCGGGACCCCCCAACAGGTCAGGTTTTGAGGATATCCCAGCTTCAGCACAGGTGGCTCAGTCGAAGAGCCACATTTGCTGAAGCAGGGCTATCCTTAAAATGTGACCTGTTGGGGGGTCCCGAGGACTGAAGTTGAGAACCCCTGGGCTAAACAATGAATGTTCCCTCTAGGTATGTCTTGGGCCCAGAAAATGAAGATGACAGCGTTATATATTACAGTTAGACCCGTTTAAAGTAAGAAACAGCCGAGGTCCTAAAGCTCCTAAAGAGGTGTGGGGGGGGGGGGTAAAACACTTAGGGGTACACTGTTACAGGATTGAGGTGCCTAGTAGGAAATGGAAGAGCAACCAGATTAGTTATTGAACCTTGGCACCATAAGCAGGTTTCTGGAAGCAGATCTTAGGCAAAACGTTCTGTGGTACAGTAGGGGCAAGAACACTGCTCAGATATTAGGGTAACTTGTTCAGAAAGTATAAGAAGGTCACACAGGATGAAGTACTTTAGGTCTGGACTGCAGGGACAGCCAACCTAGTCCTGTTAACATACAGTATTGCAATGATGGGTATTCTAGTTAAATAACGAGACAAAACAGCATATTCAGTTGTACAGTGAGTCCTCGCTTTTCCGACACAATGCGTCCTGCAAACCCGCGTCGGAGACGAGACAGTCGGAAAGCAGACCCATGTTAATGGGTGGCGGTTTCCATCAAATATGCAAAAACCGCGGCGGATAATGGCTTTTTTGACTGCATTCTGCGCCGTCGGAAAACGCATCCAACAGAAAAGCGAAACGTTGGAAAACGAGGACTACCTGTATAGAATATCACATTTGATGAGATTACGTACCTGTGCCATACTACTATATATGTCCCCATAATTAATCATTGGATTGAGCATCTTTGGTGCAATGCACTTTTTGACCATAGGACTTTGGAAAGATTTATTTATGTACAGTTTAAGCTCATGTTTGTTCCCCCCTATCTACAGCACGTTATAACATCCCTCTTAAAATCTGTGTTTCTTATATTAAAATTACTAATAGTAGCAGCACAGTTTAAATAGTAAAAGTTAAACAAAATGAATTTTTTTAAAATTATTTTCTTCTTCCAAAAGTTTATCTATATTTGACTTATTTTACAATATTTCTATACTTCTAGATACCCAGTTTACAGTCAGTTCTACCAATGGTTTCAAATATATACATAAACAGAAAAGGCAAGTTGTGCCTCAGTGTGATACAAGTCCCTCTCCTGTTTTAGCGGTGGCACTGTGTGTGTAAAGTGCCTCCGGGCGGCACCCAGGCCAGCTGCTTGGTGCTGATGCTCGATTTGGAACGGCCCCATTTAGAGACAGCCTTGGCCCACCTCCCAGCTCGCACTTTAATTTCACTCTCTCTTCTGTACCTATATTACCAAAGCCGGAGCTGGGGATGAGCTGAATACATAATACATACGTGGCACTGCTCGTAATTAGCGAATTCGTCGATCCGCAGGAAGGTCAGGGAGTGGAGATCCAGGAAGAGATCCAATATGTCCAACATGAGCAGCATCTGGGAGAAGATGAGAACCCTCCGTCCCTCGGACCTCAGCTTCCGGAGGAGGATGACCAGAGCCTCCAGCTTTCCTGTGTGAGATAGTAAGAGGCATTGTCATTGACAAACAACAGTGTCTCCAGTGGCTGCATCTGTGGCATGGGACACTACCCTGGCCCTCCCACATCAGGACCCAACAAGTACATTTTGTTGGTTGAACAGAAATACGCGTACAATTAGTAGGAATGTAGCATAGAGGCTTTACCAGTTCCATATTCTCAGGCCCTTGAAATATAGCCCCTCTCCCTATAGCCACGTCCACGTACCCGAGTCACACAGGATGAGCCGCAGGTCAGGGAACTGCACGCAGTGAGGGGAGGTTTTCTCCCGCAGGTACTGTAGATAAGGAAACCAAAAAAATAGCGCAAAACGCAAATAGTGAATGCCTAAACCATTGGAAATACTCTGGACATTTTCAACACCATCTGACCGAAGGGAGGGTTCCTACGGAGGCGGTGTCATCATCTCCGGTTGCCTGTACTGAGGAGGAATCCAACAGGCACCATCGTAGATGCCTGCCAGAGAGACCAGTTCCTGACTCCTGAACCCCTACTTGTCGAGTGGTAACTTGTGTGCTGTGCACACTCAATGCTTATGACCTAGCTGTTTGATGTACGCAGAATATGTATCCCTACTTTTTATACATTAATATTTTGATTTACTTCACTAATTGCGTTTTGCACTGTTTTTTTGTTTCCATTTCTTTAGTGTTTAGGGGGGTGCCGAGCCACCCCTTCATTTACGGCTGCAGACGTTATAATTAACCACTCGTCACGGTTATGTATAATTTTTTTATTATCACATTGTGGTACTAAGTGGTTTTAACTATTTAGTTTAAATCTAAGGGTTACATGCAGGATTCACTTGCTTTCATATTATTGTCACTATCACTAGTAGTTATTTTGTTGCGCACTTTAAATTCTTTTTCACAACTGCAGATAAGGAGCTGCCTGCTCCCTCAGGCCGTGACACAGGATCTTCATGCCGTGGGTGTAGGAAGGAGGAGGGTGTGCCACGGACAGGGCAGGGGGAGCGGCAACCACAGCTGGTACCACACACAACGCTCTGTATAATGTACAGAGAGAGACGCTGATAGTCAAGCAGTCAACACTTCTAACAGATCGCTCCTCAGCAACCAAAGGTATGTTGCATGCAGACATCCCATTACACCTACAGCTATACTCCTGGAACTTCCTTTCATTCCCTTTACCCATCTTGTTCACACAATAACATTGTGAAATCTTTCTGCATTACCGCTTTTCAGTGCGAGTTCAAATAATATCAGCAAGCCTTTCTTTTTGACTGTAAGTGCAAACACTTATAGTCAACTCACTGTAATACTGTTAGTGCGTAGTGCTTAAACTCGTTCATTTGAAATAAACAAGCTAATATAAAATAAACGAGTGTTTGAGTTGATGCAGAGTCCTCCGTGCACGTAATTAAAGCACCAATATACAACCACTAACTTTTATCCCATCGCAGTAACCTTTTTACGTTTCATTTGGTGAATTCAAACTGAAGGGAACTACATTTGTTCCCTCCTGATGTTGGGAAAAGGGGCAATGAGAATGGTGTGGGTTGTCTTGCTAAACGCGTCACTGCACCACATTGCAAGGCATTTCAGAGCCTGCAGGTAGAAAAGGGGTTAAAAAAAATTCCCCTGTAGTCCCCCGATGTAAGCAAACACCTCTTAGCGAGAGGCTCCAGGGCAGCTTTCTGCCGGTCGGGGGACAGGATGAGGTGTCGCAGGGGATCACTCGAGCCCTCGGGGGAGCGGGGGGAGCGGGAGGAGAGGAAACAGGTCACCGAGCCAGTCCAGCCCTAGTGCGTGCGTGCGTGCGTGCGTGCGATGGGAGGCCGAGCTTCAGCAGAGCCCAGAGAGCAGACGGATAACAAGTCTGCTCCATAGAGCGGGGCCCGCCCACAGCGCCGCTCATTACAGGAGAAAAACCAATGCAGGCGCTCCCTCATGACACGCTGCTTTTCTTCTGCCAACTCCTGTACAAACGGCAAGCATATTGCATCACATATTTACAATACTTAAAGGATTACAGTTTTAAAAAAACAGAAAAATAGCTTCCCAACTCCTGGGGCCACAAGGAACACGCAGCACTGAGGTTACAAACAGGCTTTGGCACTCACAAGATCAACATCGGAAGATTCAATATTAAATACCTGGGCCAGGTTAGCAGAACCGGGTGAGGACTTCAACACAGCGGCTGGGTCTCCAAATCCGGAATTGGGCATTATGTTTCTGCCTTGTGTAACCCTGCGCAAAGTGTAATGTTACAATTACCACAAGGTAATGTTACAATTACCGGCGATGATTCTCCAGGAAGCGCAAGGATATGTGAAGGTAAAATAATATATTGATAGTGCAATATTGTATGTGATAATTATGAATATGGCTGTTCTAATATAAATGTACTCACAAGCGTGAGAGGATTAAGGGCACATAAAGGTATCTTTGGGTAATCTAGATGTCACACAGCGGTCAGGAGTTCAGTTTCAGCCCCATGTAGACTCCAAAAGACCTTAAATAAGAAGACTGGACATAGTGCAGACTGTATACAAAAGGATTTTAAGAGGTAAGTGGAAAATGTTACACTCACATGGTTTCAAAAGGTTAAAAGCAATTAGACCACAATTAGTGGATCTCAGCAGCCGGATAGGTGGTAGCGATGGTTCCCCTCCTCTGTGGCGTGCGTGTCACGGGTAGCGTTCCAACGGCACCGGAAGTGATGTCGTCTGCTTCCAGGGGTTCCGGCCAATGCTGAAGGTACCTCTCGCAGTGGATTTCAGCAGCCGGATAGGTGATGGCTCTGATTCTCCCCCTCTGTTGCATGCGTGTCGCGAGTTGCGTTCCGACTGCACCGGAAGTGATGTCATCTACTTCCAGGGGTTCCGGTCAATGTTGAAAGCGTCACTCTACGCGTTTCACCTATTCGGTTTCTTCAGGAGTACCTTCAGCATTGGCCGGAACCCCTGGAAGCAGACGACATCACTTCCGGTGCCGTTGGAACGCTACCCGTGACACGCACGCCACAGAGGAGGGGAACCATCGCTACCACCTATCCGGCTGCTGAGATCCACTACGTGTGGTCTAAATGCTTTTAACCTTTTGAAACCATGTGAGTGTAACATTTTCCACTTAGTGCAGACTGTATACAAAAGGATTTTAAGAGGTAAGTGGAAAATGTTACACTCACATGGTTTCAAAAGGTTAAAAGCATTTAGACCACACGTAGTGGATCTCAGCAGCCGGATAGGTGGTAGCGATGGTTCCCCTCCTCTGTGGCGTGCGTGTCACGGGTAGCGTTCCAACGGCACCGGAAGTGATGTCGTCTGCTTCCAGGGGTTCCGGCCAATGCTGAAGGTACTCCTGAAGAAACCGAATAGGTGAAACGCGTAGAGTGACGCTTTCAACATTGACCGGAACCCCTGGAAGTAGATGACATCACTTCCGGTGCAGTCGGAACGCAACTCGCGACACGCACGCAACAGAGGGGGAGAATCAGAGCCATCACCTATCCGGCTGCTGAAATCCACTGCGAGAGGTACCTTCAGCATTGGCCGGAACCCCTGGAAGCAGACGACATCACTTCCGGTGCCGTTGGAACGCTACCCGTGACACGCACGCCACAGAGGAGGGGAACCATCGCTACCACCTATCCGGCTGCTGAGATCCACTACGTGTGGTCTAAATGCTTTTAACCTTTTGAAACCATGTGAGTGTAACATTTTCCACTTACCTCTTAAAATCCTTTTGTATACAGTCTGCACTATGTCCAGTCTTCTTATTTAAGGTCTTTTGGAGTCTACATGGGGGCTGAAACTGAACTCCTGACCGCTGTGTGACATCTAGATTACCCAAAGATACCTTTATGTGCCCTTAATCCTCTCACGCTTGTGAGTACATTTATATTAGAACAGCCATATTCATAATTATCACATACAATATTGCACTATCAATATATTCTTTTACCTTCACATATCCTTGCGCTTCCTGGAGAATCATCGCCGGTATCTACCAAGAGGACAGACAGAGAAATCCTCACCGGGTTATAGCAGTATCAGTATATGTGTCTGTATAAGTATCACCTTTTGATTATCTAATCACTGTTTACATTATATTTTTTCTTACCAGAAGTGTTTATATAAGTATCACTAATATCACTATTTTTAGCAAGATTTGATTTATTTATTTAGAGCGCCACTATTTGATAAGTTTCCTTTTCACATGCAATGTTACAATTACCACAAGGTAATGTTACAGGAAAATGACGCGCTGTCACTGTGCGGGGCTATTACAGCATTATCAGTAGTCATATATTTTCTTCACGTCCCAGTTACGGCAGGTTGCAATGCCGTATTACAAGATTTTATATTGATTCAAGTTCTTTATACGGTTACTCCACGAAACTACGTGTACAAAAATGGCATTGGAAGAATTGCCTTGAGTGTGAGAGATTCCAGACTATACTTTATTAAAGTCTGCGGCTGGGTGTGGTAGTGTATACACAGAACATTACAAAGTGCAGGAGCCCATGCCCTGAACAGTCAGTGTGCTACTTTCTGTGTGCGGTGCTTTTTCTCTTTCTGATTACGGCAGTACGGACATTAACACACTTCGTGACATCTCTACTGTGCTCTTGAAGATTATTTCCTACCTGTCTGGGGGGCTGCAGCAGCATTAGACATGCTCACTGGGTGCTGGTTTCCCAAGGCATTCATTGCATTTTCGATAGGACCCCCCTGAGACCCTGTCTGCATGACCACTGGTCCTGGAGGCCGCAGGTACTGCTGTCCCGGAGCCGAAACAATCTGAAGAACGCTCCCTGTATTCGTGGCATCAACAGAGATTCAGGGGGTCATTTACCAGGAATAAGAGGGTGCCTTTGCCTCTCTCTGTACCCCCATTCTTTGGACTGTACCCGTGGACCCCTCTTTGGATGGGATTACCTTGCAGCCTATGGGAATCAGTCAGTAACAGATCACAAAGTGCTTCCCGAACGTGGCTAGGGGAATGGGTTAGTACAGGGGTGCTCAACTCCAGTCCTTCAGGATAGCCCTGCTTCAGCACATGTGCCTCAATTCTGCAACTGAGCCTCTGATTGAGCCAGTTGTGCTGAAAGCTGGGATATTCTGAAAACCTGACCTGTTGGGAGGGCTTGAGGACTAGAGTTGAGCAGCCCTGTGCTATGGAGACAACCATGCAAAGTGAGATCTCATGCATTAAAGTGTCAGAAGTGGGTGTCAGGGATCACGTGTAACTATCTATTCTCTTGCACAGAAAGCATTCAGATAATCCAATACTCAAAGAAAAAGCCATTGTAACCCATTCCTTTCCAATACATTCCCTGGCTTCTCAGGAAACAGATACGCAGCGCAGATGGAAGATGAATTCTTTTATGTTTTATTGGATAAGAATAAGAGAGATGCGTGGTAAATTCACTAAGAAGCAGATGCACAAGCCTACAAAAGCAGAAGGAAAGGTTTAAAAATATCCCTCTCAAACCCCCATGAGCTGCTTCTTTAAGATCAACAAACGGAAAGTCAAAAACGTAACGGGGATTCCAAATATGAACTTCACTGCAAAGATCCGAGTGTGTTCAGCTGTGCGCTCCCTCGTGCCTCATTAGTAAAAACTAACGTAGACACAGAAATCCTCAATAGGAGACACAAAGTGAAGCAGAGTGCAACAACGTTTGCAGGTCCCATATCATTGCAGGGCCCGGCTGGGACGTTGTCGGGGCTCGATGCAGCGACTTTTGCAGGGGCCTCTTACCTTGTCTGGGCATTACCACGTGCCGTCACAGTGACGTGGAAAAGCAGCACCATGTGACGTCGCAACGCCATGACAAGGAGATGCCGCCGGACAAGGTAACAGACGGGGCAGTGGATATTCAGAGTTGAGTGCAAATAGCCGCACGGCTATTCTCAGCTGAGTGCAAATAGCCGCACGGCTATTCGCACTCAGTAGAACTTAACTGAGTGCGAATAGCCGAGCTGTTATGAACAGGTTTCTATGCCTTTATTCACTAGAAAACAATCAGAAAGTCTTATAGCTCAGTGGTTATGCTGCAGGCCATTAGCATGGAGGACTGGGGTTCGATTCCTGGCAGGGATGTTTATTTTTTTCCATTTTTCTTTCTACTGAGTGCGAATAGCCGAGCTGCTATGAACACTGTAATGTCAGTAGGTTTCCATGCCTTTATTCACTACAAAACAATAAGAAAGTCTTATAGCTCAGTGGTTATGCTGCAGGCCATTAGCATAGTGGACCAGGGTTTGATTCCCGGCAGGGATGTTTATTTTTTTCCATTTTTTTTTCTACTGAGTGCGAATAGCCGTGCGAAACACCTACTGACATTACAGTGTTCATAGCCGCACGGCTAATGGCCTGCAGCATAACCACTGAGCTTTAAAACTTTCTGATTGTTTTCTAGTGAATAAAGGCATAGAAACCTGTTCATAACAGCTCGGCTATTTGCACTCAGTTAAGTTCTACTGAGTGCAAATAGCTGTGCGGCTATTTGCACTCAACTGTGAATAGCCGTGCGGCTATTTGCACTCAACTCTGAATATCCACTGCCAACAGACGGGGCTACCGTCCGAAACCCTGCATTTTCCGCCGGGAACTTGATGCAGAGGCACCGATGGCACGGCCATGAAGCCGGACCTGAAACATTGCACTCTCACCTGTATGGACGTTACTGCATTAATAATACTGCGAGTAGAACGTTACTTTGTGTCTCGTATTGAGGATTTCGGTCTCTACTTTAGTCTTTGTCCCTTTGTTGGTGTCACATATCGCGGATTTCGATTCCCGCGAACGCGCAGAACGGGACATATGCTACTGCGCGACTTTCAATTCCCGCGCATGCGCAGAATGGTGCTGCTCTACTGCGCATGCGCGCGTTTCTATTCTCGCGCACGCGCAGAACGGGACAAATGCTACTGAGCGACTTTCAATTCCCGCGCATGCGCAGAACGGTGCTAATCTACTGCGCATGCGCGAGTTTTGATCCCCCGCGCATGTGCAGAACGAGATTTCCAAATCCCGAGGGATTTTTTTTTTTTAATCTTCTTCTCCTACTCACGAGGCCCGACTAACAGCTGATCAAGGATACGCACTGAGAAGGGACCAACCGGAGATATCACCTCTTGCTCTAATGCATAGGAGATTACATTGTGGGGTGATATATAAAGGTCTCTTCTCTGTCTTCAAAGTATTTACCACAAGGCTCGGAGATGTCACATCTTCTTGCATCTGTGAATCAATGCAGCATCATACACTACTTAGGTGTTTCCTGGAGTTATACTGCATCTTAAACCATGAAACAAAAAACTGTCCCCTCCAGCACTGAAGATGTTAAATGCGCTAGAAAAGTTGTTACATGGCTGAACCCTTTCAATTTATTGCAAATACAGTATATGTTGCTAAGCAGAACAGAATTGAGTTTATTTTCCCAGAAAGAGCTTCTGAAAATGCCATGAGAATCTTTATCCATTTATTCTCAGACTTGTAAAAAGCAATCACACAGCCACTGGCATAGAAAATACATGCGGAAAATGGCTACCTAATTGGCACTTGAGTGCTCCAAGTTAGTGCGTCATCTGTGCACGCTGCCAGGCGGTGAACAATAAAAGGTATTCACCTTGACAATCCTATCTGTCATCAATAGGGACATTCTCCTTTTAAAGATATCCCTAAAAAATACCTTAACCCCTCCTTCCACGCTTCCTTTTCCATCATAGTTATGCATTCCGCTGTTAAATCCTGCAAACGTGTTTCTATTTTGGATAACAACTTGAATCAAATACATTTTACATGGACTGTAATACTGTGATTTAATAACTAAGATCACAGAAACTGTCTTGGCTCATTAACTATTCTAATTCCTCTATGGGGTTTCTGGACCACAAGTATTGACATCTATTGATAGAATTCTTAAAAGCATCATTCCTCGTGGCACTTAAAAAAAAAATATATATATATATATATATAAATATATATATATTTTTTTAATATAAGCAGCATTCGATTACCTTTAATGAAAACTAATTTGCTAAGCTGCCGATCAATCAGCATATAGCCTGCTCCCTGAGTTCACTTAATGGCTGCCACTGAATTAATCTTTCAGTCACTGTAACTCAGCAGCTACAATGTAACCTTATATTACATGGGGTAACATTGTCTACCCCTCAAGGGCCACCAACAGGTCAGGTTTTCAAAATATCCCCTGCTTCAGCACAGGTGGATTCAATGAATGACTGAGCCACCTGTGCTGAACCAGGGGATATCTTGAAAACCTGAGCTGTTGGTGGTCCTTGAGGATTGGTGTTGCCCATCCTCCCCTCTGGTCTAGCCTTTAAGAGAAATGACTGAGGTAGACAAGATGCAACATGGCAGCCATCTTGGAAGGAAAAGTTCTAAACTGCTGCTGTTGGAACAGATAGACACAGCTCTGTGCATCTCCTGAGGCCAATCAATAACTACTCTGTTATGTTAAATGAATATTTGTTTCATACTTACCTGCGCCCAGCACGTGTGCTTGCAAGTAATGAAGTGTTTCAGTATAACTGAGAACATAACATGGCCGTGGCAATCTCGACCCCCCCGCCGACCTGCCAGCACGCAAAGGGTTAATTCATTGTTGTATTTGCTTCTTTTAAGTATTGGCCAAAAGATTGAGCCATATTTACTAGAAGATATATCATTTGTCCCATTGGCTGTGCATTGGGGCTTCCTGGTTTCATGTATATTTCAGGTCACTTCCCCTGTCGCACTGCAGTTGGTAATAATAAATACTTTTGGGCCTCATGCAGAGAGCAGCGCTATGCAGAATTGGAGAGGGGGAAAAATTTTACCTTTTTTGGAGAGTTTTTATCTCCATATGCAGAAAGGGCAGAAAACTGCCTTTCTGCATATGGAGAGTTTCAACCAGCGCTATTAGCGCTGTTGAAACTACTGGGGAAAAAATCGCGTTTTTTTTTTTTTTTCCCTCTCCACCGGCCGCGGAGCGACAGCTGCTTGGTGGAGAGGGAAAATGTTGAAAATCGCGCCATTTTTTTGGCGCGAACAGCCACTAGATGGCGATCGCGGCTCTCTGCATACGGCAGAGAAAAAAACTGGAGAGATTTTAAACTCTCCAGGCGCGCGGCGAATTTGAAGGGAAAAAAAAAAATGGCGCTTTTTTTGAAACTTGCCGGTTTCTGCCTTTCTGAAGGCAGAATCCGCCAATTAATGCCGCTTTCACTTTTTGCGCTGCTCTCTGCATGAGGCCCTATATGTAACAGTGCGGATTTGGGTTTCTTTAAGCTCGCTAAGATTGTATATTTTTTTTAATGAAACTTATTTGCTGGCCCCTAGGGGGCCTATGCAGAGAGCAGCGGTAAGGTGAATAGCGGCATTTTTTGGAGAAAAAAGACTGTAGAAAGGCAGGTACTGGCGAGTTTTTAAAAAAGCGCCATTTTTTTATTTATTTTTTGAAACTCGCTGCACGAATCTCTCCAGTTGTAAAAATGTACCTATTCAGAAAGGCGCGATCGCCATCTAGTGGCTGTTCGCGCCAATAACATGGAGAGAAATTCTACAATTACCTCCGCCAAAAAAAGTTGGCAGGAAGCTGGAGCGAGAGGGAAAATACAAAAAAAAAAGGCGCTTTTTTTCAAACATGTTTCACCAGCGCACATCTCTCCGGTTGCAACTCTCCATAAGCAGACAGGATTTTAAATGCAGTTTTCGGACCTTTCTGCATATGGAGATAAAATCACACCAATAAAAGTTCAATTTATTAACATCTCCAATTATTTCCAGCGCTGCTCTCTGCATGAGGCCCCTAGACTTTTGATGGGGAGAAATTGTGACGGAAGTGACGGAAGTGACGTCGCGCGACCGCAATGTTCCAGGCTGCACGCAGGTTGTAGGCAGCACATGCGCAGAAGAGGAGCCACCACGCATCAGCAATCCTGCCACCAGGGCCGCCGTGTCGGCAGTATTGCCCGCCACCCCCTCCCCCCCCCCCCATTTCACACCTTACGAGCCCCCTCTCATTCCCCCTCCTTCCCATGTATTTCTCTTCCTCCTGTCTCACCCCATCTCACTCTCCCGCCTCGCATGTCTTTATCTCCCCTCCGTCTAACTGAGGCTGCGGCCCTGCTGGTGCTGAGCTCCGGGTGTCCTGGCATTTGTGCAAGCTTGCACGGGGGCATTGCGGGTAGTTGAGCGCGCTAGAAAGTTATTTTTTTTTGTTTACATTAGCGCCGAGCGCGGGTTAGCGTGTGCCCACGCAGGAGGACCGCGTGAGCAAGGACTTGCATATATCTATATATGTAAGTAACCGCGGTAAGCGCCGCCCGCTCAGCACTAGCGGGGACGCAGCCTTACTCCCTCTTTTCCTCACTTACCCCCTCTCTCCTCTCCCTCTGTCAATTACCCCAAGCTCACTCATTCCCTCCCCCCCCCCCCACAAGATATATACCAAAAAACTTCCCACCCCCAAATACATTTTAAAAAAATCCCCCCCCAAAATATATACCTCCCCCCAAATACATACAATAAACCCACCCCCCCCCCAATACATATATAAAATACCCCATCCCCCCCAATACATATATAAAATACCCCAACCCCCAATACATATATAAAATATTCCAACCACCCCAATACATATAAAAAATACCCCCCCCCCCCAAAAAAAATGATGTAAAAATCAGACTTACCTGGGATATGCCTCAGGTCAGGCTTGGTGGCTGGGGGGGGCGGTGTGCCGGTGGCTGCAGAGGGCTGGTTTTTGGGGGTGGAGTGGGCAGTGACTGGTGGTACGGGGGGGGGGGGGCGTCAGAGCCCGTTGCTGCGGGGGGGTGGGGGGGCCTGGGGGTGGGTGGCTGGCGGTACTGCAGTACAGGGGGGGCTGGCTGCGGGGGATGGCTGTGCTGGGGGGGGGGGGGGGGGCAGTAGCAGGCTGGCAGCATTACAGGGATGCCTGTCGGTGCTGGGTGGGGGAGAGGGTGCGATGCTGGGGGCCCGGCAGCAGGCACCTCCTCCACGAGGCTGCTCCCTCTCACGCTGGCGTGCCGGAAGCTTAGTCAGCTGCTGACCTCCGGCGCTGCCAATAGGGAGACCCGGCACAGAGTGTTGTGTTTTTTGTTTTTAAATTAACTGGCGCCCAGCTGTGCAGGGGGCCCGGACACACAGGGCCCGGGACGCCAGTGCCCTTTGTCCCCCCCTCTTGGCGGGCCTGCCTGCCACACTTGGGAGACAACACACTTCACACAGTATAAATATAGAAGTGCAAATAGCTAAAACGGGGTGTGAGCCATGCACGCGTGTTTCAAGTCAAATTTCTTTGCGTTTTGTCACTGAAATTGTGTTTTGATTTTTAATTATAAACATCGCCATCACAAATACAAAACAGTGAGAAAAGACAAAGGGGCCTATGCAGAGAGCAGCGCTATTTCGAAATTCGCCATTTTTTGGAGAAAATCGCGCAGAAAGCAGCAGAAAATGGCGAGTTCCGAAAAACGCGCCAATTTTTCTTTTCTATTTGTAAAACTCGCCTCGCGGCTGGCGAGAACCTCAATCTCGCCAGTTTTAAAAATATCCGTATGCAGAGAGGCGCGAACGGCATCTAGCGGCTGTTCGCGCCAATAAAATGGCGCGATTGTCTCCGTTTTGCCTCGCCAAAAAAAACTGCCGCTCGCGGCCATTGCAAAGGGAAAAAAAAAGGCGCGAATTTGTTTTAACACATTTCTGAAGCGCGCATCTCGCCAATTTAAACTCGCCACACGCATCCATGTTAAACATAGCAGAATTCGCACTTTTCTGCATATAGAGATTAAAACTCTCCAAAAAAGCTACTTTTTAATAAATTCGCCAATTTTAAAATTCGCTGCTCTCTGCATAGGCCCCAAAGACGTTTCACTTAAAATTCGCATGCCCGACTCTCACACACCCTTTTTTATTTTTTTTAAGACATATGCTACAGGTTTTTGGCTCAGAATTGTGCTACTTTTGCCTTGATGCACATAGCCCTCCAAGCTTTCCAAAACCTCGCAGGTCTCTTCTTCGTGTGTGCGTTCGATGTCACGAGTCCGTTTTCGAAAAGCTCTATAATTACAACTATGATTTACTCCAATATACGGCCATTAATTTAGTGCACAATTAACCCACAGGAGGAGGAGGAAAGACTCCCATCTTAGGGGATACCCACTGGAATTACTTTGCAAACGTTTCCTCGGATTTAGGACTCTATAGTAACCCCTTGGCTTCTGGAGGTGCCTGCAAAGAATATCATGTCCCAGAATGGTCAACCTCAGAGATTTGTGGATTCTGGTGTAAAACTCTTGTATCATAATAGAAAAGTACTGATTTATTTTTTTCAGCAAGTCTCCACGACTGTCTCTGAGACGCCTGATAGTACAAATCAGTGAGACCGACTCCACATCCTCTCACAGGCCTGCAGAAAAGCACAGCGAGATATCTATACCATAAAGAGCTTTTTAAATCACTGCACGCCCTGTAAATACTGTACCACCCACCCATTATATTCCTGATACACTGCAGGCTGGTCCTGGTTGAGCCTTCCAGATATTTGGTAGATTTAGGTAAGAGGGATAATTAGGAATTCAAACAAGGCTCTGCTATCTTACAGTGATTTGGGAAACAGAGGCAGAGCAGGAAGGCTAAACGTTATCTGGTTTCAGTTTCTATGGTAACGCAACATCCCTTAGAATAGGTTGGAAGAAAGCACACAGGCCTATCTGCTACTGCTCCAGGACCTCCTCTGCTCAGCTGCTGCAGGCTACCTGCCCTCGGCCACGGGCCCCTCCCCTGACTAGCATAGCCCCTTTTAACCACTTCATGACAGACTGTGACTCCAGCTGTAGGGGGGGGGGAGAGGGGGACAGGACCAACACGACAGGCTGATGTTGATTGGACAGGCAGGGGGAGGGGCTAACCATGAGTTTAGCAAGGTAGAGAGACACACAGGCTGGCGCAGCTGTCAGTCACGCGGATGTTGGGGGCATGGGGAGAAGTTCCGAAGCTCTTTAAATCAGACATGCAGAAACCCCTAAACCCAGCGTGCGGAAGATGCGTTAAAGGGGAAGCACTTGTCAGATTAACACCTTCTGTGCATCATTTAACATTGACTTCATAATTCCTATATATTTATTAGCTCGGGAGGATGCCAGCCATATAGAAATGTGTACGGAAGACGCGTGCAGCAATTAGAGAAAAATGCATTTATAAAAACTTACACTCCAAACTGGGAGTAGAAAACACGGTGCAAGGTTTCCTTTGGGTATGGGGTCAGAATACAAATGTAAAGGGTGGGGGGGAGAAAGATGAACGAGAGGGAGTTAGGGGCAAGGAGAGAGAGGGTAAGGGGCGAGGAGAAAGAGAGAGGGTAAGGGGCGAGGGGAGAGAGAGGGTAAGGGGCGAGGAGAGTGAGTAAGGGGCGAGGAGAAAGAGAGTGAGTAAGGGGAGAGGGTAAGGGGCGAGGTGAGAGAGGGGGTAAGGGGCGGGGAGAGAGTGAGTAAGGGGCGAGGAGAGAGGGTAAGGGGCGAGGAGAGAGGGTAAGGGGCGAGGAGAGGGTAAGGGGCGAGGAGAGAGAGAGGGTAAGGGGCGAGGAGAGAGAGAGGGTAAGAGGCGAGGAGAGAGAGAGGGTAAGAGGCGAGGAGAGAGAGAGGGTAAGGGGCGAGGAGAGAGAGAGGGTAAGGGGCGAGGAGAGAGAGGGTAAGGGGCGAGGAGAGAGAGGGTAAGGGGCGAGGAGAGAGAGTAAGGGGTGAGGAGAGAGGGTAAGGGGCGAGGAGAGGGTAAGGGGCGAGGGGAGAGGGTAAGGGGCGAGGAGAGAGGGGGTAAGGGGTGAGGAGAGAGGGGATAAAAGGCGAGGAGAGAGGGGCAGTGGATATTCAAAGTCGAGTGTAAATAGCCGCTTGGCTATTCGCACTTGAATGTAAATACAATTTTAAAAAAAATCATCCGAGCCTAGAACTGAACCTTGGTTCACTCAGTTCATGGGCAGCAGCACTACCACTGAGCTATAATACATGCTGATGTGTTTTAGTGAATAAAGGCATTTATCCTGCATGTGTGTTTTTTTTTTTAATAAATCAGTTCTGTAGTAAGAAAAAATACTTTTAGCATTTTCTGTTTTAAAAAAACAACAACTTTGAAAGACCAATTTTCTTGTATTCTATTTTAACAAGCATGCTTGTCCCTATAGCAACGATTTACATTCCCCATATTTAAAGATGTCGCCAAACTTTGCCGATCAATAGACGGAGAACGAATTGACCGGCAGCTATGCAGTTCTTTAGGTAATTAGAGATTGCACACATGAAACTATTGAAGTAAAAAAATAAATTAAAAAAAAAAAAATAAGACTGAACTGCAGCTTTAAGGTAGACAGAGATGTGAAGGGGGGGGGGGGTAAAACGGAGAGATGTGAATGGGGGGGGGGGGGGGGTTGGCAAAAAACCGAGTGGTGGTGTGGGAGGGGGCAAACGAAGTGGTGGGGGGTGGAGGGGAAAGAAGGGGGAGAGAGGAGGGGGGAGAGAGAAAGCAAAGCGGGAAGGGTCAAGGGAAAGAAGAGAAGGGGGGACAGAGAGGGGAAAGGGGAGATAGAGGGGAAAGGAGGGAAGGGGCGGAGAGAGTGGAGGGAAGGGGGAGAGAGAAAGCAAGGGGTGAAAGAGGGGAGAGAGCGGGAAGGGGGAGGAGGGAAGGGGGGAGAGAGAGGAAGGAAGGGGGGAGAGAGAGGAAGGAGGGGGGGAGAGAGGAGCACACTTTTCGGATGTGATTTCTGTGGATCAACCAAAGATGGTCACAGAGCCTATGCAACATTTTTGAAGAACTTTTATGATGGTCAAATAAAAGGTATCACAAACCAAATTTTATTTAGGACCAATATGGTTCTAGAGCCATCCAATACTACACTAGAAAGAGGCTAAGGCGCTGGCTTTATTGTGAAAAATCTCTACTGTTTGTCAACAAAAACATCTCCACCTGCAAATCTACACTTCCATGATCTATACAGGCATATCTACCATACATACACACATATGGGTACTGGATCTATACGGGCACCATGTAACAACGACTAGCGAACTTTTCCTCTTGGGAGAAATCAGTCATTTTTATGATTGTGGAAACTTGTACTTTTTTTTTTTTCTTTGTCCTTCAGTATATTAAAAATACTGGACCGGACTATGAAAACAAACCAGCTTTAGATAAATAATTCTGATTTACCGCTCAATGCCAGGGACCACTGTCAAACTCTTCATAGAAACCACCACCAAGCCAACCCCCCCAAATTCAAATATTGTATGCACTCTGAATAAGGATACGCATAGATCTCTCTTAAATATATATTCTGTGTATTCAAAACCAGTTTTATTGCAATACCATCTTTGTGTAATATAGATCTACTTTTGTTTAGCTATTAGAGCGACGGACAATACAATCTGCAGCAGGTCACCGAGATGCAAGGCAAGTTTCAAAGCCCCCCCCAAACATCTCCTGCTGATACAGTAGTGCGAGAATAAGTGCAAAGGATGCTGGGAGTATATACAAGTTTTCACGTCTGTGCTCGAAGGATAACAGTGGGAGTGCTACGGGGGGAGGTTTCACTTATACATATATTCATTTGTACGTCTCCCTTAACGTTAACCCCGTCATTGCTCTGCAATGTGCTGCAGGCTCGTCTGGCCGAGAACAGGTTGATGCAACTAA
Source organism: Ascaphus truei (assembly GCF_040206685.1). Classification (NCBI taxonomy): domain Eukaryota; kingdom Metazoa; phylum Chordata; class Amphibia; order Anura; family Ascaphidae; genus Ascaphus; species Ascaphus truei. The sequence goes on from NC_134495.1 coordinate 18,396,238, forward strand.
TTTTGTGTACTTCCAGGTGTGTTATCTACGGCCCCTTTATGGCTGGGAGGCTCGGCAATGTGCAGAGTATCCCTGTGCGACAGGAAGGGGGATTTTGGTAAAGGAACACTTTCTTGTGGAGGTAATGGTGGTAATCCTATTAAAAAAAAAAAAAAAAAAAAAAAAATCTACTAAAGAAAAAACATGTAAGTGTATAATCTAACCCAGGATGAAAGAATCCACAGTTTAAAATCCTCTTTACAATGGGGTGGGTTTAAAGCAGCACTTCAATAGCCCCATCAGCAGGAAGTAAACAGGCTGCAACATAAATCTACAAGGAGTATGGCTTCCAAATTGAGCCACCCCTTAGTTACTGCTGCTCCAGCCTTCCCCCAAACACAGATAACAAAGCCCCATTACATTAGGGAACAGTTCTCCAATTGGTTATTACGGTGGGCGGCAGGCAGGCAAAACCAAGCATGGCAGAGGGCGGTGTTAGGGGCTTGCGGAAGGTGTAGAGATGCACAGTATTGTTACAGTGAAGGCTGCTTTAAATGAATCGCTATACAGCTTTACCAAGACAATTATCTGGAGGAGGATGGAGAAGCAGAGGTTGTGTTTACCACCACGTATACATGTACATTCAATATCTTGTGAAGCCAGCTGCCCTTGCAGGGTCTACAATCTTCTCCAGCACAGAGAAGACAGCTTCACAAACAGTGGTACCCAAACAGGTATATCCAGTCATCATTTTCAGATGGCTACTGAAATGTCAATGTGTGATGGGGTTATTTAACCGAAGACCATAGCTGGGCCAAAACAAATGAAAGCCATAAGATTGGTCTCTCTGCAGCGGGTTTTGCCACAGTAATGCCAGTGGTGAAGTTTTGTTAACGCAGCATGTCTGCCTATGGCTAGGCAGGCAGGGATCCCCAGAAGTGGGCAGTGTTCATGTCAGCTCCGGGGACCCCCTGGTGACCAAGAAACTTACTCGGGAAGGCGCCACCAGAGATTTAAGTACATCCTTGTACTTCAATCCTCTGCATCACGCGGGCCAATCGGAAGCTGCGATAGTGGGGCTTCCTATTGGCCCAAATGAGGCGGTGGATTTAAAAAAAAAATTCCATGGGGCACCGTCCTGTTGAAGAAAGGATTTGGTTGCTTAAGAATAAAATACACCACTGTTCACGAGCGTCGTTAACCATTCCAGCCTGCAAAACAATGCGCTACAGGCCCCACATCACTGAATGGATCGGGGATCTTCTAATAAAAATACATGGATTCAGAACCCCCTCCCCACCCTCCTTTTTCCGCATGGGTGAGAAGCAGGGGGTCTCCGGGGAAGCTACAGCCAGTGCTTCCTGTTGGTTTAAATCCCCTGCATCACACGGGCCAATAGGAAGCCACCAGAAATGACGTCGCGGCTTCCTATGTGCCCATGTGAAGAGGGAGAGTAGAACTTCCATTTTGTTTCCCCTTCAATTGGTATCTCGGGAATCAGGTCCCCGGAGTTGAAATTAATGCGGGTCAGCTCCTGAGAATTCCTGGTTCCGGTATATGTTAAAAAATGGGGAGGGGCAAGAATAACGTACATTATACAAGTGGATCTGATCCTTTAAGACTTTCATACCTAGTTGGGAAATTAAAGATTTATGATCAGAGTGACAAAGACATCCATGGAAGTAATAAGGTCTTCATATTAACGATAACACTTCCACTGCTTCGCAAAGGGTTGCAGACTCCCTGGGGGCAGCATGGTTAGAAATGTACACATCCCAGGTCAAAATCATTACAAAACCGCGTCCAAATCCCCCTTATAATTGTTGTTACAACCATTTTTTTTGCATCACACCCTAAAGCTTTTGCAAGCCCTGGCGATAAACGCAAGGTGAACAGGTTTAAGATTGGAAGAGGGGAGGGGGGGGGGGGGAGGAGAACGCATCATTCCGAAAGCTTTATAATCTGCAGCTCCCCACATAAAAGCATAACAAAGTGTAAAATACATTGTGTTCATTCTAACATTGCATCGGAGAGATTGGGTGCCAACGGTTTTTAAAAAATAATTTTACAAAAAGTTTTTTTTTGTTGTTATTGGCAGTAAACATTGTGTGTGTATATACATAAGTACATATATACACACCTGCGGGGATAACAAAATCATCCTGGTAATGAATTACAATATTCTAAGTGACAAAAAGATAAATTCATTTGTGAAATTGACAACAAATACAAAATTCAGTCTTTTTTTTTTTTTTTTAGCCTTTCCACATCACAGAACATGTTAAAATCTTCCGCTCGTTTTGACGACCTCTCGTGGCCAAGTCTTTCCGGGTGAAAAGGTCATCAGAACGCGACCTTTGGCTTCTGTAAAGCTCCTCTTCAAGCATACATACATATATATATATATATATCATTTTCAAGATCTAAAGTGACTCTTCTCTGATAAAATACAGCTTTATTTGTTGTATCTGTATAAGTACTAAGCAGCTTTTTCCGCAAAAAATGGGAAGGCACCAATACACGTTGCAGTTGAGACCGGAAGCGAAACAGCAGAGGGGTGTAGATTTTGGAGAGTCCGCTGAGTTAAGGCTTATGTTAAACTGCTGTGTCCCCGTCTGGATCTAAAGTAAAGAAACTGGTTTTAGGGTTTGAAACCAGGCAATTCTTCTGATCTTAATTCAAAAATGAGTTCAGTCTATCCATCTCCATTCAAAAGGATAGAATGGCACTAGGCGAACACGTCGAAATTGGATTTACCCCCCTCCCTCCCTTTTTTGTGAATTTGCAAACTTTCGCTAATTTTCACGTATTCAAATGGGAGGAAAAAAAAAAACCTGTTTTGTGAATATTAGAATGGAGAATGGAGAATATAGGCAAAAATAGTGACCGTTTCTAGGCCCAAGCCAATACATAATGTGAATATTGTGCGTTTTACTGGAGAGTGGAATCCCATGGAAACTACAAAAAGAACAGGCTTAGTTTCAATAGTATAGAAGTAGGGTGTGGGGTTGGGTGTATCTGGCCATGTGAAAATTGGTGTATATACTGTAAATTCCCCATTGACTGTATGTATTGAAGTCAACTGGGGAATTTGGGCTGAAATCCCGAGTGTCACAGACTTGCAGAAATGACAGTCTAATTGTGACCTTTGCCCTTTCCAACTGCTGGTCCCTAATGCCAGCCCGTAATGTTATAATAAGTGTATGCCAAGAAGAATTGCCAGCAGGTTATCAGATCCTGCTGCTTGTGTAGAACAGTCTCATATTGTGATGGAGAACTGGTGACACTCACTGGAAGATTGCTGTACCTGTTAAGTCTGATTCTCATACTGGCTCTGTCTCTTCTTTGATTTCAGCTCTTTTAACCACTGTGGGGACACCTCTCCAGCTCTGAAATAGACAACAGCAGAGTAGGCGGCCTATCCGGGCGTTCGTGTTCACACAATGTTAATATACAGTGTAACCTGCTGTAATGTTTCCAGTCATAAACACAAGGGCACGCCACTTGGTTCCATCAGGCCCCGAACCAATTGAATAAAAAAACGAAATATTAAAATCGGGGAGGAGGAGAGCAGGGCTGTCAGGCTGCTTCAACACGGCAGCTTCCGGGCAGGAGGTGGTGCTGCAGAGCCCTCCATAGATCTCGTGAGTGTGTTGGGGTGTGTGGATGGGGGAGAGAGCATGGGGGGGGGGGGAGGAAGGAGAAGAGAGAGCATGGGGGGGGGGGCGGAGAAGAGAGAGCATGGGGGGGGAGAAGAGAGCATGGGGGGGGGAGGAGAAGAGAGCATGGGGGAAGGAAGGAGAGAGCATGGGGGAGAAGGGAGAGAATGGGGAGGGAGAAGGGAGAGAATGGGGAGGGAGAAGAGAGCATGGGGAGGGAGAAGAGAGAGCGAATAGGGGGTATGGGGGGAGAGAGGGGAGAGGGAGAGAGAGGATAGGGGAAGGAGGAGAGAGAGAGGAGGAGAGGGGGAAAAGGAGAGGACATGGGGGAGGGAAGAGGGAAGATGGGTGAAAAGGGTTGGGGAGAGGATGGGGTGTGTGAGTGTGTGCGAGTGCAATGTAGATTCAATGTTTATACTGTGTAATTAGTATGTGGCACTCGACGGATTACTTTTTTTTTTTCATTAATCTGGCCCTCAACTAAAAAGGCCTGGACACCCCTGACCTAGAGGTAGAAGTATTGTATGTGGGATAGATGAGTAGATACAGACAGATTGATTAATATATGCTCACGATCTCTAGCTCTTATACTGGAGTTTAGGGGGTAGCTAAACTTTTAGCTGTATGAAGAGAGGAGAAAGGCTCGCATTAGATGGAAGGCTACTGGATTTATTGATTGAGTTCTTCCATACTTGACCTATTCATTCTTTGTATCAGTCCTACCTTACAATACCCAACAGACCTCTCCACTAACAGCAAACCCTCCTACTGTGTGTAACATCAGCAATCAGAAAAGGCAAGCTTCTTATTACTTGGAGGGGCTGTGACCTGCGTTTAAGGTCATCAGGAATCTGTGCTATACGACAGTATTTTTATTCTGCAATAATCCATGTAAGAAACTTTTCCAAAAACAGAGCTAGAAATGGAAATGTGGCCAACGCCATAATACTGTTAATCTGTAATTCTGCCGCATATTTCCTGTATATTGTATGGCTGCACTTCTAAAACCAAGGCAATCCCACAATCCATGTCTAGAAGAAGAGTGAAGAGAGTATAATGCACAAAAGTCAACTTGTGACCTAATTTTACATAATGTACAACATCAGCGTCCCGTCCCCCCCCCCCCCCCCCAGGCCCACCACACCCCAGGACTCGGCTGACCTGTCTTGCTTGTCCGCAGCGGTTGGCAGGAGTTTGATTCCCATGGTTCCTGGCGGGAGGGGGGATTTTGGCGATCTTGATGGCTGAGTGGACGATTCACCGCTGCCTTCCTGCTCTGGCCTTTTCCGGAGCTGGGCCTGTTGAAAAGGACCACTTTTAGCTTTGAGATAACGCTGGGCAACCCGTGTTGCAAATTACAACTTCACCTACAGATGTTCATTACCTACAAGTTATTGTCCCTGCTGGCGTGTTGCAGTGTGATATTCTGCGTTATCACTGCCATTGAATCCTACGGAAACCCAGTGATATTCTACATTATACCGCAATATTCTGTTATCTAACCGTTGCTACATCTGTACACCCTCCATCTCCTTCACTGGTAAGGGGATCGAGTTACCATGAATTACTCTGCAGTGCATTGCTGGTACCACAGGCAGTGAGTTTGTTCAACTCCTCCGCAGAGGCACCTACAAATAGTATATGCTCAGCATCATTATACAGTGCATCATGTCTGGAGACAATTATTTTTACCTCTGAAGATATAATGTATTATTTTTGAGATGAGAAAAGTAAGGCGTTTTTAGAAACGACAAGGAAATGTTCATGTATCCAAATATTTTGTTTAAATGAATATTAAAATGACCGTCTCAACAGCTAATAGTTTACATAGATCAGAAATAAACCAAAGACCACCTACTAAAGAAAAAAGGATACGTGGCCTGCACGGTGTGTGAATAAAACATTGATTTATTGTTGATTATTATGTTATTTTAATTTTGATTATTTGCAAAAACTAGTGCATTGGAGTTTCTTTCTTATTTATATACAAATTATACAGGACTGGTTTTACGGTGATCAGTGGCGTAATATTTATGTGTAGAAGCAGCCGTCCACTACTCGCCATAAAAAAATTAAAAGGAAAATGAATGTCTCCATTTACCGTTGCTGTTCTTTTTGTTGCCATCCTGCCCTTATAACATTTCGTAGTTACATTCAGTTGCTAAAAAAATTGCCTCCCTGGGAGATTAAAATGGCTGCTGCCACCGACATTACAACAAGAGGCTGACAACTGATGCCCGGTGAAAAAGTAACTTTTTCTATAGCCCCTTCTTATTTTATTTTTTTAAAAGTTATTAAGAGATCAACACATGAACCAAAAAAAAAAAAAAAACAAGTTACACGAGTACTCCCATTTGTTTTGGGGGAGGGGGATTGCTGCTTTAATCTTCGCCGTGCCCTAATGATGTGCCCATGGACACTTGCTCATTTTATAGGGGGTGAATCCCGTCCACTTTAGGAGTCCGGGCGTCAGCCACGTCATGTGATCGCTCCTGACTCGGAAGGTGCCGCAGATCCAGTAACCCCCCCCCCCCCTTCCCCGCAGCTCTAATGGTTAAAGCCGTTTGCAACATAAGAGTTACTGAGGTATAACGAAACCTTCACCAACTAATCCCGACTTGTGATCGTTTCCTCAGAACTCTTACACAGCTGCAAAACGCGCCAGGGCTGCTGCGGAAAGGAGGCTGCCCGTGCGAAGAAATACAGATCGGATGTTATCAATCGGAATGCATGAAAAAAACCTTTAGGGCAGAGGGGTCCAGGCCTCCGAACATCGGCATCCTTTGCGGCTGCACAGAGGACTTCTGCGGCTTTTCTTCTTCTTCTTCTTCGTCGTCTGTGTCCTCCTCCCTCTCCGTTTTCTCTGCTGTAGAAACGGAAGGACAGGATAATCGTGTTATTAACGACACCCACTAACCGCCATGAAAAGCAGCAAGGCGAGGTTCATTTAACCATATGGGTCCCCCCCCCCCCCCCCGTGACGTAGCTAACCACGTTATGGGGGTTCGGCGCCCGAGAGTTCCCGTGGAATAGTACAGATGTAGCAATGCTCACCGTTTTCACCACCGGGACAAGCCACGGGACTACAACTGCCCCGGAGGATTATCATGGTGGGGGGTCCGATTTGGAAGCATGGACCCCCCCCGAACCCCCCGCCATCACAACCGCAGCAGCATTATTTCATGGGCAGCAACTTTAAAGAGGCAATCGAAGCCTGCAATCTTTTTGTATTTTTAACATGGGATTGAAGCTGGGGGTCTCTGGGACCGCGTGCTTTCCGGGATACTTACCTGCATAGGGAGTGCCGATAATGGCAGAGTTTCAAAACCGCCACGCCCGACAAGCCAATAGGAAGCCGTGTTGTCATCAGGTTCCGCTTCCTATTGGCCGCGAGACGTGGGAGCTTTAAACCTTGCCGAAATACCCACAACCCCTTTGGATGTAAGTATCTCGGGGAAGCAGGAGGTTCCCGGAGTTGAAATTAATGGGGTTCAGCTCTGGAGAACACTGCTTCTATGCTAAATAATAATAAATTAAAAAAACGGAATTGCTCCTCTAAGGTTTTTCAGCCACGGCCCTGCAAACCAAGTCCTGATACATCTGTAGCTACGTCCTGGGCAGACGGTACCCCTCGTTTTCTAGGGGAGATCGCATTCTAGAGCGGCGAACGCGATCTGAGCGAAAGAGGACGATGTCATGATCACGGAGGAGCGGAGGCACTCGGACGGTTAAAGGAACGGTTTGGCCTCGGACTAGAAAGAACTAATGACAGCGGCATGTTTAATAGGTAAAATGTAGACCAGGGGTGCTCAACTCCAGTCCTCAACAGGTCAGGTTTTCAGGCTATCCCTGTTTCAGCAAAAGACAGGGGTGCCCAATGCTACATCCAATTGCCAAAACATATGGTAATAAGTATAAAGTTTAAATACTTCAATAATAATATTTTCTTGGTTATTTAGTTAAACCCTTTGGCCAAAGCGTCAGAAGCCTGCATACCAACGTCAAGGCATAACCAAATTTGCAGGTCCTAACACTACACTGTGAACCTTCCGTGTACCTCTGTATGAGGGGAAACAACCACAGTGAGTCCTGTCCATTCAGCAAAATGCTAGAACCTTCCAAGTGGGTGTTGGAGTTTGAGCTAACAGGGAATGCGTGTGTTAATTTTATCCCTGTTTAAGCACAGGTGGCTCAGAGGCTCAGTCTTTGACTGGGGTATTCCTAATACCTGACCCGTTGGTGGCCCTTGAGGACTGGAGTTGGCCACCCCTGATTTAGACTAAGGATGTTAATTCCATTATTCAAGTGTCACTGTGCCCGCTACATGGGAATAAACCTTTAACAGTGAGGGATCTCCCAGCTATTGTAACCCATCAGATAAGGAGCTCAGAAGATCCCAAACCCGTCTGGGTTGGAGTTCTGCGTAGCATCTTTCAGTTTGTTTTGGTTTCTCCCACAGCTGGGCTGCTTTTACCCCGCTGCTTCTAGGTAATGTATGCCTATGCAGATCAATGGATGCTGTGCAATCTGCTACCGCCCTCTGGGGATGCAAAGCAGGGTTATGTATGACTGTCCGCAGGCCGATACAGAGTGGCGCATTACCTGTGGTGTCTGTGTACATCCAGCGGCTGTCTTCCATCACTGTGCTGTCGGACAGGCGCATCCGGCTCTTGTGCTGGGAGAGGGAGGTGGGGGCGCGTCGCTGACTCTTCCTGCTCAGGTGCACTCTGTTCTTCAGCGCAGTGGAGTCCAAGATCGCAGTTTGCTGTGTGGCAAAGAACCATCAGTATAAGGCATATTAATGGCAGTGACATGGTTAAGGGGTCAGTCTCTACTAGGAGCAAAGTGTACTAATGGCAGTGACATGTTTAAGGGGTCAGTCTCACCTAGGAACAAAGTGTACTAATGGCAGTGACATGGTTAAGGGGTCAGTCTCACCTAGGAGCAAAGTGTACTAATGGCAGTGACACGGTTAAGAGATTAAATCTGGGTGGTCTACTGTATGTCTTTTTCAACCAAAATCTGACATCTGTAAGCATTTTAAAATAGATTTTTAAAGTCCGTTTGTAAACACGGTGAGCTGACCTGGGAGGGCTTTCTTTTCCTCTGGCTGCTCCCGTTTGCACGAGCACTATTGAGTGCCGTTTGTAACATGACATTTTTGGCCACAGAACAACTCATTTTAGCAACAGAATTGCTTTTGTGACCCGTTCAGTTATATTGTCAAATTCTTTAAATATGGTCTACATACAACAAGAATTGTCCCTCATACTGCGGATCAAAGTGTCACGCAACAAATTGCACCCTACAAAAGACAGCCCCCTTATCTCTTCCCTTCATTATTGGCTCTCTGATAAGGACAGCAAGGCACAAGGGTAGAGGAAACAACCTTGCCCCCATTCAGACGCCCTTAAGGAATGGAATTTCTGCTAAGTCTTCACAGGAACAACATCAGCGCCAGGTTTGCTTTCAGATTAGTTCAAGGCAATCAACTGGTTCGATTCTTTACGAAAAGTTTTTTTTGCTCCGCTAAGTCGGATTGACCCTTTAACAATGGATGGGACATTCTGGGCCGCCAACTTACGTCAATGAATGAGAAATCGGTTGCTTTGGCCTCGTGATGGGAAGGGGTGCCGTCAGTGCCATCCGTGGAGTCCATATCCATGCTGGATCGGTCCAGGCTGGGATCCGTGATGGAGTCATGCTGGTCCGCTTCGGTCTGGGACACGGAGGACAGGCGGCTGGCTGGCAGCCGTCTCCTGCTGGCGATGACGTTGTCGTACGAAAGCGGTTCGCGCACGAAGCTGCAAGACCAGATGGAAAAAGCGACCATGTGAAATAAGTTTCTTTTTTTTCCTTAAATGTCCCATCAACTTCTTTTTATTTTTTTCCACCACAGATAAAATTTTATATTTTTCCTCCCAATTTGCAGCGCTTTAATTAATTGATTTATTTATTGATGCAAATTCAAGAATAAAACATAATGACAGAAATAGGCAGTGGCAGCAGTATTCCCCATACATTTTAAAGACGCTAATAGGAGTTTAACTAAATGTCAGCGTTTCTGCGTTCTTTAAACATTTCTAGTGTTAGAAGCAAGAGATAAAGAAAATCCTGATTTCGGAGAGTACCAAAGTTGCATTTAGAGGGCAGTGGGGTTTTGGGGAAACCACCGTATTAAACTCCCGGACACAACATTTCAAACGCTTATATCTCCTAAACGAAGAAAATCAGACTTTTCAAATAAAAACAGGACAAGAAGGAGAAATCTTCAAGCAAAAAAAATGAATGCAAAACGCACACATTCTTAATCAGCGCCAACTGATGTTTTAAGGCAGTGTTTCCAAACATGGGGAGGGAGTTGCAATAAGACAAGAGAACGTACAAAACGGAGCATCAACAGAAAAGAACAAGATAAAATGTTTCAAGAGGCAATCCAGTTTCTTTTTACTTACATTTTTTTTAAGAGAGGTTTGAACCAGGGGGTCTCTGGAGCTGAACCCCATTCATTTAAGCTTTGGACCGTTGCTTCTGGAGGTACTTACCTCCATAGTGGGTGCCTGTTGTCACTCCGGGGTTCACTATATGGCTGCTTTTCAAAGCTAGCGGGCCAATAGGAAGCCGTGACGTCATCCGGTGCGATGTCACGTGGGCCACTGTCAGTGGCCCATGTGATGAAGCTGAAAACTGCAGGAGATACCGGCACCCACTTTGAAAGTATCTCCGGAAGCAGAGGGTCCCCGGAGCTGAAATTAATGGGGTTCAGCTCCGGAGACCCCCTGCTTCAATCATGTATTTTTAAAAAATTGAAGAAATAAACGGCTTGGATTGTTCCTTTGGTGTGAATCCCGATGCCCATTACAGACGATTCCAACATCCTCTGGGACATCCAGTCTAGCATAACTCACGAGGTCTCTTGTTGGGTGTTCCTAACCACAGAACCACTAAAGCATCAGGACGCGTCTGTTGAAACGAGCGTGGCGGCTTCCCTGAGCCTGCCCTCATCTTCCATCTTCCAGCAACACAACGATATACTTCCTTTCAGATGCAAGCCATTCAGTTCGTGATAACGTGGACCAGGGCACTGCTGCTGTTCTGGTTATTGTGTCATTTTGTTTTGCAAATCACAAACATGGCAGCTTTTCCAGGGGGGCCCAGGACTGAATTCTTGACCTGGGGTCCCGAGTTGGCGAGTGGAGATCCTGACTGGTGGCCCGGAACTCCGCGAGTGGCTGGGCCCACGCTCGCTCTTGTGTAGTTCTACAAAATCGACCAACATGTAATACCAGAGGGGCATACAACGCGTTGGGGTCTCAGGGAACAGAGGTGTTCAGTACAATTCTATACTCACAACGGTCCCGTCATGTCAGGGTTTCTGCTCTCATCCTCTTTACGGAGGCATTTTTAGGATTCTACCTGAAGTTTCGGGATAGTTCCCTAAGTTACTGTCAAATTAGCAACTGCTCAAATGCTGCCGTGTACAGAATTACACACAGGAGACTGAACATGACTGTTGTTCCGCTGCAGGCCCGTGTGAATTCCCTTCCACATTATGCCTTGATCATCCCTTCACCCTGCAGGAGTCGGCCAACGCAACGTATAATAAAACATATCTATTGTTATTGCAGCCTTGCCGATATCAGTCACCGCATATGTACACAGTTGAGTGCTCAACTGCATGTCATTACCCAGAATCCCTGGCTGCAGTGGAATCTTGGTATACTGTGCGATTATGGGGAAGGGTTAAAAAACATGATTTTCTTAATGTCTCATGTCTGAGATTACTCTGGTAACCTTTAGACAGAAACAGAGTGACTAGTCGCTCACCTAGTAGTATCAGGAGATAAAAACCTAGGTGCTTAGGGAATAGTAGTACAGATAAACACTTGGACAAGTGACTAGAAGAGGTCACTAAAAAGCCCTAATAACAGCACTCAAAGTCACCATATACAGGTAAGTACATGGTTGGGATAGAATATAAGTGTATTCACTAGGACCAAAAAATGGAGGTATATAAACCTCCAGCCACAAGACTACGAACAGCAATTAAAACCAAAAATAATAAAGTTTTATTAATATAACGACCGACGCAACTTAACAACTAAGGGGAACATATATATACACACACTGGATATTAAAATCCTCACGGAACGAACGGTGGTGGGGTAATTTGTGAGACAGGCTCATGTGTGAATACACATATCTGGAGGAGATACACTATGGTGTAATAATAACCAGTTAACAATAACCAGACGGGGAGGGACCAGCAATCAGAGCGGACGGTTGCTGTAATAAAGGGATCCCATCTCATTTAACACAATAAGCAATTGAAATGTTATACTGAGCAGCGACCAGTAGATGGCACCCAAGTATTACAAGTAAACCAGTGTTGCAATATGAAAGATTACCCTTCACTATTGTAACAATGAAGGAATTACAGCTGCAAACCCGATAGCGTTTCAATAGACATTTTTAGTGCTTTTACACTGTATGTTTCCATGGTGTGCCAGAGACTTTTTAGATGTTTTATGAATATTGCTGTAATTTCCTGCGTTAGACAGCAGTTTTGACTCGGGAAAACGAGTTCTAACACAAAACAATAAATAATAAAATAAAAACGAGATGGTGACGCACGTCACTGGGCCTCTCTCAAACACTTAAGGAGGTGTTACCCCACATCGCAACACCAGAGCTCCATCACCATCCATCTCAATCCATCCCAATGTCATGCCTGGAAGCACACGTTATGTAAGTTGTGGTGGGTAAAAAAGGGACGACAAATCTCCACCATACAGCAAATTAAAATACCCCTTGTGAGCACATTCACATGTCGCAGACAGGTCTACAAACCTGTCTTTCCCCATTATCTCTTCGCATACATTGCTTCCACTGCAGCCAGGGATTCTGGGTAATGACGTGCAAATCAACACATTGTCACCTTTTACTTCACGTCCTTTTAATTTCGGCTACGGAGACCCCCTGCTTCCGGGGACCCCCTGTTTCCGGAGATACTTGCCTCTAAATTAGAAGCCGGTAGCCGCTCTCCCCGGCTGCCAGGGATAACAATATGTCCGCTGTTCAAAGATTTTGCGTCCTGCGGGCCAATAGGAAGCCGTGCGGCCTCCTATTGGCCCCTGTAACGCGGGAGTTTTAAACTTTAAAGCTCTGCTTGCTCAGCCAGAGCTGCTACCGGCACCTACTACGGAGGTAAATATCTCCGGAAGCAGGGGGTCCTGAAATGAATGGGGTTCAGCTCCAGAGACCCCCTGCCACAATCCTGTAACTAAATATTTTTAAATGTACCCCAAAATGTGCAGGCTTGGATTGCTCCTTTTACACGGACCCCTACTAGCACATGCCTGCCGTATTGCAGTACGCAGCTATTTCGGCTGGATATACAGGCTGTGCAATGTGAAGCCGGAATAGGATTCCCTAAAAGCAAAATTCCAACCAACACAACACCCCGCAGTGAATACCTGAGACAGATTGTATTACTTAGGTTAAGAGCCAACAGCAAACTGCAGCTATTCCGAAAGTGCAGTGACCAGGGCAGCGTTACAAAGCAGTACAGTTCACAGGTGACCCTAAAAATCTGGATTGTATAAAGCAGAACCGTGCAGGAGAATTCTATAGTGTCCAAAGAGGCTGTTTACGGCCAAACTTCCTATTGAGGTCAGTGGGGAGTTGCGTCTTAAAATGTCCCAAAAAGCCGCTTTGGACACCAAAGAACAGGGGTAGCCAACTCCAGTCCTCAAGGGCCACCAACATCATAATGACTGAGCCACCTCTGCTGAAGCAGGGATATCATGACAACCTGGCCTGTTGATGGCCCTTGAGGACTGGAGTTGGCCGCCCGTGTTCTATAGAATAAGGCCCAGGACCTCGGGGGGTTATCCTTCCTGCAGCTTAAGAGTGAGACACTATACTGGACTCTGTAAGGAGGGTAATCAGGGAGGCGAGTCCTGTACAGAGGCAGGGGGAAGTGGCTGAAAGGTTACAGAAGGGACGTGTGCCATCAACAGGGACAAGAGCCAGCGGTTGGGAGGCACAGGCTGGGCATAGGAGAGAAGTTGGGGCAGAAGAAGTGACGTGGCACTGCGTGACCTCAAGTTCATGGGCACCAAAGGAGTTGCGTTGTACACCTCATAATCAGACTGTCCCACATTAGTGCTGTGGGTGCACAACGCTCGCACTGAAAGGGTTAACTGCAAGATCAACGTCAACTCTATGTGTAAAAGAAGGCCCCGTCTTTCTAATCAAGTTGGGCAGCGTGACGAGTCCCCTACATAAAGTATTTGTCGCCACGTGGAGGACTGAACAATGAGTGGGGGGGAGGGACCGTATGTCCGTGTGACACGCGTGCCTTATCTGTCCCATGATACAATGTTCCATTTGGAGTCACCGAGCACAGGCGTGTCATTCGGAGCCTGACACAGGAATGCGAGGATGACTGATCCGATAAAAGGAGAATGAGATAAGCTGATCCCTTGTGGGACTGACTCCTGCCTCTTTATCTCAGCCCTTCTAGGGAAGCCGATACCACCCCGCACAAAGGGACCGTCATTCTGCATACGTAAATATTAGGATTTAGCAACGAGTTAAAAGTTCAGAAGCTCATGTCAGCCACTGTTTATCCCCAGTCACCAGCTGCCCGCAGATCCCTGGTGTCACGGGCACTGTTAATGCACTCCTATTTATAGGCACGCAGTCACTCCAACATCATCATAACAATATGACATTATCCTATGCAGGCAGAGACCAAGCCTGCCTTAATGTGCTTGTGCATCAACACAAGGACAGACTTGCCTGCGTCTTTTCTTACTCCCATTAATAAATCAAGTCCCTGCAAGCGTTACCTTCTTTTGTTTAAGTGGCCAGTCCCCCCCCCCCCCAGGGCGAAAGTGAAAGGACAGCGAGTCTTTAAAGTAGATTATGATTATGTTGTGTCCAGTGACCATGGGAACTATGAAGCATAATTGGTCCTTCTCATAAAAAGGACTAGCTGACCTGCTTGAATTCAGTGAACCCGGAGAAAAAGGAAACACATTAACCATTGCAGTGCCCCCCCCCCCCCAGCACTTCCGCGTCACGTGACCGCTCCAGGAGGGATCACATGACGCTGCGGACCCCCGGATACAGAAGTGGAAAGGGGGCTCCCGATTCTGTGTCGAGGTCAGAGGCGCAGCGGTCAGTCGGGTGAAACAACGAGCCCACGGTACATTTAACAGAATGATCATAAGTACAATTGTTACTTTAGAGAAGATCGAATTGCCAAGAAAGTCTATTTAGATTGTTTTTTTTAACCTGCTACACTGGACGGCCTTATTCTTTAGTTCCACTCATTTTGAATGTTCAGTTCAATCGCACCCTTCATGGCAAAATTAGCAGGAAGGTTTAGACTTGGCAGAAATATCCGCATGCAATCAACTTATGAGAGGCCTCCCAGCCAAAAAAAACTTCAGACCGTAGCCCTGATCACTGCAACTTTGAGATCACTGCAGCGTCGCTCTTTGGGTATGACCGCCATACTAGCCCTATACAATATCTTCAAAGAAGTGTTTCCAGGGTCATTTTTATAGCCATTAAACATTTGTACCCCTTTCACTGCCAGATGGACCAAGCATTCCGGTGTTCGGATCAAAGGGAGCTAGCTAGTTGCGGGGGGGGGGGGGGGGGGGGAAGGGGGGGATTAGCCAACCAGATGCAGATATATTACATATCTGATGGGCAGGAGTTTCACAGGGCCGATGGAAAAAAACACCATGTCCATTTTTCAAATGAGACAGATCAGTAATCTATTTAAAGATACTATCCCACGTCAATCAGTTTCTTCTGGGCCTCTGAATGGGGGAAGTGTTTGTCAATCAGGGGTTTCCTTTCCCCTTATCCCCCCCCCTATCCTTATCAGAGAGACAGTAAAGATAAGGGGAGGTGGGTGGGGGGTCACTGGCTGTACAAGCTCTTGCTGATCACACAGGGACATCTCACACAAGGGAGCAGCCAGAGGCAATCACCCCCTCCCAAGTCACTAACACACACATTAAATATACGCATAGGTGTCAGGTTTGGGTAAAACAGGTGTCAAATCACCCAGATGTGACCCCTTAATCAGGCCACTGGAATTACAGTAGCTCACTTTGGTCCTAGGGGGGATTGCCTCTTTAAAGAGTGATAGAAACTTTATAAGGGAGACACGTATACTCATAAGCTGAAGTGATTGTAAAACAGCGACAAAGTGTAATACAGGGCGATCTACAAAATTGTTTTTCCGCATCACGGCCCTAACAAGAACAGAATCCCCAGAGACCCCGCTGTCTTCCTCCACTCCATCCAAATACCTGCCGTGTGTGATACAGGGATCTCCGGAGTCTGAGCAAAGGGCATGGGAGACAGGAGAAGATTAATGATCCCCATCAGCGCTCTGCGAAATCTCCCTATGCTTATCCGGAGTTTGGAGACTGGGACATGCATAGTATTGCAGAGGAAGAATTGAACGCACGGCTGGCAGGTTTCATTCGCAAACGGCCCAGGGGAATGTACACTTTTGTCATCTGTAATATAACTTTGGAACGCATTACACTGCAGTGTGTAAATATAGGCAAGCACTGTGCTGTATGTATGTATATTATTTAATACATTTAGATTGCACTGATGCATGTGTGCTGGTGTATTTAGGGTTACCAGGCGGCTTCTCCAAAAATACTGGACACAATGGTGAAAGGTGCGACGCAACACACACACACACCTCTCACTGTTCCATGCTGTTTCCTCCTCTTGTTGGCCCCACCCCCAGGGCCCCTGGCACCTTCAGGATGGAGGCAGCTGCCTATCCCTCTAGCAGTAACCCTGCTTTTACCCTGCTCAGGGGAAATCCCGCATGTCCAGTATTACCTCTAGTTTTTTACTGGACAGTGTCCAAATACAGGACAGTCCAATACTGGACACCTGGCAACCCTAGGGGGGGGGGGGGTGTGTGTGTGTGTGTGTGTGTGTGTGTGTGTGTGTGTGTGTGTGTGTGTGTGTGTGTGTGTGTGTGTGTGTGTGTGTGTGTGTGTGTGTGTGTGTGTGTGTATACACACACAGGGGGGATGGATATTCCCCCTTGAAATGCCCCCTGTTTTTTTTGACCCTTGACCCAAGGATGGGAACAAGCAAGTCCCCTGGGTACTTACCGCAGCCCCCTCCAGGGGAAAAAAATGGTTGTTTAAATCCCTGCTCGTAATGGGAGCCTATAGGAAGCTGCACAGTCATCCATTGTGGCTTCCTATTGGTCCACATAATGCAGGGCATTTAAATATCATGAAGTGCCTTTGCTTCCTTTACAAGTATCTCAGGAACAAGGCAGTCCCCGGAGCAGCGAGAATCAGCTCGGAGACCCCAGGTTCCTAACCTTGTAATATATATATTACACATACACATTCACACACATACACATACACACACATACACACACATACACACACACACACATACACACACACACACACACATACACATACACACACATATCCACATTCACACACATCCACATTCACACACATCCACATACACATTCACACACATATACATTCACATACACATACATTCACAAACACACATATATACATACACACATGCACAGTTTTTATATATAAAAAAAGTGGGTGGCGAGTGGGGGGTCCGCTGCTTTAGGTCCTTTAGCACATTCAATAAGAATAAAAACTGTGCATGTGTGTATGTATATATGTGTGTTTGTGAATGTATATGTGAATGTATGTGTATGTGAATGTATATGTGTGTGAATGTGTATGTGTATGTGTGTGAATGTGGATGTGTGTGTGTGAATGTGTATGTGTGTGAATGTGTATGTGTGTGTGTGAATGTGTATGTGTGTGAATGTGGATGTGTATGTGTGTGAATGTGTATGTGTGTGTGTGAATGTGTATGTGTGTGTGTGAATGTGTATGTGTGTGAATGTGGATGTGTATGTGTGTGAATGTGTATGTGTATGTGTGTGAATGTGGATGTGTGTGTGTGAATGTGTATGTGTGTGAATGTGTATGTGGATGTGTGTGAATGTGTATGTGTATGTGTGTGAATGTGGATGTGTGTGAATGTGTATGTGTATGTGTGTGAATGTGAATGTGTATGTGTGTGAATGTGAATGTGTATGTGTGTGAATGTGAATGTGTATGTGTGTGAATGTGAATGTGTATGTGTGTGTGAATGTGTATGTGTGTGTGAATGTGTATGTGTGTGTGAATGTGTATGTGTGTGTGAATGTGTATGTGTGTGTGAATGTGTATGTGTGTGTGAATGTGTATGTGTGTGTGAATGTGTATGTGTGTGTGATTGTGCGTGATTGTGCGTGTGTGCACGTGTGTATTTCAGTATCTTTATTTCGATACATGTGTTTTCGACAGGTCAACATAAAAAGGATAGTTTTTGTTTATCAAATACAAACTACCTCTATTGGGTTTTTTTCTTCTGATCACTTGCTCTAGGTTAACCCTTTAAACACTGTTGCATTGACATCTTCTGATGAACTGAAAATAAACCTGTGTGTTGTATATTGCCGGGATGTGGTCAGTGAACGGGTTAGCTGGGCCATCTTGGTGCGCTGGGACATGTTACTGGATGCTAATCCACCTCCCGCAGGGCTTTATTGATGAGAATGCCAGATGCAACATCAGAAACGTACCAAAGCCCAGGCTCCTAATTACAGATCACTGGCCACAAAACTGCCCCTTGGGAGTACAGGGTGTTAGCTGTGCTGGACTGACGGTCGGGGGTTCTATTTTCAGACGGCTGTGAGGCCATCAGGGCAGTAAGTGATACTCAGAGGTGCCGAATGTTGCAGAGACTATGGAGAATTCAGTCTTATGGTCTGCTGCGGCTGTTCCCGTCTTCCAGAATGTAGTAGCGTGCAGCACATAAAAATCCCACTTGCAAACACGTTCACATGTCTCAGACAGCTACACAACCCTGCCTTTCCCTATTATCTCTTAGCATCCAGTGCTTCCGCAGCAGCCGGGTATTCTGGGAAATGACATGCAAATGAGCACACTGTCAGCTATGTAGCCGGAAAGACAGACAGGCCAGGCCCATGGATGAAGGAAGAAGCATACGGGTCAGAGCCAACGTTTATACCTAGTCCTAGTTGGTGGGATATTCTGCGATCTTCTGCGTTATAACACACTTTCTGCGCTATGGATACATCTGTACCTGCATTGCAGGGACAATGCCCAGTCCCATCTCCGTACGCGTGGCTTATAATAGAGTTGTAACGAGACCAGTAAAGGCAGCCAATTAGAAGTCCTTGATACGAGTCCCTGTAGGATTTCAGGATCCCAGTGACAATGAAAAAATAATAATGGTCATTTGGAGGCAGAACCTGTTATTGGATCGTGTTCGGGGGACGGCAAGCTTGTTCTGAAACCTTGTAAGTCAGCAGTGGAGGTGCATGCCTGAGGCAGAACAATAGCTTGTTTGTGCCAAGGGGAGGACTTCCTGAAAAGCAATGTGTTACCTAGGGTGCACTGGTAATTCTGCATTGCAGGTTGCAGGAGAGAAGCCCCTCTCTCTCTCTCTCTCTCTCTCTCTCTCTCTCTCTCTCTCTGCTACATCATTGCAGTATGTTGGAGTCGTTTTCCACTCTGCTTTCCAAAGAACTCAATAATGTGCGGTTAGCATATTTGAAAGGGGAAATTAAAGAGTTTGCACAACAGACGTGCTGCCACCCCTGCAGTGGAAACCCAAGCATGAAACTGCTTTGGAAATCGGCACGAGACTTTCCAAAGGAGCAGAGGATCAGAGGTGATTGTTCATGGGTTAGAGGTCACATCTTTAGCACACGGATCCTTTCTTTGCCAGGAACCGGGTGTCAATGGGCATCACTAGATTACACTGGAGGGTAGTTGCTGTGACTCACTGGGGTCAAAGTGACCTTCTGCAACAGGGACAACCCGAGACTCTTAAATAACATGGGTTAACCGCTCTGCTGCTTGAAAACTAATAGGGCTACTACTGCTTTAACCTTTAGTGCTGGGATCTTAGTCACTGGATCTCCAGCGCTTCCGCGTCAGGCGGTCGCTCCCGGAGCCATCACATGACGCTCCCAGGCTCTGGATGCCTGGAAAATGAAGTGGAAGGGGATCCCCTTTACGTTTGGATTGGCTGGCAGCTCTGTCTGCGTGGCCAGCTCGGCCTGCCCCTAGTCAACGAGCAAGTGCCCATGATGGACCTGGTACATCATAGGGGCTTCTGGTCAGGTACGTCGTAAGGGCACTGTAAAGGTTAATTAATAGTCCACATGGATCTAAATAACGTACCTGTCCTCGCTCTCCCGCGCCGGACTCCAGGTGCCATAGTGTCTGTCGGGCTCTTGGACAAGTATGTCCGTGTCCTTGGTTGTTGGCGAAGTTCTGGAGAAGCACTGTTTCAGGTGGTCCTGAGAAATACATGGAAGAACAACTGGTAAGCAACAGGCGGCAGCTCAATGTACACAACACTAACCGTACTGGGAAGCTCAGCTGGGACAGGATTAGGTGAAGTGGCGAAATGGTGGAGATGGGTCTGAAGGAGCTTAATGGTACAACTGCTTTTGAAGTGTGTAGAGCTTGGGCAAGAACGCATGGTGTCCCAGGACAGTCCCTCCTAGGACATGTTTAAAAGGCCCTGTCTCCTGGAACATACTAAAATAGCAATGCACTGAAATCCCTCAGCTGTCCCATGCATTTTACCATAATGAATAGTTATTCCAGAATATACAAAAACATCTTATTTGCTTGTAGCTATGAAATTCAAAATGATTCGGTAACCTGGGGGCCTCCTAACGTTCAAATGGTTACAAAAAGGATCACCTTGACCCCTACTCTGCCAGAGGTTCTGGGAACACATTCCGCACATTAAATACATTACCCTGAAACAGAAGCATGTTCATTCTGTGCATTAAACTGACCTAGATGTCTATGTTACGTTGTAGAAGTATCTTCTGCTAAATGACGTATATTTCTCCAACCAGAGCTTTGCTACTAATATGAGAACTGAAGAGGTATCAATGCATTTTCTTTGCTAAGTAAATAAAAGCCACAGGCTCGAACATGGCCTCTTCAACTCTGCTAATGTATATCCGAGCGGATTAATGGGGATGAAATCTCCCAGCAGTGCCTGTGTGTGTGCATGCCGAACTCACCACACCCTGCAGTGCTGTGTGTGTGTGCATGCCGACCTCACCACACCCTGCAGTGCTGTGTGTGTGTGTGTGTGTGTGTGTGCATGCCAACCTCACCACACCCTGCAGTGCTGTGTGTGTGTGTGCATGCCGACCTCACCACACCCTGCAGTGCTGTGTGTGTGCATGCCGACCTCACCCCACCCTGCAGTGCCATGTGTGTGCATGCCGACCTCACCATACCCTGCAGTGCTGTGTGTATGCCGACCTCACCACACCCTGTAGTGCTGTGTGTGTATGCCGACCTCACCATACCCTGCAGTGCCATGTGTGTGCATGCCGACCTCACCATACCCTCCAGTGCCATGTGTGACACGACCTCACCATACCCTGGAGTGTAGTGTGTGCTGACCTCACCATACCCTTCAGTGCTGTATGTACATGCTGACCACACCATACCAACAGTGCTGTGTGTATGCTGACCTCACCATACCCTGCAGTTCTGGGTGTATATGACCACACCATTCCCTGCAGTGCTGTATGTACATGCTGACCTCACCATACCCTGCAGTGGTGTATGTACATGCTGACCTCACCATACCCTGCAGTGATATGTGTATATGACCACACCATACCCTGCAGTGCTCTGTGTATATGACCAGACCATACCCTGCAGTGCTCTGTGTATATGACCAGACCATACCCTGCAGTGCTCTGTGTATATGACCACACCATACCCTGCAGTGCTGTGTGTATGACCACACCATACCCTGCAGTGCTCTGTGTATATGACCACACCATACCCTGCAGTGCTCTGTGTATATGACCACACCATACCCTGCAGTGCTGTGTATATGACCACACCATACCCTGCAGTGCTCTGTGTATATGACCACACCATACCCTGCAGTGCTCTGTGTATATGACCACACCATACCCTACAGTGCTCTGTGTATATGACCACACCATACCCTGCAGTGCTGTGTGTACATGACCACACCATACCCTGCAGTGCTCTGTGTATATGACCACACCATACCCTGCAGTACTCTGTGTATATGACCACACCATACCCTGCAGTGCTGTGTGTATGACCACACCATACCCTGCAGTGCTGTGTGTGTATGACCACACCATACCCTGCAGTGCTGTGTGTGTGCTGACCACACCATACCCTGCAGTGCTGTGTGTGTATGACCACACCATACCCTGCAGTGCTGTGTGTGTATGACCACACCATACCCTGCAGTGCTGTGTGTATATGACAACACTACCCTGAAGACAAAAAAAGGTAGTGTAAAGCATTGTTCCCATCACTTGCTGACATTATAGAGCTGCAGTCAGAATGACTTGTGCCACTCATTAAGCCACCCTGCACTTAAGCAGGGATGTCCTGAAAACCTGACCTGTTGATAGCCCTTGAGGACTGGAGTTGGCCACCCCTATCATAACCCTTGGGGGGGGGGGGGGGGGGAGTCCATGACGTTGTGGTCACATCATGGTCTTTCTGTTCGTCTAGGTGGGCGTTTCCGTTCAGTGCTCCTCTAGCGGAAAGAGGAACGGAAAGCGCAGGACACCAGCACTCAAAGGCTTCATTTGGCTTGAGGCCGGTCAGTGGCATATGTCCCAGTCTCTGGCTGACCCTAAGTGGAAAGGCCCCTTTAGGCATTAGCAGCATGCCACAGCGTCTCTCTGCATCATCCCGTCGCTCCGCTAACCAATCAAACTGCACAAAACCCGCAGGGTTCTCTGCCCTGTCCGGAGGGATCGCAGATATTTCACTCGCTCTCCTTGCTTTTAGCTCTTGGTATTTCTCTCCAGCGGCAGAACAAGCCACATTTTTAAAGTACAATACATACTGCAAATGTAACTCTCCTAAGGAGGATTCAAGTTACACATCCGAAAGAATTCACTTTAAAGGAGGAGTTTCAGTGACATGTTTTTTTATAGGTTTGAAGCAGTGGGTCTTCGGAGCTGAACAGCACTGATTTCAGCTCCGGGGACCCCCTGCTTCCCGAGATACTTCACTCTGTAGGGGGCGCCGGTAGCAGCTCCAGCTCGGCCAGTTTGGGTTCTCGGAATTGTGGCTTACATGTCCCGCATCACTCACGCCAATAGGAAGCTGTGACGTCACATTGCGGCTTCCTATTGGCCCGCGCGACATTTGAAGAGCTGAGAGATACCGGCATCCCCTACAGAGGTACGTATCTCGGGGAGCAGGGGGTCCCTGGAGCTGTAATTAACGCGGTTGACCTCTGGAGAACCCCTGCTTCAAAGCTACTTATTAAAATATAGGGGAAGCAGGGGGTCCCCAGAGCTGGACCGCGTTCATTTCCACTCCGGAGACCTCCTGCTTCCCGAGATACCTGCCAAGAATGGAAGCGTCAGCACTTCCTGGTATATAACTCTCGCGCATCACGCGGACCAATAAGAATCTGCAGGATATTATGTCGCGGCTTCCTATTGGCCTGTGTGATGGGCGAGATTTAAACCTCCATTTTGTTGGCGGTTCTGTTCCGGCGTCACCTTTGCAGTTATCTCTGAAATTAACATGGTTCAGCTATGGGGACCACCTGCTTCTCATCCATGAAAGGGGGGGTAGGGGGAATGGCTCCTTGAAGTGGACATCACTAACATTTGTTTCAGAACTGAAGATGGGTTTGATGGCTTATGTCGTATTATATTTTATATAGATACTGCGCTCTTACGTATGCGACGTGGTGTGATACAAATATGGACATGATGCATCAAAGTTGACACACGGGCATAGAAGTCCCTGCCCTAAGGAGGTTACAACCTAAGCAGTCTACGCATCATCGTAGAGAAAAGTGTGTTTAGACGCACTGCTCAGTACACTATTTTGGAGCAGAGCTACGTCAAGGACAGTTTCTCACATCTCATGCAGTGTGTTCGCTGAAAATAGTGCAGTCCAGATCTGGAGGACTCCCTGGTTAAAATGCTGTAAAAATGGAGGTAAGATGTATGTGTGTCTGTGTGTCTGTGTGTCTGTGTGTCTGTGTGTCTGTGTGTCTGTGTGTCTGTGTGTCTGTGTGTCTGTGTGTCTGTGTGTCTGTGTGTCTGTGTGTCTGTGTGTCTGTGTGTCTGTGTGTCTGTGTGTCTGTGTGTCTGTGTGTCTGTGTGTCTGTGTGTCTGTGTGTGTGTAAGGGAAGAGCAGTGGAAACAGCGCTAATGCTATAAATATAGAAATAGTGGCACGAATGTGACAAACATAAATATAATACACTTTAAACTTAAAGTGGGGGCTGCCTAGGCAAAAGGGTAACACAAACCAATACAGACAATAAAAACAAAATACCGGCGCCTCCAAAAGGAAATAATAAAACCTGACCAAATGTAAAGTCCGGTATAAATGGAGAGAAATCCTGGGGGGATCTTCATTGAAGTCTCATGGAAGGACATACAAACATATAAGACAAAAACAGAAAAGACAAAAGAAAAAGATCATAGTGCAACTAAATAACAAAACAATAAACAAATACACACTGAAAAGATTGGCAAGGAATTAATTACACATTTAATGCAAGTGAATAAAAATATATAAATAAAACAACAAACACTTGAATGTTGGGCTAGAGACGCTATTAAAGCTATGTCATCCGGTAGGAGTAAAATTGAAATCCTACTTACAGCAAGGCAGAAAGATATAAGCCTGTAGCACAGCTGTCCTTTGATTCAGACCGGAGCCTAGGCAATGGATGGTAGTAGCACAGCCTCCAAAGATCCACGCTCCCGGAAGGGCCACTGCTGCCACACACGCAGGCTTTCAGGTGTGTGAGGGGTGCCACCGGCCTATCGCGCGACTCTTGGGTCTGCGTGAGTTGCTCCGGTGACTCCTCTGGCAGCGTGTGGTCCCGGCTCTCCCCTGTGGCACCCCTCACACACCTGAAAGCCTGCGTGTGTGGCAGCAGTGGCCCTTCCGGGAGCGTGGATCTTTGGAGGCTGTGCTACTACCATCCATTGCCTAGGCTCCGGTCTGAATCAAAGGACAGCTGTGCTACAGGCTTATATCTTTCTGCCTTGCTGTAAGTAGGATTTCAATTTTACTCCTACCGGATGACATAGCTTTAATAGCGTCTCTAGCCCAACATTCAAGTGTTTGTTGTTTTATTTATATATTTTTATTCACTTGCATTAAATGTGTAATTAATTCCTTGCCAATCTTTTCAGTGTGTATTTGTTTATTGTTTTGTTATTTAGTTGCACTATGATCTTTTTCTTTTGTCTTTTCTGTTTTTGTCTTATATGTTTGTATGTCCTTCCATGAGACTTCAATGAAGATCCCCCCAGGATTTCTCTCCATTTATACCGGACTTTACATTTGGTTAGGTTTTATTATTTCCTTTTGGAGGCGCCGGTATTTTGTTTTGAGAGAGAGAGGAGAGAGAGGAGAGAGAGGAGAGAGAGGAGAGAGAGGAGAGAGAGGAGAGAGAGGAGAGAGAGGAGAGAGAGAGAGAGAGAGAGAGAGAGAGAGAGAGAGAGAGAGAGAGAGAGAGAGAGAGAGAGAGAGAGAGAGAGAGAGAGAGAGAGAGAGAGAGAGAGAGAGAGAGAGAGAGAGAGAGAGTGTGTGTGTGTGTGTGTGTGTGTGTGTGTGTGTGTGTGTGTGTATATATATATATATATATGTATGTGCGTATATCTTCTTTATATAGCGCCCAGAGGGAATTAGAATAAATTAAATGCAACAACAACAAAATCAGACAAGAAAGGAAATCCCTGCCCCGGAGAGCTTACAATCTAATTTACGGTGGATGGCTCCTTTAACCGGTTTGGTTTCAGTATTTCAGATTGATTCTGGTATTTGATGTCCAAGCAGTATTGATTTCCCTGTTAATCAATTGCGAAGTAATGTCCACCGTGGCCTTGGGTATTGGTTTTCCTTTTTGCAACAGGAAAATAAAATGCCCGGTAAATAGAATGAGCGTTAAAAGGCGCACTTAACGGGAACAATGACGTCGCTTTTGGGTTTTGCCGGCTCAATGGCTTTAACTAAAATGACACCAGAGATTAAAGGCCTTTTACCTGGGGGGGGGGGGGGGAGGGCAGGGATGGGGATAGCACGATTTGAGAAAAATTGACTGAGCTGAAGCAGGTATTTCCTGTAAACCTGACCGATTGGTGGCCCTTGAAGCCTGGAGATGGGAACCACAGATCTAGGATATTAAATGGTTATTGACAATGCACCACGCCAATAATAAGGCAAGTAGAAATAAGCCCCCTCAAAGGTTGTAGGACCAGCTTCGCAATGGGGGAGGTTAAATTAGTTTCATTTGGTTCTAGTACATAAAATAAAATGTAATCCATCCCCCAAACAAGCCAGCTTCAATTATAATGCAATTTAGCCCAGCGTTTCCACAAAGCTCCATCTCAGCAATTAGCACAGAGTGGGAACATTGCAGCGGGGGGACATATGGCTTCCTACACAAACCGTACACACACCAAGTGTTTGCAAAGCTCGGAGCAGTGCGTTTTAAATAAACACGTGTGTCTCAGCGCGCCGTTAAAATGCAAGCGTGGACACAACAGCTTTCTATAGAATCTGGGAACCATGGATAACTTTATAGAACGAGTTTAATTCGCCACAGTATAGCCCAGAAGATAGAACGCCGGGAAAAGGAAGCCTGTGACAATCAGTGCTTAGCAAGAGCCCGCCCAAGGTGGACACTTGGTGACCAGGGTAGACACCCCCGCCACCCGCTCCCCCCTCTTCCTATTTCCCTGGCCTCTCCTTTTTCGGAAGGCCACCGCCTTTTGGAAACAGGTTTTGCCACTTTTCTCCCCCCAAAAAAATACAAAAATGTTTCTGTATTAGGCTGTGCATATTGACCCCTGTATGTATATTTTATATCTGCCTAATAAAAATATTTGGAAAAAAATAAAATGCACGTGTGAATTCCTGTGTTTCACACATTACATTTGAAAGCCCCATTAGCTTCCCCTTTCCGCTTCACGCCCAATCCCGCTACCCTATCTGTAATACTCTTCTGGGCACAAACAGGGCGTTAACCCTTTGGGCGCCCCTTGACGTAGCAGCTACATGATGGGGTCTCCAAGACGTATGGAGAGATCCGGGCTGGGTATTACCCGAAGAGACAGGAAATGGAATGAATGGGTATGAAACCAAGTCTGACATCACAAGGGACGAAGAACTGACAATGGCGGTGGGCTGGCCATATCGCAAGAAGAAAAGACCATCGCTGGACAAAGATGGAACTCAACTGGATTCCAAGATGATGACAAAAAGGACAAGCGATCATGATTTTATATACATGTACTGTATACACACACATCCTTGGTTCTGATCACGACTCTCAGCCATGTTTGTTCAGATATTAAACCCTATTCTTACCACTAGCCCTTAATGGCCTTTGATCTGCAAGAAAGGCCAGTCCTTGTCTAGTTGTATGCACTGTGAGTTTATTTCTTTTGTTGCGTTGTGCTTGTAAGATATAACACTCAACCAGTTCTATTGCCATATCAACAGATGCAGTCAGATTCATCTGTACCCTGCCCTGGATTTGCAGCAGATGAACCGCAGCCCAAGTGTGGCCTGATCACAGCCAAGTGCAGCCTAGGGGGGAATTTAACACAGCGAGGGGTCCCTGCTTCGGATGGAACTCCCATTCAGAAGCAGGGACCCCCGGTGTGTTAATCCTTATGGGCAATTAATCTACTGAGTTTTGGCATTGGGGAAGCGGAGATCTGGCTGGGGTCAGGCTGCATTTCAGCTGCAGATTCCTTGTGCCAAACTGCTAAATGTATGTGACTGCACCTGTATATACATATACATACATATATGTATACACACACACACAAACATACACTTTCATAGTTTTAACCTACTGTAGCCATTGGTTCAATTTGAATGTAAGTGGGAATGCCCTTTCTAGCCCAGCAAAGAGTATTTCCTGACTACGTGTTAGAACATAACATGTTTTCATGCTAATAAAGCCGATCTCCTGATTATTCCCATCACACGGTGTTCCCCTTTACCCAGCGGTGACACCGGTCATAGGATAATCAGCAGTGTGCAAACGCGGGCAGCGTATCGCAGCGATCGATCCGCCTATCCCTATCACCGCAGGAATCTCTGATTGCCCACGGCTCTTAGCCATGTGCCCGCCCTGAAAGTCCACGTACGTTTCTGCATAGTGACACGGAGTACCACCAGTCAGTCTCGCTCCAATGCTCATTCGCCTCGGTGCCATTGCAAAGCAATGCATTGCTGGTCCCTCTGGCAGGGAAGGGATTAAAGTGGCCTCGACTTTGGCCTGCCTTTATTAACCCCATCGCTTCTAGAGAGGGGTAACCAGGCTTACGTAGGTATGCTACAACATGACACACACGCCCATTTTACTAAGTGGTGCCGGGCATCTTACAGCCCAAAAGGCATCTAAATGGGCCGTATAGCGCCTTACAGCTTGCCAACCGCGGCCCATGACGCTGCCGGACCTACGATGCCCAACGTTCAATTTCAGCCTCCGCCACTTGCACAAAAACATGCAAAGAAAATACACGTAAATATTCTGCATGTTGGAAAATGATCACCCCCCCCCCCCCCCCCGTTGTAATCAAACGCTGCATTCTCACTGTTGCTGAGCAACCGCAGATATTCAGAGCTATAGATAATGTGTCTATGGGAAGTAAAAAAATAAAATATAAAATCTTTGCGTTGCTGGCCCTTCTGGGAGTGAAAGGGTTACGCACACTAGGGATGTCAGTTAGAAAGAAGAAATCCCTCTAAGTGAACGTGTGTGTGTGAGTGTGTGTGAGTGTGTGAGTGTGTCATGTGAACAACATGCTTGGGTTTTGGGGGGGGGGGAGGGGGTCCTGTGAAATTCTCATCAGATAAGCGCTGCCTTCCCCTTTTAGCGGTATAGTTAATTATAAACACTTTATTTTGAGAACATGCTCAATGTGAGGTCCCAAGATACTGTGGAAGGTGGTTCCTCCCTTCCGGGGGATACAAAATGGAGGTTAAAATCACCCGTGTCACGCAGCCCAATAGGAAGCTGTGCCGTCATTCGCCTAACTTATTAACCCGAGAGAGTCTCCTGGAGCTGAACCGCGTACATTTCAGCTCCAAGGAAGGTGCTGCAGGTTCTTCATGGCGAAGTGCACCGCCATTTTGTTTCCCCTGGAGGGGCAGTACCGGCAGCACCGTCCCCGGTAAGTATGGCAGGAAGCAGGGGGTTCCCCGGAGCCAAAATAAACGTGGTTCAGCTCTGGAGACCCCCGCTACCTCCTATACAGGTTAAAAAGGTCTGTATTTCACTTGGAACGCACCTCCAAAACATCGCACAAAACATATACTTCTAAAGGATTGCCGATGTGACAGGCCAGAGGTATAAAGGGACAACCTCTCAGCGGGTCCCCTCCATCACTTGGTGAAGCAGCAACGGTTTGATTTGCACATTATATACGCGCGGCCCTTTCTATGCGACCAATTCAGCACACGTAGCGAGCGGCGCTTGACATTAGAAACCGGTGCGCTTTAGAACCCTGGAGGGGCATTTTTAGCGTTGTGCGGCGTAAGGTTTTGACAGCTGAAGAGATCATTTAATATTCCCATTGTGAGCCGGGCGCAGCTGACACCGAGATGTTTATCATCGTCTCTCATAAAACTCACATGTCCTACAGGCTGTTGTACATTATAGCACTTAAACAAAATCACAGCCTAGCCTACAAGGGATTTTAGAAGTGGAGGTATATACACACATGTATATACACACACACGTGTGCATATACAGTGTGTACACACAGAGTACACACACTTAGATGTCTATGCATACATATAATCACATACATATACGCACGTGTGCACACACACACACACACACACACACACACACACACACGTGAAACATCTATTAAAATCAGCATGCGTGTAACCAACTTATTACACTATGTATAAAGAATGGATACATCTTTCACAAATACAGTAATCTATTGATTCACATCAATCCTATTGCATAAAACAATACATCTAGAGCCAGCCCACGATGTTTATTGCAGAGACATGTGACTTGCTACGTGAAAAATAAAAAATAAATAAAAAAGGATTGATTTTACAGAGAAACCGTTAAGTGAGTGAGGGGGGAGAGGGGGATACTGACATTGCTTGGCTTGTAGGACACTTTTCATTAAAGCAGCCGTCAATACCAGCCCTGACCGTTATCAGACAATTTATCTTTAGGATTGGAGGGGGGGGAAGAGGGGGGGGGAAGAGGTGGGGGGGGGGAAGAGGTGGAGGGGGGGGGGGGAGAGGTGGAGGGGGGGGGAAGGTGGGATGCATAGAAAGCAAATCTCCATAAGAATGAGAAGGCCTCAATCCCAGGTGAACCCCACACACTTGTATGTGCACAAGAGTTAGGGGATGTTTTTTTATTATTTATTAAAATATCAAAGCTAAAGACTTATTTCCTGACAAAAGGCTACAGCATCAGTCCTTACCCAGAAGCGTGTACGAGTTTAACTCCTATAATGTTAGTACAATGATCGGCTCGAGGAAAAATCTTCATTGATTTTTCCCTCTAGCTTCTGACGTTACCATGGTAACCTTTAGACTGCACTGGGCTCTGGGGAGAGCTCCATTTTAACCTCCCAGACACTTTAATAGTTCAAACACTTCTATCTCCAGAACGGCGCGTCAGATAGAAAAAATAAAACCGGTGTTTGAAAGGTTAAGAATATGTCTTGCAGCTTGATGCTAGTATGTAGAGGTTCTTTGAAAGCAACGGAAACCAAACTTTTAACCTATGTTAAAACGTACAATGCCAACATAGAACACCCACATTTCCCATGGTCTTATATAGTGCATTTCGGCAGAAACCAATCGGCCTCTTTGGCGTGCTAGAGGGCTCAGTAACGCATTGCAGAGCCATACATCGCTGGTCCCCTAGCACTTAAGTGTTTAACATTTTAAACCATGTCACTGCTCATAGGTTCCTTTTATGGTCCTTGTAAGGACTCACAGAAATGGTCAGTACTGGAGAAACCAGTTATGCATTAATCTGGCTATGGAAAGATGCATGCTGGGTATTACCCAAGGAGACAGGAAATAGAAGGAATGGTTTTGGAACATCACAAGGGTGAAGAAATAAAATGGTGGTGGGCCAAACATATCACAAGAAGGCGGGACCATCGTCCAAGACCAAAAGTACGATGGAAATGGATTGGAGTAACGTGGAGAAGGGAGGCTTGTAACGGCAGTACCTGGGAGATCAATAGGGAGGCGTTGGTGAGCAGTGGGTCAATAAGGGCTGAAGATTATGAAGATACAAATGTATAACATTAGAACAAGGCTGTTGCTAAACACTTCCATTGCATGGGGCACCACAGATGATATTTTGAAAGCACGGCTTTTAATGCGCTGCTACCTTCCTGTCAAACGCTGACCTTACAGAAATCTCTAACTGCTCTAAAAAGACAAAGACTAATATAAGTGCCTCCAACCTAATGTGAATAATACAAGTGAAAATAATATCGGTGATGTGAATATATTAAACTATTATAGAGATATGTAACAATGTACAGCAATTTATATATTATATGTGAAAAATAAAACCGTGAAAAAAGTAAATTCACCAGTTGAAAAGCCTCAATGTGTTGTGTCCTTAATTAATAAAACTAAACATCTAATGAACACTTGACATGGCAAACTAAAATTGCAAGATTAAAATAACGAAAAGCCACTAATTTTTTAATTCATCCCAAACCTAAAATCCAGAAAATAAAGTCCACAAAAGTGTTGACAAAACGTCCAAAAATAGGTGCTGCTTTTTCAAAACAATGCTCAGTCCGACCTCCAGGACACATTGAACGATCTACAAAACAATACAGTATATATATATATATATATATATATAGCAGCGGTGCGCAAACTGGGATTTTCTAAGGAAGGTGCGCGGTTACAGAGCCCCCGCGCTTTCCCCCCAGGCATGTAAATTAAATGCCGGGGGAGGCGCGAGGCCTCTGCAACTTCACTTACCGGCTCTCAGCCGGTTCTTCCCTGACGCGTCGCCATGACAACGCGGCATCAAGTGGCAATGCGTCACATGACGTTGTAACGTCGTATGACGCGTGGAGCCCGAGAGCAGGTAAGGAGAGGGGGTATAGGCAAGGGGGAGTGGAGACAGGGGGGGGCGCGAACGTGAAAGATTGCGCACCCCTCATATATACTGTAGTATAAACAAACATTATCATAAGAGATTCCTAAAGCATAGTATCTCACGCACAATCAAAAACACGCAGCGTAGAGTAAATACTCAAATGTATGTCTACAGAGCGCTCACAATAGACTCCGTGTTTTACAAAAGACAATACAGTACAGGAAATTATAATACAATAAGTGCAACAAAAATCAGACAATAGGAAAGGAAATCCCTGCCCCGGAGAGCTTACAATTTAAGAGGTGTGTTTGGAGACCTGCAGAGACAGCAGGCGAGTGGCGTCCGACGTCACGCGTTCCACGTCGTCCGGACTGCAGCAACCAGACCTCCGCGGTGGACGCACTTGCTCGTCCCTCCTATCACCCGCTCGGTTTAAGCCTGCTACGAAACGCGTAAGTTGCATAGTTGACAGTGACCTGTCGACCCATGGGAATCGAAAACCCTGTGGTCTGTAACCCTGTGGTCTGTAAACTGAGTCGGAAGTTAAACCAAGCGGGCGATAGGCGGAACGAGCAAGGGCATCCATCGCAGAGGTCTGGTTTCTGGAGCGCAGACGAGTGGAACGCGTGACGTCAGAGAAACGCGACTCCCCACACAGCAGGACTCCGCAGACGCCTACAGACACCGGGGAGCTTTTAAGTATTCACTCTACAATGCTCGTTGTTGAGGTTTGTCAGTGAGATACAATATGTCAAAGGAATATTCTTTATTGTTTTAATTAAAAATACTATACTGTTTTTTTTTTTTGTTTGTTTTGTAAAACGCTCATCTTATATGAGGCTAGAAATAATAAACCTGCAGAGCGGAGGCAGGCAAATTGAAGTCAGCAATGACACCGAGCACAGATTGCAGCATCCGCAACAATATGCAAGCACTCCCCCATGCAAGCGCTCCCATTTGTGATCCGTTAAGTAGCAGTTCAGATGTGATCCCGAAGACGAGAGCCTATTCTGAATGGCAGATTAGCAGATACCAGGGAATAATGGAAACCAGGCTTTTCCCAAAGGTGCCTTCGTTACCATGGTACAATTGCTGCAGATACGAATAGGAGTCGGAGGGCAAAAGGGAAGAGGTAGAACAGCCCTGAAAAAAGTCATACATATTAATATCTTTAATGGACCCGGCACATATCATTTCACACAGAACTCCAGATAGAGAAACCGGAGGAATCAGACATCATATTAAATGTGTATACACACACACACACACACTATACTCACAAAACGTGTGCGGCACGTGCCTTCGCACAGGCACGTGCACGGCCGCACACACTATATAACAGCCCTAAGAGATAAAGACGGGGTTGCAGACCATTCTGGGACACATGAATGCGCTCAAAAGTGATATTTTTATTTGCTGTACACAGTTCTGTGGAGGGTTTTTGTCGCTCTTTTTTATCATAACTTGTTTTGTGACACACAAACACACACACGTTTTTATGGTTTAGGTGCATGTGATCCTTGAGAAAGGTCTGCTGTGTCGGTCCGAGACATTGGAAAATACATTGCTAACCGCCTTATTATACCCTTATTATACCCTTATTATACCCTTATTATACCCTTATTATACCCTTATTATACCCTTATTATACCCTTATTATACCCTTATTATACCCTTAGAGCTACTCTTTTTTATTTTGTAGATCATATCTAGGTACATGTAGTAACATGGGGAGCCGAGTAAATATTCAGAAATCCCAGCAAGAGGTGCAGCTCCATTTCCACAGCAAATTCCGCCCCCATACCCAGCGCACACGCGGCGTTTCAGAGTGACAAGGGGGGGGGGGGGGGGTATCAAGGGAAGATGAATCACAACCTGTACTCGCTTCTGCTAAGATTGGGATTCTTTGGTTTTCGAGCATTTACATGCCTGCGTTGTCATAGCAACATCATAAATAAAGTAATTTTTTTAACCCCGTTTGCTGTTGAAGGGCTAACAGAAGATAGAGGTGTGTGTGGGGAGGGAGTGTGGCTGGTGTGTGTGGGGGAGGTGACTGGTGTGTGATTGTGTGGTTTTGGTGTGTGTGTGTGTGTGGGTTTAGTGTGGCTGATGTTTATACACAAATGATGAGACACAGAGACAGAGACGCAGAGAGACGCAGAGAGAGGCAGAGAGAGGCAGAGAGAGGCAGAGAGAGGCAGAGAGAGACAGAGAGAGACAGAGAGAGGCAGAGAGAGACAGAGACAGAGAGAGGGACAGAGAGAGGGACAGAGAGAGGGACAGAGAGAGAGCGACAGAGAGACAGAGAGACGCAGAGAGACGCAGAGAGAGGCAGAGAGAGGCAGAGAGAGGCAGAGAGAGGCAGAGAGAGACAGAGAGAGGCAGAGAGAGACAGAGAGAGACAGAGAGAGACAGAGAGAGACAGAGAGAGACAGAGAGAGACAGAGAGAGGGACAGAGAGAGGGACAGAGAGAGGGACAGAGAGAGAGCGACAGAGAGACAGAGAGAGGGACAGAGAGAGGGACAGAGAGAGGGACAGAGAGAGAGACACAGACAGGATTTAGTGTGTACATCCATACCCTATGGAAGCTTTGAAAATTAAATATATACTGGAAAATAAAAATGTACCGTTAATTGCTGTATATCCCACGCGGTGGAGAAATGTTGGAAGGGAATCCGTGGTGGGTGCTGCTAATAACTCAAATCTAACGGGTCTGTGGTGTAGATTATCTCAAATCCAGTAAGGATAATGCAGGACGATCATAAAGGGTTTGATAGGTGTATTCTAAAATCATGTCCACCCACAATGTGATATAATGTTATCTCCAATAAAGTCCTGAGCTCTCTTTCTATGAACTTTTCAAATGTGCTGATATAAGGACCCTTAGAAGAGTGATATTGTTCTTAAAGTCAGTGTGTTTGTGACTTAAAAAAAACCCCAAAACAAAACAGATAGGGGATCATCTGTTTGATCAAAATGAGACGTTTGCTCTGACAATATTCTATGTAATATTGTTTCAGACATTAGTTGGACTGACGCCACAGTTAACATGCATGATTGTGTGTGTCACTTCTCGCTACGGTGTCTCTCTTTAGTGGTACTCTGTAACATCTTTAGCAGGGTTCCCGCCGTTACACACCTGATTTGGTTCTCACAGACCTGATCAGGGGCGGAGAATCTGCGCAGAGTCCACTTTGAGACCACTATATTAGGGAATCCTTTGCATTACACAAGTCACTCTTTGATAAAGCTCCGGAAGGAGGGAAACGCGTCGGAGGACTTTTTCAGTGGATTGGCGATTATGCCCAATAAAATAATTTGATTTTTCCGTCTCCAGCCAGCCTCAATTTTCTTGCAGTGCTCAGCCGCTTTTTTCACACTCATATCCCACACGGTCGCCTGAACTGTCAATTTCTCTGCTTTTCCAGAGCTTACACTGCTCAGTTCTGCTGTAATGGCTCTAATTTTAGAGACTGTGCCTTTGCTTTTGGCTGATGAGAAATACGCCTATCACGAGGGCTCGGGAGCAGAAGACACAAATGGAAGTCTGGGGACAACGCAATTAGCCTTTTCTTCATTATAAGGAGACTAAAGGTCCTGCACACCGCATTAACCTCTCGAGCGCCGGAGAGCACCACAGCCCCTCTGGCACATGGCGATCACATGATCACGGCGTCACTGGTTAGAGAACAAAAGAGGAGTCCCTGTTCTACTGTTCCTGCTCTGGCCGAACACCCCTCTCCTCACCATGAAGTGGAAAGCCATGACGTAGCCACAGGACCACAAGCCGTGGTGGCCATATCATCCTCCGTCCTGAATATACCTGATAGACTCTGCTAACTCCAACGCATGGCATAAAACTAGGATTATTACAACCTCTACAATTACAAGGACGAATTGC
Organism: Ascaphus truei; assembly: GCF_040206685.1. NCBI lineage: Eukaryota > Metazoa > Chordata > Amphibia > Anura > Ascaphidae > Ascaphus > Ascaphus truei. The sequence continues at coordinate 18,432,059 of NC_134495.1, forward strand.
GCCTTTAAGATTCAATTTATGTTTGGCTAACCATTGTCACAACCGTGCGTTCATTTGTTTCCACAGTAGGGTTACAAATGATGCAAAATTCCGACGGTGTATCTTAAAAGTTTTATTACAAAATCGCATTTATTGGTACAAAGCCCTTTTTTATCCTGGATCACGTTTCACGGTTAAATCCTCCAGCCGTTTTCTACAGATAATATTGTATTGTTGCTGTAAAGAAACTTGGGGCTTCCTGACAAATTGCCATTGTGGAAAATGTCTAAAGACTGCATTATAACTTGGCCTTGGGCGTGAGTTACATTGTAACGTATGTAAAGACGAAGAAAAGGCAGTTTGTGCAACAAAAAAAAATCTTTTTAGGGGATGGTAGAAGTAGGATAAAGGCAAAAAAATATAAAGAACGGTTTTGCAATTCAAGGTTAAAAATCCTTAATATCAAAAGCACAATAACACATCACACAATGTGCACAACCTGCCGATTTTATTAGGGTTTTTTCAGCCTCAGTCAGCCATCTCTCCTAAGCAGGGCCATGTTTAAGGGGGGCATCTGGGCGGGGGAGGGTTTATGCCTCTTCTAACCAAAATCTGACACCTGGAAGTATTTTTTAAATCATTTATTAAAGTGAGTTGGTAAACCCCGGTGAGCGGGAAATTGGGAGGTGTAAGGCCTTGGCCATGTTTGGCGCTTGCTCGCTCTCGCTTGCTGCCGCTCGCTCTACCAGGAGCTTTTTGCTGTCCTTACAGAGGAGACACCAAGCGCTTGGGAGGCGGGTATCACTGTGTGTGTGTGTCACTTGGTAGCTGTCAGTGTGTGTGTGTGTCACTGGGGAACGTGTGTGTGTGTGTGTCACTGGGGAACGTGTGTGTGTGTCACTGGGGAACGTGTGTGTGTGTGTGTGTCACTGGGGAACGTGTGTGTGTGTGTGTGTGTGTGTGTGTGTGTGTGTGTCACTGGGGAACGTGTGTGTGTGTGTGTCACTGGGGAACGTGTGTGTGTGTGTGTGTGTCACTGGGGAACGTGTGTGTGTGTGTGTGTGTGTCACTGGGGAACGTGTGTGTGTGTGTGTCACTGGGGAACGTGTGTGTGTGTGTGTCACTGGGGAACGTGTGTGTGTGTGTGTGTGTGTGTGTGTGTGTGTATTATATAATATTTTAAAAATTAAAAAAAAGACATGTTGTGAGAATAAATTATTTATTAACATTGTGCAACTTTGATAAATATATTCACGCACGCACACACGCGCATACACACACACACACAAAGGCACACACACACGCATACACACACATACACACACACATGCATACACATACACACACATACACACACACACACACACACACGCATAGACACACACACACACATGCATGCATACACACACACACACACACACACACACACACACACACACACACACACACACACACACACACACAATGCACAAACACACACATACACAGGAGACATGGATCGGGGCAGAAGGGGGGCAGGGATCGGGCAGAAGGGGGACAGACCGTCAGGGGGCAGGCCGGGGGCGGGCGCGTCACTGGCCGGGGGCGGGCCAGTGACGTCACGGAGCCATTGGGCGAACCGCTCACGTGACCGGCCTGTCTCGCCGGCAAGCGGGGGAATTTTAAATTCCCCCAAGACCTGCGCTTCCGCAAGCGCGCGGAAGCGCAGGTGAGCCGCTAATAAAGCCGCTCTAATTGCGGCTCAGTGCTGAGCGGGAGCGCGCGTCAGCACGCTTCCGCAAGCACGCAGGGAACATGTCCGGGGCCTTAGGTTTCCTCTGGCTGCTCCCATTAGTCTGACGTCACTGTGTATGCAACAAGAGTTTGCACAGGCAACACCCTACCTTTTCTTATCTTTATAGGCTCGCTGATAAAGACAGGGATAACAAAGGGTAAAGAAAACACTTGATTGAAAAATCACCTCCGCCCCCATTCTGAGGCCCCTAAGAAATACAATTGGTAATTAATTTCCAGATAACAAAATGAAGCCAATAGTTTAGCTTTTAGCATGGTTAGACTAGTGTAAGGAAGGCAATCAGGCTACATTGTTTACAAAAAGGTTGCTGCGGGTCGGGGGGAGGGCGTCTACGTGGGACTGAATCTTTAACGGAGGAAAGAATGCAGCAGCAAGTTCCAAGACGCGGTGATCAGAGCTACAGTATAAAGTCGTTCTGTAAAGCACCTGCACAAAATTGTTGTTTAATCAATATTTCTCCAGAATGGAAGATTACAGCAGGATTTTGCTATATAGTGATCAGAACGATAAAGGCAAAGTCATGTATAGAAATATGTTTCTTCACAAGCCCAGATCCGCAAAGCTCCGTTCGTTAACCCAACTAAATGTCCCTGAAAGTGTGTCTTCAAGGAACAAGAACCTGCAGCCAGGTCTGCTCCCGTAGAGAGCAGAGCGTTCGCGATGACGACCATGACATGCACATGATATGGAAATGAGGCGTTATCATACCATCATGTATCCACTAAAGCCCGTTAAGGGTAACGCGGGGACATAACGTTACGTTAGGTAGGTCAGACCTTAACGTGGCGTTGCTCACATCCAGACCCTGATACAGGGCTTTTATAGGGCTTGTCTCGGTGTGACACCACAGCTGGGGATGATTTAAGTACATAGCATTCTTTCTCAACCCGAGTTAAACCCCTATCTCAGGGTCCCTGTCTCATAATAGGAAGATAACACAACATGGTGCTACAGTAACGCAACACTAACCCTATACCAATTAGATTAGTTCTGACATTGTTTTTGCATATATTTAGCCATGTTAACTCCGAGAACAGAACGCCCGGCCTTGTTTTAGGTAACGTCAGGTTGCGAGCCTTCGTGTAACGTAGGTTTGTAGGTCTGACACTTAGTGAGGTTGGTCTGTTCAGTGGAGCCCTGAGGAATGGAAGGGAGCTATGACAGCAGCAGTGCAGCGCTGCTCTCTAGTTGGATAAAAGTGCGGTGTGCGCCCCCTGCGCTCTGTGTTTTTCTGTACAAACGGAAAGCAGATTCTGTTCCATCATATCGGAGAGCGGATATCAAGGTTTACCATTCCCCACACAAGCTCTCCTGTAAGCAAACTGTAGTACAGATAGCGCTATCTGGCAAACAGGATAAATAGTGTTAGTGCAATAGGCAGCCTTATATCTAGGCACACTATATACTATATACTATATAATATATAATATATATATACATATATATATACACACACACACACACACACACACACACACACACACACACACACACACACACACACCTATAGGGAACCATGTATAAAATGGTTTTTGAAGCAAAAAGTGGCACTGTGTGCTCATTTGCATGTCATTTCCCAGAATCCCTTGCTGCAGTGGAAGTGCTGTGTGATAATGGTGAAAGGCGGGGTTACAGACCTACCTAAGACATGCAAATGAACATACAGTATATTTGCATTTGATATATATATATATATATATATATATATATATCTACTATATATTTGTGAAAGCATCTTATGTGTCTATGTCTGTATGTGTCTCCCTGTGTCCCTAGCGGCAATCCCATTGGACCTTGGGCCAGACCAATGAGATTGCTCCCTTGGCCCTCCCGCCCCCGCACACCTCTCATTGGCCTGAGGCGGAGTGACGGGCCAAAGGAGAGAGACACACACACACACACACACACACACTCTCTCTCTCCCCCCCCCCATCACGTGCGCCGCCCTGCACCAGCTCCCGGACGGAGGGGAAGCGCGGCCCTCCTGCCCCTGCCGCCAACTGCAGGTTCCTCCCCCCTCGCTCTCAACCGGCTCCCGGAAACACGGAGGGTAAGCGCGGCACGGCCCTCCTACCCCAGCCGCCAACGCTCCCTTACCTCCCCGGCGCTACCTTACCTCCCCGGCGCTCCCTTAACTCCCCGGCCGCTGGGGGGGCCAAGCAGCCTCCTCGGATGTGTGTGTGTGTGTGTGTGTGTGTGGACATTTTACTCCTGCCAACAATTTGTGCCTCACTTTCACCCCTACCCCTGCCCTTCACCCCTACCCTTCACCCCTACCCCTGCCCTTCACCCCTACCCCTGCCCTTCACCCCTACCCTTCACTCCTACCCCTGCCCTTCACCCCTACCCCTGCCCTTCATCCCCCCCTGCCCTTCATCCCCCCTGCCCTTCACCCCTCCTACCCCTGCCCTTCACCCCCCACCCCTACCCCTGCCCTTCACCCCCCACCCCTACCCCTGCCCTTCACCCCCCACCCCCCACCCCTACCCCTGCCCTTCACCCCCCACCCCTACCCCTGCCCTTCACCCCCCACCCCTACCCCTGCCCTTCACCCCCCACCCCTACCCCTGCCCTTCACCCCCTACCCCTGGCCTTCACCCCATACCCCTGGCCTTCACCCCCCACCCCTACCCCTGCCCTTCACCCCACCCCTACCCCTGCCCTTCACCCCTACCCCTGCCCTTCACCCCTACCCCTGCCCTTCACCCCTACCCCTGCCCTTCACCCCTACCCTGCCCTTTACCCCTACCCCTGCCCTTCACCCCCCCTGCCCTTCATCCCCCCTGCCCTTCACCCCTCCTACCCCTGCCCTTCACCCCTCCTACCCCTGCCCTTCACCCCTACCCCTGCCCTTCACCCCCCCTGCCCTTCATCCCCCCTGCCCTTCACCCCTCCTACCCCTGCCCTTCACCCCCCACCCCTACCCCTGCCCTTCACCCCCCACCCCTACCCCTGCCCTTCACCCCCCACCCCTACCCCTGCCCTTCACCCCCCACCCCTACCCCTGCCCTTCACCCCCCACCCCTACCCCTGCCCTTCACCCCCTACCCCTGGCCTTCACCCCCCACCCCTACCCCTGCCCTTCACCCCCCCACCCCTGCCCTTCACCACTCCCTACCCTTCACCCCCCCACCCCTGCCCTTCACCCCCCACCCCTGCCCTTCAATAACAATCATGTTGTAAAGTATTCATAAATACGAAAATTGGGAGCCACGCTTGCATCGCGTTATAAGCGGATTCGCGTTGTAACGGATCACGCTATAAACGGGGTTGAGCTGCATCTATATGCTTACACTACAGCCATCTACTTAAATTTCCAAGTTCACATTTAGTAGTGGCTTCGTTAAAGTAACAAAACTTTAACTCATTGTCCTCCACCAGTTTAGACAGCTATGACATGTCTGTGGATACAAGGTTCTACGAACTGCCCCAGCGAGAAACACAATAGTTAAAGATTGTAAAAACCCTCCAGGGAAACCTTACAAGCATGATTAAAACAAAAATACTACGCTTTTTCTGATAAACGTGCTTTTAAAGAAAACAATATACTGTATGTCACCTACATTTAATGAGTGAAACCTATCACTGCCCTTAGCCCTCAGTCAGACTGACTCCTTACAATGTTTGTACAGCCAAGCTAAAGAACAACAGAGCCAGTAGCACATCTAGAGAGTAGCTGCATGGTTTTGGATACTTCTGCCTGACCAAAGTGGCTCTGCATTGCGAAACGGAGCAAGGAGGCTTGTGATAAGGAGGCTTGTGATAAGGAGGCTTGTGATAAGGAGGCTTGTGATAAGGAGGCTTGTGAAAAGGAGGCTTGTGAAAAGGAGGCTTGTGATAAGGAGGCTTGTGATAAGGAGGCTTGTGATAAGGAGGCTTGTGATAAGGAGGCTTGTGATAAGGAGGCTTGTGATAAGGAGGCTTGTGATAAGGAGGCTTGTGATAAGGAGGCTTGTGATAAGGAGGCTTGTGAAAAGGAGGCTTGTGATAAGGAGGCTTGTGATAAGGAGGCTTGTGATAAGGAGGCTTGTGATAAGGAGGCTTGTGATAAGGAGGCTTGTGATAAGGAGGCTTGTGATAAGGAGGCTTGTGAAAAGGAGGCTTGTGATAAGGAGGCTTGTGATAAGGAGGCTTGTGATAAGGAGGCTTGTGACAAGGAGGCGTGTGATAAGGAGGCTTGTGAAAACTGGAGATGAAACTGTCAAGCAGCTTCAGTGCTGTAGTTTACTGTCACATTCACGGGGGACAGCAGCGGCAAAGTGCCATTGGATCGCCAAAACTTCTGGTTCATGTGATCGCCCCCAGTAGCGGTCACTTGGCTGCGCCAGACCCTGGATGCCGGAAACGCAAGTGTTGAGGGCTTTGTGTTGCGATCACTCCTGAGAAAACCAGTAAGGGCCCATGACATAACCAGGACCTCTGACGTGCCAGGGGCACCGTCATACCCGGCACTGTAAAGAGTTAACGTGAAAAATATCGCAGGCAGAAAACATGACGCCACAGATCTCTGCTGCTTCTGTTCGCAGCCTTAAAAATAGAAGGCAGGCCTGGAAAACAACCACACTGCGCTTTCCACACTTATGGTGTCAAATTCTGCAACACTTCAACAGTATCTAGATGGTGTGTGCTGTGCTTCTATTAACCACTTCAGTGTACAGAAGGCCTTGTAATTACAATGCTACTCTTTCTGCATCACGTTGCATAAAGGATTTGAAACAGGAGGTCCCTGCGTGGAACAGAATTAAAAAGGGAGTCTCTTCCCCACCTCCCCCCGAACAAAAAAGGCAGAAAGGTCTTCCTGTCTGTGAAACCAAACAAAACTCATAAGGCCATTGTTGGTGAATGGTTTGGCGACAGCATGCAATAGGCGTCCATTTTTTTTTTTAAACCCAGAAAATGCTGGTGCATAGGAGGCTGTTACCTTCTCAACCCTTTCTCAGGGAGAAGGAGCGGCTCAGTGAGTAAAGACACTGACTGGCACTGAGAGTGAATCAGGGGAACCTGGTTCAATTCCCGGTGTCGGCTCCTTGTGACCTTGGGCAAATCACTTTATCTCCCTGTGCCTCAGGCACCAAAACATTGATTGTAAGCTCCATGGGGCAGGGACTGTCTGCAAAATGTCTCTGTGCAGCGTTATACAAGAACATGCTATTATTATTAATAACCTGTGCATAAGAATACAAAAAGCAAATGAGACTTGCAGCTTTAACAGGTTATCCCTCCTAGGACCAAAGTATCCTACTGGCAGTGACATGTTCAAGAGTACATCTGGATAATTGGTGACAATTTGAACCAATATTCAATAATACACACACACACACACACACACACACACACACACACACACACACACACACACACGAGATTTGGGAGAGGTTTGATTTCCCCTGGCAGCTCCCTTCTTCTGATATAATGTGCAATATAATGTGCATTCAAGCAGAGTTTGCACAGGCAAAGCTTCCCCCCCCCCCTGCCCGCACCTCTTCGCTTTATTGGCTTCTCTGATAAGGACAGGGTGGGATTAGGGCAGAGGAAGACTTTTTTTTAACAAGCGCTCACGCAGTCAGAGGCCTCCAAGAAAAGGGATGTTTGCTTAATGTGCAAAGAACAAAACAAGCCAAATCTTTCTATAAACTGGTCGCAAATGTTACTAAAATCAGAATACAAACCAATTCTTAATAATGAACGTTTCGGGGACAGGTCTAGGATATTTAGTCGCAGCCGTTAAGCCTCCTAACCTTACCCTAAATGCCCCTAATCCCAACGCTACCCCCTACCCTAAAAATCTTGACCCCTTAGGCTGCGGACATGATGCCGCAGCCCGTGCGGAGGCTAGCGGAGGCTGAGGGAAAGCGGGTGCTTTCCCTGGCCATACCAGACGGGCAGTGGGGGGCGTTCCTATTGACGTCACGGAGCTGGTTCACCCTCATTGGGCGAACCGCTCACGTGACGTGTCTGCCGCGTTGAGAAATCAGTTTAACTGATTTCTCACACAACGCACGCCCCCTCCCACTTCCGTACAGACGCGCCCGCACGCCGCATGGAAGTGAACACTGCCGTAAGGCAGTCTGTACGTTAAGCATAGCGGATGCTTCCCCGCGCGGTCTACCATACCATGTCCGAGGCCTTACCCTAAAAACCCCTTATCCTAAGCCCTGACCCTAAAACCTCTAGCCTTAACCCCCTTCCCTAACCGCTAAAACTCCTTAAATTAACTTCCCTGGTTGGCGAAACGGATGGTGGCTGTATGTACGGCTCAGAGTCCAGCGACGAATCAGTCGGGGATGCAGATCCTTGGTCAGAGAGAATAGCCAAGCTGAGCCCTGCTCTGACAGAGTTGCATCCCACATTTGTTAGCATTTGTTGTGGGCTAGATGTGTGCTACATGTTTAGCGAGTCTTTCGACAGTCCTTTAGGTAGTGCAGGGCGATCAACAGGGGGGGGAGAGCCGGGACAAGTGTTCCGGGCCAGGTGGCAGCGGGGGGGGGGGGGGCACGGCCAGCTGGAGCTGGAAGTTGGACACAACTTTTTCGCCCGGCTGCCAGTCCTCTTGTTGCCACCGAGCCCCGGTTCCCCCAGCTGCGGGCCTGCCTCTCCCTCACTCTCTCCGCCTCCGGTGTGCGCCGAGCATCTGACATCGGCACGCGCCGGATGCTGAGCCCAACTTTCGGCATGCACTGGCATGAGAGAGGGGCTCGGCGCAGGACAGTGAGGGAGGCTCGCAGCTTGGGAGATCCAAGGCCCAGCGGCAATGAGAGGACTGGCAGCGAGGAAAAGAAGTTGGGCCCGGACAGATGTCGGGTCCAATTGCTTTGTCCAGCCGTCGGGCCCCCGGCACTCCCCAACTCCGGGCCTCCCTCACCGTCTTGCACAGGGACAGTGAGGGAGTGAGGCAGGAACGGCAGTAGGCCCGCAGAAGCTGGGGGAGTCCTGGGGCACAAGAGGCCTGAGACCATCCCCAAGGTGTGTTTTTGTATGCATTTGGGGGGTGGGGTTTTTATTGATATGTATTTTGGAGGGTGGGTGAGGTTGTATGTATTTGGGGGGTGGGAGGTTTTTTTTGTATGTGTTTGGTGGGTGTTTTTTTTTTTTTCTCCTGTATGTATGTGGTGGGGGGTTATATGTACTTGGGGTGTGGGGGGCTTGTATGTATTTTGAGGTGTTTTTTTCTTGCTGTAATTGGGGGGTGGAGGGGAAGTAATTATTGCGGGGGGATTGTGTGTGTGTGTAGGTGGCGGGGAGGGAATGAGTGCGAGGAGGAGGGATTGAGGGATCAGGATTGAGTGAGAGGGGTAATTGATGGAGGGAGTAAGGAGAGTGGGGGTGTAAGTGGGAGGGGTGAGGAGGATAGAGAGTGAGGAAGAGAGGGGGTAAGAGTGAGACATGGGAAGAGGGGGAAAAATAGAGGGGGCTTGCGAAGTGAGAAATGGGGGGGGGGGGGCACACAAGGCCGCCGACAGGGGGTGCGTGTCAAAACCCGGGAAACCTGTCGGCAGCCCTGAGGGAGCGATCTCTCTTTAGCACAGTGTCTCACCGGCAGTAACTCAGAGTGCATCAAGTGCAGCGAGTACTCTACAAGCAATACCGGGGATTGCACCTTTCAAGGTCCTACACAATATTAGTTTCCAGGCACACCGCTTTTGTTTCCCACGTTGAAGCAATGATTTCAGGAACACGGAAGGTCTCACTTGAGTTCCCAAAGTCAAATTTCACGGACTGCAGAATCACTGACAAATACAATCACTCTCCAACCACCATCGACCAGGCAATGTGTCCCCAAGCAAGTGAACTGAACAGCTATGCTCAAGGGGCGGGGGGGAGGGGGAAGGAGAATCATTTTTCTTCTCACAGCTGTCAAGATCCGATGACCCAAATCTGTGACATTTGGGAATACTGGACCTAAAACAAACATTCTGAAGGGGAAACAGAACACCATCATGATTGGTCTTACACACCTTAATGTTATCTTATTCTGAAATGTTTCCTCTACTCTTACCCACCCTCACAATATCAGAGAACCAAAAGATAAGGGGGAGAGGGGGACTAGAGAGGGGGCAGAGGGCAGAAAGGCTCGTTGAACACTGTGAGGTAATAGCCATGGGAAATGAAGGCCCTCCCAAGCCACAGCTCACCGTGTTTACAAACTTCTCTGTGATAGAAATATAGAAATGGATAGAAATGGTTTGCCATTAATGTGAACGGTGTTGACGGATATACAAATTAGTGCAAACAACATAGAGCTGGCCTGGAATCGCTGCGCTGTTTGAGACTTCGCATTACAGCAAATTTAGGCATTGCCCCGAACACCGTCAGGAAAAATGAATGGGGGAAACAGCAGCTTCTAAGGCCGCGATTATACTCCTTGCGTTGTTGCTTGCGTGTGCAGGCGCGGTGAGGATATACTTACCCATCCCTATGAGAGCTCCCCTACGGAGCGCGATGGCGCAAGCGTGTTTCGAAAAGACAAAAAAAAACATTTTTTCAAGCGAAGGCCGCGTCACGTGAGCGGTTCAGCCAATGAGGTGTGAACCGCTCACGTGACGTCACGGCCACGCCTCCCCCACGCTGAAAGCAAAATTCGCACATCGCGCCAGTGGCAGGCCTGCGCCACGTGTATGTACGGCGAGAATAATCGCTGCCGCATAGCGCACTCATGCCTGAGAGCGGTGACTTCACCAACTCCAAGCATAAGCACTCGGCTGCCCTGCATATTTTTCAAGAGCAGTGACTGAGCGTACGGGCGGGCGTGTGGCCGGACACTGAGATTTATTGACCTCACGCCTCTGAGTTAGAAAAGCTTTAGACTGCAAGTGTGTAGATATACTCTACACTGGTGTATAATACCACATTTATTTTCAGTAGAGGTTATGAACAAGGAATGCGGTTTAACACATAGGGGCCGGTAACACATTGCTTTTTGAAGAGTTTGCTGCATATAGTCAAATCGTGAACATTAGCAAAATATCAAGCATCGGTGGTCTACTTAAAGCATTTTCCCCTAACTGGGCGCGCACACACACACACACACACACACACACACACACACACACAGTTTAAACTTTCTAACAGGATAGGAACTGTGCTATTTGCTATTTCAGAGCCCCTGGACCCCGAGATACTTACAGGTGAATTTACCAGTATTACTTCCTGGTTTTAAAGGGTATTTAAATGCTCGTCCAATAGGAAGCTGCCTCCGATGATGTATGGCTTCCAATTGGGTTTAAGATTTGTCAGCCATTGTAGAGAACCCCCAAAAAACACAGGGATTGCGGACATATATAGTAAATAAAGTATTCAAAAGGCTACCATCTGAAATACCATCTGGGTGCAAGAAAGGCATTTATGGACTTATTTCCTTACTGGCATGCTTCGCCGCGAGGCAGGTTTGGAAACCAACAGCCAGCAAGCACTGTTGCCCAAACAAATATTGTTCTGCACAAATGGCCTTTGCCTTACCTTTCTCATACAAATCACATGGTGGAAAACCAGCCAGTGTGTTCTGGGAGAGACATACGTTTGCTGGGCCTCCTAAAAGTTGCAGTCCCTCCTCCTTGTGGACGATGGCATTTTTAGCCACCTACATATTTAAATTATGATGTTTGTAAACATTGGGAGCTGAAACACGGGAGGGGGTTTGATTTCCTCTAGCAGACCCCTTCTGTGAGATACAGTAGCACTTTCCAGTAGTGCAAACACTCAATGGATACACAACCCATTCCCCTTCAATTACACTGCCACTGAAAATGAACATTGAATAATAAAAAATAAATATATATATATAATAAATATAATATATATATATATATATATTTTCTACGAGCTAAGCGGGATTGCCCTGTTAACCCCTTCACTGCCAGAGAGGTCTGCATTTCTGCTCATCAGTGTGTGGTGAACAGGAGCTTGCACAGGCAAAGCCCCCACCTCTCTCGCCAGCCCTCTCACAGGGGCAGGGTGCTAAGGGTAGAAGAGACTTTGACCCTCCCCCTCCCCACTGGTTCAAATGAAAGCCAATGAAGCTAAAATAGTCAAATATTTGCTTCAAACAGAAGTGCGTTTGTTTAAAGAAGCTATATGTATTGTCAAGTTATTTGTCAAAATGACTTTGGGTTCAAAGGGCTTAAAAAGAAGAATTCCAAGATAAACACACACCTTGTTCCAGCATGGGTGGGAAACAGGAGGGTCCCCGGAGCTGAACCGCGGTACTTTCAGCTCTGGGGAAGGGGCTGCCGCTACTTTATGGAGATTTAAACCTCCATTTTGTTTCCCCTGGGAGGGAAGACCCAGTGGCACTTCCCTCCTCCCCCCCGGTAAGTATCATGAGAAGCAGGAGCTGAAATGAATGCGGTTCAGCTCCACGTTGACGGTTGACCTCATGCTTCCTATACATGTTAAGGAACCTTTTCTGTATGGGGGAATTGTCCCTTTAAATTAATTATCTGATTTTTGACTCTCCTGCTTACAACTTTAGCTGGTAATAATTTGTGCTCATTCCTATCAGTGCTGCCAGTGTATGCAGCACTGTACATAAACATTGGCAGGAACAATAGGTCCCTGCGTCGTGAAGCTTACAATCTAAGTTTGGCAACCGAGGGAGATAAAGTCATTGGCCCCAGATCACAAGGCGAGCGAACACTGGGATTCAGACTGGGTTCGCCCACTTCAAAGGGCATGACATTATCACCGCGTTTCTCATTCAGTCCAACGTGAGCCCGCAACCAGCCATTAACGCAAGTAATACATGGGCTATATTCAGGGAACGTGGTCACTGTCTGTTTCGTGGCATGGCTTGTAGATCTACCTTTTGCATCAACTATTAATATACCTTAAATTGTGAGGTTATGTGCTTTATCTGCTCCATGGTTCCCCCTGTCGGAGTTAACCCACTCACTGCTGCAAGCGCGGTCACACATTCCTGTAAATTATTCTATCCTCAGGGAGCCCCTGTCCCCCCCCATATGTTATGAACCAGACAATGAATTGGAAAGCACTCAAGTTGTCCAAGTCATATCTCATTCACGTGAGCCGCATGTGGGCCTGGCCTGAAATGGCCAGGGTCCCCTCCCCCCCGATAAGCTGGTGAACCACTCGAAATGACCAATACGCGCAAGTCACTGTCTGCAACTCCTCCGCAGCTACAGGCCCACCAGCGCACTGCGAAACGCGACAGAAGTCAGCTCTTCTGCCTTCGCATTCCTTTTTTGATCGGTTTATATGATGTAACCTGCTTGTGCTACTTTGAGGTAATATAATATAAAAAGGACATTTGAAAAAAAAAAAGTCATAGAAGGGTCGATAATCTCTATTTCAGGCCTCAGCAGTGATGACCAACGAATCGCAGTGGGGGGGTCTTGGTCGCTCGCTCATTTAAAGGGGCCATTATTTCGCTCTGCAAGCATTGCTTACTAAACATGGGCCTGTGTTGAAGATCCAATATAATTTGACGATGTGCTGGTTTCAATTTGAAAACGTATCTTTACACTATGATTTTATAGACATTAAAAGTCCAGCGGTGCGCAAACTGGGGGGCGTGCCCCGCAGAGGGGGCGCAAGACTGACTGCGATGGGCGCGGGGTTTACAGAGGCCCAAATGACGCAGCGAGGTCATGTGACGTCACGGTGTGGGAGTGGGGGCGCGTGGAGAGAGGGGAACCACACGCAGGGGAAAAAGTTTGCGCCCCCCTGTGTTAGACAATGAGTTTACATGCCCGTGTACACCATATTACTGCAAATAAAACATTCTGTGTCACCAGCTGTCCTAATGAATTTCAATCCTATCGCAATTTAATCAATGTATTCCGACATTGGTAAAATCACTATTAAAAGCAACTTAAGTAACGCTCCTGTTCAATT